>NC_092116.1:39940081-40540081 GCF_045679555.1 Salvelinus alpinus | reverse complement strand
CTCCTCTTCTCATCCTCCTCCTCATCCTCCTCTCCTTTTCTCCTCCTCTTCTCATCCTCCACCTCCTCCTCCTCCTCCTCTTCTCATCCTCCTCCTCCTCTCCTCCTCCTCTCCTCCTCTTCTTCTCCTCCTCCTCCTCCTCTTCTTCTCCTCCTCCTCTCCTCCTCTTCTCATCCTCCTCCTCCTCTCCTCCTCCTCTTCTCATCCTCCTCCTCCTCCTCCTCTCCTTTTCTCCTCCTCTTCTCATCCTCCACCTCCTCCTCCTCCTCCTCTCCTCCTTTCCTCCTCTTCTCATCCTCCTCCTCCTCTCCTCCTCCTCTCCTCCTCTTCTCCTCCTCCTCCTCCTCTTCCTCCTTCCTCCTCCTCCTCCTCTTCTACTCCTCCTCCTCCTCTCCTTTTCTCCTACTCTTCTCATCCTCCTCCTCCTCTCCTCCTCTTCTCCTCCTCCTCCTCTTCTCCTCTCCTCCTCCTCTCCTCCTCTCCTCCTCCTCTCCTCCTCCTCTTCTCATCCTCCTCCTCCTCCTCTCTTCCTCCTCTTCTCATCCTCCTCCTCCTCCTCCTCTCCTCCTCTTCTCCTCTTCTCCTCCACCTCTCTTCCTCTTCTCCTCCTCCTCCTCCTCTTCTCCTCCTCCTCCTCCTCTACTCCTCCTCTTCTCATCCTCCTCATCCACCTCCTCTCGTCCTCTTCTCCTCCTCCTCCTCCTCCTCCTCCTCCTCCTCCTCCTCCTCTCCTCCTCTTCATCTCCTCCTCCTCCTCCTCTACTCCTATTCCTCCTCTTCTTCTCATTATTCTCCTCCTCCTCATCCTCCTCCTCCTCTTCTTCTCCTCCTCCTCTCCTCCTCTTCTCATCCTTCTCCTCCTCCTCCTCCTCCTCCTCCTCCTCCTCCTCCTCCTCTCCTCCTCTTCTTCTCCTCCTCCTCCTCCGCCTCCTCCTCTACTCCTATTCCTCCTCTTCTTCTCATCCTCCTCCTCCTCCTCCTCTCCTCCTCTTCTTCTCATTCTCCTCCTCCTCCTCTACTCCTATTCCTCCTCCTCTTCTCCTCCTCCTCCTCCTCCTCCTCTTCTCATCCTCCTCCTCCTCTTCTTCTCCTCCTACTCCTCCTCTCCTCCTCTTCTCCTCTTCTCCTCTTCTCCTCCACCTCCTCTCTTCCTCTTCTCCTCCTCCTCCTCCTCTTCTCCTCCTTCTCCTCCTCTACTCCTCCTCTTCTCATCCTCCTCCTCCACCTCCTCTCGTCCTCTTCTCCTCCTCCTCCTCCTCCTCCTCTCCTCCTCTTCTTCTTCTCCTCCTCCTCCTCCTCTACTCCTATTCCTCCTCTTCTTCTCATTCTCCTTCTCATCCGCCTCCTCCTCCTCTCCTCCTCTTCTTCTCCTCCTCCTCCTCCTCCTCTTCTTCTCCTCCTCCTCTCCTCCTCTTCTCATCCTCCTCCTCCTCCTCCTCCTCCTCCTCTCCTCCTCTACTTCTCCTCCTCCTCCTCCGCCTCCTCCTCTACTCCTATTCCTCCTCTTCTTCTCATCATCCTCCTCCTCCTCCTCTCCTCCTCTTCTTCTCCTCCTCCTCCTCCTCTACTCCTATTCCTCCTCCTCTTCTCATCCTCCTCCTCCTCCTCCTCTCCTCCTCTTCTTCTCCTCCTCCTCCTCCTCTTCTCCTATTCCTCCTCCTCTTCTCCTCCTCCTCCTCCTCCTCCTCCTCTACTCCTATTCCTCCTCCTCTTCTCATCCTCCTCCTCCTCCTCCTCTCCTCCTCTTCTTCTCCTCCTCCTCTCCTCCTCTTCTCATCCTCCTCCTCCTCCTCCTCTCCTCCTCCTCTTCTCATCCTCCTCCTCCTCCTCCTCTCCTTTTCTCCTCCTCTTCTCATCCTCCACCTCCTCCTCCTCCTCCTCTCCTCCTTTCCTCCTCTTCTCATCCTCCTCCTCCTCTCCTCCTCCTCTCCTCCTCCTCTCCTCCTCCTCTCCTCCTCCTCCTCTTCTCCTCCTCCTCCTCCTCTTCTCCTCCTCCTCCTCCTCCTCTCCTTTTCTCCTACTCTTCTCATCCTCCTCCTCCTCTCCTCCTCTTCTCCTCCTCCTCCTCTTCTCCTCTCCTCCTCCTCTCCTCCTCTCCTCCTCCTCTCCTCCTCCTCTCCTCCTCCTCTTCTCCTCTTCTCCTCCTCCTCCTCCTCCTCCTCTCATTTTCTCCTACTCTTCTCATCGTCATCCTCCTCTCCCTTCCTCCTCCTCCTCCTCCTCCTCTCATTTTCTCCTACTCTTCTCATCCTCATCCTCCTCTCATCCTCCTTCTCCTCCTCCCCTTCTCCTCCTCTTCTCCTCCTCCTCCTCTCATTTTCTCCTCTCCTCCTCCTCCTCCTCCTCCTCCTCTTCCTTCTCCTTCTCCTTCTCCTCCTCTTCTCCTCCTCCTCCTCCTCTCATTTTCTCCTCTCCTCCTCCTCCCCTTCTCCTCCTCTTCTCCTCCCCTTCTCCTCCTCTCCTCTCCTCCTCTTCTCTCTTTTCTCATATTATTTCCTCCATCTTTCTCCTCTCATAGTAAATTCTAATTCCATTGTGTTTGATCATGTTAGTACAGGCCCTGTATCTCAGAGTGCTGATCTGGGATCAGTTTCTCCCTGTCTGTCCATGTATATTATTCATAGTACAGACCCTGTATCTCAGAGTGCTGATCTGGGATCAGTTTCCCCCTGTCTGTCCATGTATGTTATCCTCTAATTCCTCCCTAACCCGGATCCGGGAGCACCCCAATCAGTAAAAAAGCTGACTAGCATAGCCTAGCATAGCGTCACAAGTAAATACTAGCATCTAAATATCATTAAATCACAAGTCCAAGACA
Organism: Salvelinus alpinus; assembly: GCF_045679555.1. NCBI lineage: Eukaryota > Metazoa > Chordata > Actinopteri > Salmoniformes > Salmonidae > Salvelinus > Salvelinus alpinus. Next base: position 40,537,263 of record NC_092116.1, on the reverse strand, counting down.
CCAGATGAAAGATACACATCTTGTGAATCCAGCCATCATTTCTGATTTTTAAAATGTTTTACAGGGAAGACACAATATGTAAATCTATTAGCTAACCACGTTAGCAAAAGACACCACTTTTTTTACTCCACCATTTTTTTACTCCATCAGTAGCTATCACAAATTCGACCAAATAAAGATATAAATAGCCACTAACCAAGAAACAACTTCATCAGATGACAGTCTGATAACATATTTATTGTATAGCATATGTTTTGTTAGAAAAATTTGCATATTTCAGGTATAAATCATAGTTTACCATTGCAGCCACCATCACAACTCTCACCAAAGCGACTAAAATAACTACAGAGAGCAACGTGAATTACCTAAATAATCATCATAAAACATTTCTGACAAATACACAGCGTACAGCAAATGAAAGACAAACATCTTGTGAATCCAGCCAATATTTCAGATTTTTTAAGTGTTTTACAGCGAAAACACAATATAGCGTTATATTAGCTTACCACAATAGCAAACACACAACAGCATTGATTCAAGCCAAAAATAGCGATAACGTATAAACCACCAAAATATATTAATTTTTTCACTGACCTGCTCAGAATTTGTTGTCTTGTAGAGGTGGACCTGGTTATAAAGGCTGGTCAAGTCCAGGATGGGGAATGTTGTCTTGTAGAGATGGACCTGGTTATAAAGGCTCTTTAAGTCCAGGATGGGGACTGGTGTCTGCTCGGGTGAGATGGACCTGGTTATAAAGGATGTTAAAGTCCAGGATGGGGACTGGTGTCTTGTAGAGATGGACCTGGTTATAGAAGCTGTTCAAGTCCAGGATGGGGACTGTTGTCTTGTAGAGATGGACCTGGTTATAAAGGCTGGTCAAGTCCAGGATGGGGACTGTTGTCTTGTAGAGATGGACCTGGTTATAGAGGCTGGTCAAGTCCAGGATGGGGACTGTTGTCTTGTAGAGGTGGACCTGGTAATAAAGGCCGGTAAAGTCTAGAATGGGGACTGTTGTCTAGTAGAGGTGGACCTGGTTATAAAGGCTGGTCAAGTCCAGGATGGGGACTGGTGTCTTGTAGAGATGGACCTGGTTATAGAAGATGTTCAAGTCCAGGATGGGGACTGGTGTCTTGTAGAGATGGACCTGGTTATAGAGGCTGTTCAAGTCCAGGATGGGGACTGTTGTCTTGTAGAGGTGGACCTGGTTATAAAGGCTGGTCAAGTCCAGGATGGGGACTGGTGTCTTGTAGAGGTGGACCTGGTTATAAAGGCTGTTCAAGTACAGGATGGGGACTGTTGTTTTGTAGAGATGGACCTGGTTATAGAAGCTGTTCAAGTCCAGGATGGGGACTGTTGTCTTGTAGAGGTGGACCTGGTTATAAAGGCTGGTCAAGTCCAGGATGGGGACTGGTGTCTTGTAGAGATGGACCTGGTTATAAAGGCTGGTCAAGTCCAGGATGGGGACTGTTATCTTGTAGAGGTGGACCTGGTTATAGAGGCTGGTCAAGTCCAGGATGGGGACTGTTGTCTTGTAGAGATGGACCTGGTTATAAAGGCTGGTCAAGTCCAGGATGGGGACTGTTATCTTGTAGAGGTGGACCTGGTTATAAAGGCTGTTCAAGTCCAGGATGGGGACTGTTGTCTTGTAGAGATGGACCTGGTTATAAAGGCTGGTCAAGTCCAGGATGGGGACTGTTGTCTTGTAGAGATGGACCTGGTTATAAAGGCTGGTCAAGTCCAGGATGGGGACTGTTGTCTTGTAGAGGTGGACCTGGTTATAAAGGCTGTTCAAGTCCAGGATGGGGAATGTTGTCTTGTAGAGATGGACCTAGTTATAAAGGCTGGTCAAGTCCAGGATGGGGACTGTTGTCTTGTAAAGATGGACCTGGTTATAAAGGCTGGTCAAGTCCAGGATGGGGACTGTTGTCTTGTAGAGATGGACCTGGTTATAAAGGCTGTTCAAGTCCAGGATGGGGACTGTTGTCTTGTAGAGATGGACCTGGTTATAAAGGCTGGTCAAGTCCAGGATGGGGACTGTTGTCTTGTAGAGGTGGACCTGGTTATAAAGGCTGGTCAAGTCCAGGATGGGGACTGTTGTCTTGTAGAGGTGGACCTGGTTATAAAGGCTGGTCAAGTCCAGGATGGGGACTGGTGTCTTGTAGAGATGGACCTGGTTATAGAAGCTGTTCAAGTCCAGGATGGGGACTGGTGTCTTGTAGAGGTGGACCTGGTTATAGAAGCTGTTCAAGTCCAGAATGGGGACTGTTGTCTTGTAGAGGTGGACCTGGTTATAAAGGATGGTCAAGTCGAGGATGGGGACTAGTGTCTTGTAGAGATGGACCTGGTTATAAAGGCTGGTCAAGTCCAGGATGGGGACTGTTGTCTTGTAGAGATGGACCTGGTTATAAAGGCTCTTCAAGTCCAGGATGGGGACTGGTGTCTGCTCGGGTGAGATGGACCTGGTTATAAAGGATGTTAAAGTCCAGGATGGGGACTGGTGTCTTGTAGAGATGGACCTGGTTATAGAAGCTGTTCAAGTCCAGGATGGGGACTGTTGTCTTGTAGAGATGGACCTGGTTATAAAGACTGTTCAAGTCCAGGATGGGGACTGTTGTCTTGTAGAGATGGACCTGGTTATAAAGGCTGGTCAAGTCCAGGATGGGGACTGGTGTCTTGTAGAGATGGACCTGGTTATAGAAGATGTTCAAGTCCAGGATGGGGACTGGTGTCTTGTAGAGATGGACCTGGTTATAGAGGCTGTTCAAGTCCAGGATGGGGACTGTTGTCTTGTAGAGGTGGACCTGGTTATAAAGGCTGGTCAAGTCCAGGATGGGGACTGGTGTCTTGTAGAGGTGGACCTGGTTATAAAGGCTGTTCAAGTACAGGATGGGGACTGTTGTTTTGTAGAGATGGACCTGGTTATAGAAGCTGTTCAAGTCCAGGATGGGGACTGTTGTCTTGTAGAGGTGGACCTGGTTATAAAGGCTGGTCAAGTCCAGGATGGGGACTGGTGTCTTGTAGAGATGGACCTGGTTATAAAGGCTGGTCAAGTCCAGGATGGGGACTGTTATCTTGTAGAGGTGGACCTGGTTATAGAGGCTGGTCAAGTCCAGGATGGGGACTGTTGTCTTGTAGAGATGGACCTGGTTATAAAGGCTGGTCAAGTCCAGGATGGGGACTGTTATCTTGTAGAGGTGGACCTGGTTATAAAGGCTGTTCAAGTCCAGGATGGGGACTGTTGTCTTGTAGAGATGGACCTGGTTATAAAGGCTGGTCAAGTCCAGGATGGGGACTGTTGTCTTGTAGAGATGGACCTGGTTATAAAGGCTGGTCAAGTCCAGGATGGGGACTGTTGTCTTGTAGAGGTGGACCTGGTTATAAAGGCTGTTCAAGTCCAGGATGGGGAATGTTGTCTTGTAGAGATGGACCTAGTTATAAAGGCTGGTCAAGTCCAGGATGGGGACTGTTGTCTTGTAAAGATGGACCTGGTTATAAAGGCTGGTCAAGTCCAGGATGGGGACTGTTGTCTTGTAGAGATGGACCTGGTTATAAAGGCTGTTCAAGTCCAGGATGGGGACTGTTGTCTTGTAGAGATGGACCTGGTTATAAAGGCTGGTCAAGTCCAGGATGGGGACTGTTGTCTTGTAGAGGTGGACCTGGTTATAAAGGCTGGTCAAGTCCAGGATGGGGACTGTTGTCTTGTAGAGGTGGACCTGGTTATAAAGGCTGGTCAAGTCCAGGATGGGGACTGGTGTCTTGTAGAGATGGACCTGGTTATAGAAGCTGTTCAAGTCCAGGTTGGGGACTGGTGTCTTGTAGAGGTGGACCTGGTTATAGAAGCTGTTCAAGTCCAGAATGGGGACTGTTGTCTTGTAGAGGTGGACCTGGTTATAAAGGATGGTCAAGTCGAGGATGGGGACTAGTGTCTTGTAGAGATGGACCTGGTTATAAAGGCTGGTCAAGTCCAGGATGGGGACTGTTGTCTTGTAGAGATGGACCTGGTTATAAAGGCTCTTCATGTCCAGGATGGGGACTGGTGTCTGCTCGGGTGAGATGGACCTGGTTATAAAGGATGTTAAAGTCCAGGATGGGGACTGGTGTCTTGTAGAGATGGACCTGGTTATAGAAGCTGTTCAAGTCCAGGATGGGGACTGTTGTCTTGTAGAGATGGACCTGGTTATAAAGACTGTTCAAGTCCAGGATGGGGACTGTTGTCTTGTAGATATGGACCTGGTTATAAAGGCTGGTCAAGTCCAGGATGGGGACTGTTGTCTTGTAGAGATGGACCTGGTTATAGAGGCTGGTCAAGTCCAGGATGGGGACTGTTGTCTTGTAGAGATGGACCTGGTTATAAAGGCTGGTCAAGTCTAGGATGGGGACTGTTGTCTTGTAGAGGTGGACCTGGTTATAAAGGCTGGTCAAGTCCAGGATGGGGACTGTTGTCTTGTAGAGGTGGTCCTGGTTATAAAGGCTGGTCAAGTCCAGGATGGGGACTGGTGTCTTGTAGAGATGGACCTGGTTATAGAAGATGTTCAAGTCCAGGATGGGGACTGTTGTTTTGTAGAGATGGACCTGGTTATAGAGGCTGTTCAAGTCCAGGATGGGGACTGTTGTCTTGTAGAGATGGACCTGGTTATAAAGGCTGTTCAAGTCCAGGATGGGGACTGTTGTCTTGTAGAGGTGGACCTGGTTATAAAGGCTGGTCAAGTCCAGGATGGGGACTGTTTTCTTGTAGAGATGGACCTGGTTATAGAGGCTGGTCAAGTCCAGGATGGGGACTGTTGTCTTGTAGAGATGGACCTGGTTATAAAGGCTGGTCAAGTCTAGGATGGGGACTGTTGTCTTGTAGAGGTGGACCTGGTTATAAAGGCTGGTCAAGTCCGGGATGGGGACTGTTGTCTTGTAGAGGTGGTCCTGGTTATAAAGGCTGGTCAAGTCCAGGATGGGGACTGGTGTCTTGTAGAGATGGACCTGGTTATAGAAGATGTTCAAGTCCAGGATGGGGACTGTTGTTTTGTAGAGATGGACCTGGTTATAGAGGCTGTTCAAGTCCAGGATGGGGACTGTTGTCTTGTAGAGATGGACCTGGTTATAGAGGCTGGTCAAGTCCAGGATGGGGACTGTTGTCTTGTAGAGATGGACCTGGTTATAAAGGCTGGTCAAGTCTAGGATGGGGACTGTTGTCTTGTAGAGGTGGACCTGGTTATAAAGGCTGGTCAAGTCCAGGATGGGGACTGTTGTCTTGTAGAGGTGGTCCTGGTTATAAAGGCTGGTCAAGTCCAGGATGGGGACTGGTGTCTTGTAGAGATGGACCTGGTTATAGAAGATGTTCAAGTCCAGGATGGGGACTGTTGTTTTGTAGAGATGGACCTGGTTATAGAGGCTGTTCAAGTCCAGGATGGGGACTGTTGTCTTGTAGAGATGGACCTGGTTATAAAGGCTGTTCAAGTCCAGGATGGGGACTGTTGTCTTGTAGAGGTGGACATGGTTATAAAGGCTGGTCAAGTACAGGATGGGGACTGTTGTCTTGTAGAGGTGGACCTGGTTATAAAGGCTGTTCAAGTCCAGGATGGGGACTGTTGTCTTGTAGAGATGGACCTGGTTATAAAGGCTGGTCAAGTACAGGATGGGGACTGTTGTCTTGTAGAGATGGACCTGGTTATAAAGGCTGGTCAAGTACAGGATGGGGACTGTTGTCTTTTAGAGATGGACCTAGTTATAAATGCTGGTCAAGTCCAGGATGGGGACTGTTGTCTTGTAGAGATGGACCTGGTTATAGAAGCTGTTCAAGTCCAGAATGGGGACTGTTGTCTTGTAGAGATGGACCTGGTTATAAAGGCTCTTCAAGTCCAGGATGTGGACTGGTGTCTGCTCGGGTGAGATGGACCTGGTTATAAAGGATGTTAAAGTCCAGGATGGGGACTGGTGTCTTGTAGAGATGGACCTGGTTATAGAAGCTGTTCAAGTCCAGGATGGGGACTGTTGTCTTGTAGAGATGGACCTGGTTATAAAGACTGTTCAAGTCCAGGATGGGTACTGTTGTCTTGTAGAGATGGACCTGGTTATAAAGGCTGGTCAAGTCCAGGATGGGGACTGTTGTCTTGTAGAGATGGACCTGGTTATAGACTCAGGCCTCCCGGGTGGCGCAGTGGTCTAGGGCACTGCATCGCAGTGCTAGCTGCGCCACCAGAGTCTCTGTTTACGCGCCCAGGCTGGGCTGGGTTCGCGCCCAGGCTCTGTCGCAGCCGGCCGAAACCGGGAGGTCCGTGGGGCGACGCACAATTGGCATAGCGTCGTCCGGGTTAGGGAGGGTTTGGCCGGTAGGGATATCCTTGTCTCAGTATGTAAAAAATGTTATAAAATGTATGCACTCTACTGTAAGTCGCTCTGGATAAGAGCGTCTGCTAAATGACTAAAATGTAAATGTAAATGTTGTAGAGGTGGACCTGGTTATAAAGGCTGGTCAAGTCCAGGATGGGGACTGGTGTCTTGTAGAGATGGACCTGGTTATAGAAGCTGATCAAGTCCAGGATGGGGACTGGTGTCTTGTAGAGATGGACCTGGTTATAGAAGCTGTTCAAGTCCAGAATGGGGACTGTTGTCTTGTAGAGGTGGACCTGGTTATAAAGGCTGGTCAAGTCCAGGATGGGGACTGGTGTCTTGTAGAGATGGACCTGGTTATAGAAGCTGTTCAAGTCCAGGATGGGGACTGGTGTCTTGTAGAGATGGACCTGGTTATAGAAGCTGTTCAAGTCCAGAATTGGGACTGTTGTCTTGTAGAGGTGGACCTGGTTATAATGGCTGGTCAAGTCCAGGATGGGGACTGGTGTCTTGTAGAGATGGACCTGGTTATAAAGGCTGGTCAAGTCCAGGATGGGGACTGTTGTTTTGTAGAGATGGACCTGGTTATATAGGCTGTTCAAGTCCAGGATGGGGACTGTTGTCTTGTAGAGGTGGACCTGGTTATAAAGGCTGTTCAAGTCCAGGATGGGGACTGGTGTCTTGTAGAGATGGACCTGGTTATAAAGGCTGGTCAAGTCCAGGATGGGGACTGTTGTTTTGTAGAGATGGACCTGGTTATAAAGGCTGGTCAAGTCCAGGATGGGGACTGTTGTCTTGTAGAGATGGACCTGGTAATAAAGGCTGTTCAAGTCCAGGATGGGGACTGTTGTCTTGTAGAGATGGACCTGGTTATAAAGGCTGGTCAAGTCCAGGATGGGGACTGTTGTCTTGTAGAGATGGACCTGGTTATAAAGGCTGTTCAAGTCCAGGATGGGGACTGTTGTCTTGTAGAGGTGGACCTGGTTATAAAGGCTGGTCAAGTCCAGGATGGGGACTGTTGTTTTGTAGAGATGGACCTGGTTATAAAGGCTGTTCAAGTCCAGGATGGAGACTGTTGTCTTGTAGAGGTGGACCTGGTTATAAAGGCTCTTCAAGTCCAGGATGGGGACTGTTGTCTTCTAGAGATGGACCTGGTTATAAAGGCTCTCCAAGTCCAGGATGGGGACTGTTGTCTGCTCGGGTGAGATGGACCTGGTTATAAAGGATGTTAAAGTCCTGGATGGGGACTGGTGTCTTGTAGAGATGGACCTGGTTATAGAAGCTGTTCAAGTCCAGGATGGGGACTGTTGTCTTGTAGAGATGGACCTGGTTATAAAGGCTGGTCAAGTCCAGGATGGGGACTGTTGTCTTGTAGAGATGGACCTGGTTATAGACTCAGGCCTCCCGGGTGGCGCAGTGGTCTAGGGCACTGCATCGCAGTGCTAGCTGCGCCACCAGAGTCTCTGTTTACGCGCCCAGGCTGGGCTGGGTTCGCGCCCAGGCTCTGTCGCAGCCGGCCGCAACCGGGAGGTCCGTGGGGCGACGCACAATTGGCATAGCGTCGTCCGGGTTAGGGAGGGTTTGGCCGGTAGGGATATCCTTGTCTCAGTATGTAAAAAATGTTATAAAATGTATGCACTCTACTGTAAGTCGCTCTGGATAAGAGCGTCTGCTAAATGACTAAAATGTAAATGTAAATGTTGTAGAGGTGGACCTGGTTATAAAGGCTGGTCAAGTCCAGGATGGGGACTGGTGTCTTGTAGAGATGGACCTGGTTATAGAAGCTGTTCAAGTCCAGGATGGGGACTGGTGTCTTGTAGAGATGGACCTGGTTATAGAAGCTGTTCAAGTCCAGAATGGGGACTGTTGTCTTGTAGAGGTGGACCTGGTTATAAAGGCTGGTCAAGTCCAGGATGGGGACTGGTGTCTTGTAGAGATGGACCTGGTTATAGAAGCTGTTCAAGTCCAGGATGGGGACTGGTGTCTTGTAGAGATGGACCTGGTTATAGAAGCTGTTCAAGTCCAGAATTGGGACTGTTGTCTTGTAGAGGTGGACCTGGTTATAAAGGCTGGTCAAGTCCAGGATGGGGACTGGTGTCTTGTAGAGATGGACCTGGTTATAAAGGCTGGTCAAGTCCAGGATGGGGACTGTTGTTTTGTAGAGATGGACCTGGTTATATAGGCTGTTCAAGTCCAGGATGGGGACTGTTGTCTTGTAGAGGTGGACCTGGTTATAAAGGCTGTTCAAGTCCAGGATGGGGACTGGTGTCTTGTAGAGATGGACCTGGTTATAAAGGCTGGTCAAGTCCAGGATGGGGACTGTTGTTTTGTAGAGATGGACCTGGTAATAAAGGCTGTTCAAGTCCAGGATGGGGACTGTTGTCTTGTAGAGATGGACCTGGTTATAAAGGCTGGTCAAGTCCAGGATGGGGACTGTTGTCTTGTAGAGATGGACCTGGTTATAAAGGCTGTTCAAGTCCAGGATGGGGACTGTTGTCTTGTAGAGGTGGACCTGGTTATAAAGGCTGGTCAAGTCCAGGATGGGGACTGTTGTTTTGTAGAGATGGACCTGGTTATAAAGGCTGTTCAAGTCCAGGATGGAGACTGTTGTCTTGTAGAGGTGGACCTGGTTATAAAGGCTCTTCAAGTCCAGGATGGGGACTGTTGTCTTGTAGAGATGGACCTGGTTATAAAGGCTGGTCAAGTCCAGGATGGGGACTGTTGTCTTCTAGAGATGGACCTGGTTATAAAGGCTCTCCAAGTCCAGGATGGGGACTGTTGTCTGCTCGGGTGAGATGGACCTGGTTATAAAGGATGTTAAAGTCCTGGATGGGGACTGGTGTCTTGTAGAGATGGACCTGGTTATAGAAGCTGTTCAAGTCCAGGATGGGGACTGTTGTCTTGTAGAGATGGACCTGGTTAAAAAGGCTGGTCAAGTCCAGGATGGGGACTGTTGTCTTGTAAAGGTGGACCTGGTTATAAAGGCTGTTCAAGTCCAGGATGGGGACTGTTGTCTTGTAGAGGTGAACCTGGTTATAAAGGCTGGTCAAGTCCAGGATTGGGATTGTTGTCTTGTAGAGATGGACCTGGTTATAAAGGCTGGTCAAGTCCAGGATGGGGACTGTTGTCTTGTAGAGATGGATCTGGTTTTAAAGGCTCTTCAAGTCCAGGATGGGGACTGTTGTCTGCTCGGATGAGATGGATCTGGTTATAAAGGCTGGTCAAGTCCAGGATGGGGACTGTTGTCTTGTAGAGATGGACCTGGTTATAAAGGCTGTTCAAGTCCAGGATGGGGACTGTTGTCTTGTAGAGATGGACCTGGTTATAAAGGCTGGTCAAGTCCAGGATGGAGTGGTGTCTTGTAGAGATAGACCTGGTTATAAAGGCTGGTCAAGTCCAGGATGGAGTGGTGTCTTGTAGAGATGGACCTGGTTATAGAGGCTGTTCAAGATGTAGTGGTGGGCCAAGTAAACATTTGGTTTTGAGACACAGTCACTGGAAGTGCTTGCATTCACCTGCTGTATGGTAGCAGTGTACGGTCTTTTCTTTGTAGAAGGGTAGATATGACCACTCTTGAGTTAGTGAAAGAGGGCACACCATGTGTTTGGGCACCAGAGTTTATCCTCTGTGTGTTTGGGGATAGTTTATTTTCTTGTATTTAGTCCGCCTGTGTTAATGTAACCAAGTTGGAGTCTCACGTTAGCTAAATAGCTAGCTACCACAGCTAGGTTTCCCTTTTCCTAGCTAGTGTCCTGCTAGTCTGCTGGGTTAAAACCTTTTCTCAATAGGGGGTGCTGTTTGCACTTTGTAAAAATTTCGTTCCCAAATTAAACTGCCTCGTACTCAATTCTTGCTCATACAATATGCATATTATTATTACTATTGGATAGAAAACACTCTCTAGTTTCTAAAACCGTTTGAATTATATCTGTGAGTAAAACAGAACTCGAGTTGGAGCAATTTTCCTATGAGGAAGTGAGAAATCTGAAATCTGCAGGCTGTTCTGAGGTCAGTTTATTAATTTGCATTTATTCTATTGGTTGAGATGCACTGCATATGCCTTCCCCTGGATGTCAGCAAATAGTGAGAATTGAAATGGAGTTGCTAGGCAGATCTGAGGCCTTATAAATGGGCTGGCAACGTGGGGTCCTCCCTTCTCTTCGCCATGACGCAAGACAGACCTCAGGATGGCGTTCTAGAAAGCTCCCGTTATAGCCCTTAGATATATCCGGCTCTGATTTTATTCGATATAGGTGTTAAAGACATCATATTGTTGTTATTTTAAACCGAGTTATATCAGTTTATATCAGTATATTGCGATTTTCGGGTATTTATTTGTGCTGCGTTCTAGTGAGTTGGGCACGTCTGGGCCACATGGCTAATGTTTACTGCTAATTCCAAAGTTGAAGGCGACAATCTACAACCGAGCAACGATTATTTTGGACAAAGGACAACTTGCCCAAGATTCTGATGGGAGCTCATCAAAAAGTAAGAACTATTTATGATGTTAATTCGTTGTTCTGTTGAAAAATGTAAAACTCATATTCCACCATTAATTTCAGTGCGGTCTCGCTTTAACGCACGCTGTATGTCGTAGTAACGTTAATTTTAAAAATCTAACACAGCGATTGCATTAAGAAATAATGTATCTTTCATTTGCTGTCCAACCTGTATTTTTTAGTCAAGTTTATGATTAGTTACTGATTAGATTAGGTGCCTCTCCCAAGATTTATCCCGACATATTGTTGGCAGCTTGGCTACTATTCTCATTGTATAACCACGATTTGTGCCGCTAAATATGCACATTTTCGAACAAACTCTATATGTATTGTGTAATATGATGTTATAGGACTGTCAGCTGAAGAAGTTTGAGAAGGTTAGTGAAAAAATGTATATCTTTTGCTGGTTTATTCATTATCGCTATTGTTGGCCTGAATCAATGCTGTTGAGTGGTTGGCTATTGTAGTAAGCTAATATAATGCTATATTGTGTTTTCGCTGTAAAACACTTAAAAAATCTGAAATATTGGCTGGATTCACAAGATCTTTGTCTTTCATTTGCTGTACGCTGTGTATTTTTCATAAATGTTTTATGATGAGTATTTAGGTGATTCACGTTGCTCTCTGTAGTTATTCTAGTTGCTTTGGTGAGAGTTGTGATGGTGGCTGCAATGGTAAACTATGATTTATACCTGAAATATGCACATTTTTCTAACAAAACATATGCTATACAATAAATATGTTATGAGACTGTCATCTGATGAAGTGGTTTCTTGGTTAGTGGCTATTTATATCTTTATTTGGTCGAAATTGTGATAGCTACCTATGCAGGAAAAAATGGTGGGAAAAAAAAGTTGTGTCTTTTGCTATCGTGGTTAGCTAATAGATTTACATATTGTGTCTTCCCTGTAAAACATTTTAAAAATCAGAAATGATGGCTGAATTCACAAGATGTGTATCTTTCATCTGGTGTCTTTGACTTGTGATTTAATGATATTTAGATGCTAGTATTTACTTGTGACGCTATGCTAGGCTATGCTAGTCAGCTTTTTTACTGATGGGGGTGCTCCCGGATCCGGGATTGTGTGCAAGTAGAAGTTAATGTAACCAAGTTGGAGGCTCACGTTAAATATGCAAGAGGAAGCTACTGTACTCTACTCATTGTTTTCTCTCTCTCTCTCTCTGTCTCTCTCAGATCTCTCTCCTTCCGCCTCTCTGAGCATCAGTCCTGACAGATCTCAATTTTTTAAATTTGAGTCTGTCTCTCTGAGCTGTGAGGTTCAGGGGAACTCTACTGGATGGAGAGTGGTGAGGAACACAGAGAGAGGAAACCTTTCAGAGTGTAATACTGACTGGGGAAAACAACAAGGGTCTTCATGCAATGTGTCACTAATTCCATCACACAGTGGAGTTTACTGGTGTGAGTCTGGGTCTGGAGAACACAGCAATGCTGTCAACATCACAGTACATGGTATGTACACAAACACCATCTACTAACATTAAAGTGTTTAGTGGTTCATCTGGTTTCAGATAGCTGATGTTATGTTTATATATGATGTTTATATATTATATACAGCTGGAGCTGTGATCCTGGAGAGACCTGTTTATATATGATGTTTATATATTATATACAGATGGAGCTGTGATCCTGGAGAGACCTGTTGATATATTATATACAGCTGGAGCTGTGATCCTGGAGAGACCTGTTTATATATTATATACAGCTGGAGCTGTGATCCTGGAGAGACCTGTTTATATATGATGTTTATATATTATATACAGATGGAGCTGTGATCCTGGAGAGACCTGTTTATATATGATGTTTATATATTATATACAGCTGGAGCTGTGATCCTGGAGAGACCTGTTAATATATGATGTTTATATATTATATACAGATGGAGCTGTGATCCTGGAGAGACCTGTTTATATATGATGTTTATATATTATATACAGCTGGAGCTGTGATCCTAGAGAGACCTGTTTATATATGATGTTTATATAGTATATACAGCTGGAGCTGTGATCCTGGAGAGACCTGTTTATATATGATGTTTATATATTATATACAGCTGGAGCTGTGATCCTGGAGAGTCCTGTTTATATATTATATACAGCTGGAGCTGTGATCCTGGAGAGACCTGTTTATATATGATGTTTATATAGTATATACAGATGGAGCTGTGATCCTGGAAAGCCCTGCCCTTCCTGTGACTGAGGGAGATTCTGTGACTCTACGCTGCAGATACAAGGGAACTCTCTCTAACCTCACCACTGATTTCTACAAAGATGGATCCCTCATCAGGAATGCGACTACAGGAGAGATGACCATCCCTGCAGTATCCAAGTCAGATGAAGGACTCTACAAGTGTACCAACTCTGAAGAAGAATCACCAGAGAGCTGGATGACTGTGACAGGTGAGAATATGGATGGATACAAGATGGCGCCGATAGAGATGGCAGCTTTGCTTCTGGTCCTTAGGAAACTATGTAGTATTTTGTTTTTAATGTATTATTTCTTACATTGTTGTTAGCCCAGAAAACCTTAAGTGTAATTACATACAACTGGGATGATATCAGAGAGACGTCAACTTACCAGCACAACCAGCACTACGACCAGGAATACGATCAAATGTTATAATAACATCAAATGGTCTTTTTGTTCGAATCCCTGAAGCGAATCCTTAGCTTCTTCTAGTCAGAGGCACGCACACCACCGCTTCCGAGTGTATTACTCGCTATTGTCCCTAGTTAAAAAAGTAGACGAAATCAGGGCAAGAGTTGCTTTCCAAAGAGATATCCGGGCTTGTAACATACTCTGTTTCATGGAAACATGGCTAGCTGGGGACATGCTGTCTCTCCAGTAAGAAGAAGGGCGGGGGTGTATGTTTCATGATTAACAACTCATGGTGTAATTGTAACAACATACAGGAACTCAAGTCCTTTGTTCACCTGACCTAGAATTCCTCACAATCAAATGCCGACCATATTATCTCCCAAGAGAACAATCCTCGGTTATTGTCACCGCCGTGTATATCCACCTGCAAGCGGATACCAAGACGGCCATCAAGGAACTTCACTGGACTTTATGCAAACTGGAAACCAGATATCCTGAGGCTGCATTTATTGTAGCTGGGGATTTTAGCAAAGATAATTTGAGAACAAGGCTACCTAAATTCTATCAGCATATCGATTGCACGCTCGACCATTGCTACTCTAACTCCCGTGATGCATACAAGGCCCTGCCTCGCCCTCCTTTTGGCAATTCTGACCATGATTCCATCTTGTTGCTCCCCTCAAAAACAGGAAGGGCCTGTTTTAAATTTTAGAATTTTTTGAGAGCCATGTCATCTAACAGAAAAACTCATCATAATCTTTGATGAAAAATACATGTTGTACATATAATTAAAGATACACTGGTTCTTAATGCAACCGATGTGTTAGAGTTAAAAAAATAACTTTAGTAAAAAGCACAGCATGCAATAATCTGAGACAGCGCTCAGCCAGCCATTCTCCGCCATGTTGGAGTCAACAGAGTCAACAGAAATACAAAATAACATCATAAATATTCCCTTACCTTTGATGAACTTTCATGAGAATGCAGTGCCAGGAATCCTAGTTCCACAATAAATCGTTGTTTTGTTTTATAATGTCCATTACTTATGTCGAATTAGCTAATTTGGGCTAGCATGTGTAGTACACATGTCCATGAAGATTTTACAATTGAACGAAAACGTCGAACAAAAACTTCAAAAAGTTATATTACAAATTGAATAAACTGGTCAAATTCAGTTGAGAATCAATCTTCAGGATATTTCACGTTGGTCTCTGTAATTGTTCTAGCTGCTTTGGTGATATTTGTGATTGTAGCTGCAATGTAAAACTATGATTTATACCTGAAATATGCAATTTCTTTGAACAAAACATAGATTTATTGTATAACATGTTATAAGACTGTCATCTGATGAAGTTGTTTCTTGGTTAGTGACTAATTATATCTCTATTTGGGGGTTTTGTGCAAGCTACCTGTGCTGTGAAAGAAATGTCTGTGCTTTTTTGTATTTGGTGGTGAGCTAACATAAATATACGTGGTGTTTTCGCTGTAAAACATTTAAAAAATCAGACATGTTGGCTGGATTCACAAGATGTTTATCTTTCATTTGCTGTATTGGACTTGTTAATGTGTGAAAGTGAAATATTTCTAAAACATTTTTTTTGAATTTCGCCTTTCCAGTGGAATGTGGGGGGGGGTTCCGCTAGCGGAACCCCGGGGCGAGAAAGGTTAAACATCATTTAGGGGTTTTTCTCTGCTGTTAAACATAGTGGCAGGTCATGTTTTACCCTTAAGACAACACAAGGGTTAAACATCATTCAGGGGGTTTTCTCTGCTATTAAACATAGTGGCAGTTCATGTTTTACCCTTAAGACAACACAAGGGTTAAACACACTGTGTTTGTCTGTTGTTGTGACTTAGATGAAGATCAGATCTCTGCTCTTAAAACTTCTTAAGGATAGGGGGTGCTATTTTCACTTTGGGTGAAAATCGTACCCATTTTAAACGGCCTCGTACTCTATTCTTGCTCGTACTCTATTCTTGCTCGTACAATATGCATATTATTATTACTATTAGATAGAAAACAATCTCTAGTTTCTAAAACCGTTTGAATTATGTCTGTGGGTGGAACAGAAGTCGTTCTGCAGTGAAAATCCTGACAGGAACTGCGAAGGTCTGAAAACTAGGCTCTGTTTCCAGATCAGTTTAAAACTCTGTATGTATCCTATGGCTCGACATGAACTGCACCCGCCTTCCCCTGGATGTCAGTAACCAATGAGAATTGGAATGGTATGTCTACGTAGCTCTCAGAGTTTATAAAGCTCCAAGGAACGAGGGGACCCCTCTTTCTGTCGTTCGTCATGACGCGAAGCAAGACCTCAGGATGAAATTTTGGAACGCTCAGTTATCGGCCTTAGATGTATCCGTCTGTAATTTAATTCGATATAGGTGTTAGAAACATCATAACGAAGTTATTTTAAACCGAGTTATATCAGTTTATGCGAGTATATTGCTATTTTCGGAATTTCCTTAGGTTTTGTTTTGAGGGTTTGAGCATGTTTGCTCCACATGGCTATTGTTAGCTGCTACTTCCGAAGTTGAAGACGATGTTTTACAACCAAGCAACGATTCTTTTGGAGAAAGGACACCTTGCCCAAGATTCTGATGGAAGCTCGTCCAAAAGTAAGAGCTATTTATGATGTTATTCCGTATTTATGTGGAAAAATGTAAACGGATTTGTTCGCCATTATTGCGGCACTAGTCTGGCTGGAACGCACACTGTATGTATAGTAACGTTAATTTAAAAAATCTAACTCAGCGGTTGCATTAATAACTAATGCATCTTTCATTTGCTGTCCAACCTGTATTTTTTAGTCAAGTTTTTAGTCAAGTTTACGATTATTTATTGATTAGATTAGGTGCCGTTCCAAGATGGCGCCGGCCAGAATGCATGACCTGTTGCTACTGTTGACATTGTGTAACCACGATTTATGCTGCTAAATATGCACATTTTCGAACAAAACCTATATGCATTGTGTAATATGATGTTACAGGACTGTCATCTGAGGAAGTATATCAAGGTTAGTCCAAAATTATATATCTTTTGCTGTATTGTTACGATCGCTAACCTGTGCTGCTGGTAAATTGCTTGTGTTTCTGGCTATTGTGCTAAGCTAATATAATGCTATATTGTGTTTTCGCTGTAAAACACTTTAAAAATCTGACATATTGGCTGGATTCACAAGATGTTGGGCTTTCATTTTCTGTACGCTGTGTATTTTTCAGAAATGTTTTAAGATGAGTAATTAGTTATTTGACGTTGGTCTCTGTAATTATTCTGGCAGCTTCGGCAGTATTTCAGATTGCAGCTGCAATGTAGAACTGTGATTTATACCTGAAAAATGCACATTTTTCTAAAAAAACATATGCTATACCATAAATAGGTTATCAGACTGTCATCTGATGAAGTTTTTTCTTGGTTAGTGGCTATTTATATCTTTATTTGGTCGAATCAGTGATGGCTACCAATAGAGAAAAAAAATGGTGAAAAAAAAAAAGTTGTGTCTTTTGCTATGGTGGTTAGCTAATAGAAATACATATTTTGTCTTCCCTGTAATACATTTAAAAAATCGGAAATGATGGCTGGATTCACAAGATCTGTATCTTTCATTTGGTGTATTGGACTTGTTAATGTGTGAAATTAAAAAAATATTCTTTAGAAATATTTTGAATTTCGCGCTCTGCCTTTTCAGTGGAATGTGGGAGGAGTTCTCACACTGTTACGTTTGCAATATGATGTGTTGAATCATATTGCAAACATAACACACACTGTTACTTTTGCAATATGATGTGTTGAATCATATTGCAAATGTAACGTGCATTCTTTAAATACTTTAGAAATACAAAATTGAACGGCCTGATGACCTCAGGATGGCCGGGCAGTGATAGTGGTTCCTCTCCATCGCTCGTTGTGTTAAATTTCATCATGTCGCTTTTTGTGATGGTACCCCCCCGTTGAAACATATTGCAAATGCACAAATGTCAACTAGCAAGTCGGTGTCCATCAGTCAAATAGATATATTCAGACACCAAACTGATACCATCTGACACCAAACTCACTTTTACCAACTCCTTTGGAAGCCAACTATCACATTTTTCAGAGCAGGCCCAAAATTCACAGCGCCTTCCATTTAAACCATAATAAAACAAATAATACGTAGTTATGTTCTAGCTGCGGGTCCAATTCTCACATTATGTTTAGCCCTGTGAGGCGACCTCGAATCCCAAGTTTCGGCTCGATAGGTCATTCGGTGCCCGAGCAATACCTTAATTGGTGCTGAAAATCTACTTTTTTCATTGCCTTGCTACGGGGTCCTTGAATGAGCAATCAAACAGACATGTTGGGGTCTGTCTCTATGAGCCGAGCCGGTTTCAATGCACCTAGTCTTGAGACTCTGGGACTTTTCTAAATATCGTCAGTTTCGTTGAGCTCAAAATGAATTGAACACATTTCAAATACACGAGGCTTTTTATCGGTCCGAGAACCTTCTAGAGCCACATAACTCACCGTGCACAATCAACCTGAGGTCTAGAACAGGTTTCCAAAGTTTCAGAACTCTAGGTCTGACGGTTCTTTAAAAGTTGGAACAAAAGTAACTACCACAGGCACTGTCTGCCTCTTAGCCCCTCAGTGTGTCCCTCCATCATTTCTGTTTGGGTGTGTAAGTTTTCCTTTCAAATCTGATGGGACTAATGACTGATGTACAGTTCATGAGGGTTGCCTAATCACAAATATGAAGTTTTGGAAAGATTTGACATTTTTAACCCTTCGAAACAGCCCATTTGACACCAATTATAGCACTTCCGGTTTGCACAGGAAGCTGAACGTAAACACATATCCTCATTGGAGTAGGCTTTTACAGAATCCTGAGTTTTAAGTCTATACGTTAAGAACTCAGTGATTTACATAGGGCTGAATGCACTATTTCTCTCAAACTGCAGGTTGGGTATTGCAAACACTTTTAGGGTGATTTTAACCACTTCCGGTTGCTCCAGGAAGCTTAGAATCGACACAGGTAGACCTTATGGTGGCCTGATGGACTGACATCAAAGACAGGTTCATAAGACCTTCATAACCCACATAGGCTTCAGGTTGAATTTGGAGGTGCAGTCAATGTATTCCTATGGAGAGAGATGTCAATGTAAACTGTGAGATGTAAAAACCTGTTTTCACTGTTAAGGGTTAATGCCACAAGGTCAAGGTTAGGCTTGCACAGATCGGGAGGACCTTAAGAACATTCCTGAGGTCAAATTGTGTTTCTAACCTTAACGGGTCTCTCTCTGTCTCCCAAAAGCAAATAAAATTGACATTGAGGTCAAAAGGTCATTTTGCTCTGTCTTCTTGTAACGGTCGCTGCGCTCAGACCGAGCGAGCTACGGTCAAGCGTGGCATCCCGTTGAACTCGGCACGGCCTGGAGATAATGGTCATGCCATTGTCGGCTTTGTGTGTCTTTAAGCACCGTACTTTTTCACTCCATCATTGCTTTGTGTGTGTGTGTGTGTGAGAGAGAGCTTTTCTTTGACATCTGTTTAGAGAAATGACTGATTTACACTTCATGAAGGTTGCCTAATCACACAATTAACGTTTTGGAAAGATCTGACTTTTTTAACCCTTCGAAACAGCACCCATGACACCATTTTAAGGCACTTCCGGTTGGCACAGGAAGCTATAGGTAAATACATATCTTGATTGGGGTATGCTGTTACAGAATCCTGAGTTTTAAGTCTATACGTTAAGAATTGACTGATCTACATAGGGTTGAATGCAGTGATTTTCAAAATTGCAAGTCATGTATATCAGGACACCTTTTAGGGTGATTTTAACCACTTCCGGTTGGTCCAGGTAGCTCAAAATCAACACAGGTAGACCGCATAGTGGCCTGATGGATTGTTATCAAAGACAGGTTCATAAGACATTCATAAGCCACATAGACTTCAGGTTGAATTTAGAGGAGCAGTCAATGTATTCCTATGGGGCGAAATGTCATTGTAAACTGTTTGATGTAAACACCTTCTTTTAACTGTTAAGGGTTAATGCCACAAGGTCAAGGTTAGGCTTGCACAGATCGGGAGGACCTTAAGACCATTCCTGAGGTCAAATTGTGTTTCTAACCCTAACGGTTCTCTCGCTGTCTCCCAAAAGCAAATAAAATTGTCATTGAGGTCAAAGGGTCATTTGTGTCCGTTTTCTTGTAACGGTCGCTGCGCTCAGACCGAGCGAGCTACGGTCAAGCGGGGCATCCCGTTGTACTCGGCACGGCCTGGAGACTATGGTGATGTCATTTTAGTGGTGATTTCAGAATGCTATTTTGGTGCATTCATGGAAGGCGCTGTGAATTTTGGGCCTGCTCTGAAATATTTGACAGTTGGCTTCTAAAGGAGTTGGAAAAAGTGAGTTTGGAGTCAGATGGTATCAGTTTGGTGTCTGAAAAGATGTAATTGACTTATGGACACTTGCTAGTTGACTTTGGTTAACACTTGCTAGTTGACTTGCTAGTTGACTTTTGTCAATTTGCAATATGTTTCAATGGGGAGGTACCATGAGGAAAAAGCGACATGATGAAATTTCATGCAACGAGCAATGGAGAGGAACCACTATCACTGCCCGGCCATCCTGAGGTCATCAGGACGTTGACTTTTGTATTTCTAAAGTATTTAAAGAATGCACGTTACATTTGCAATATGATTCAACATCACATCATATTGCAAATGTAACGGGCATTTGCAATGTGCTTCAACAGTGAAAAACATCACATCATATTGCAAATGTAACGGGCATAACTCAAAAAGCGCAGAGGCCTCGACGCCACAGACATGTTCGGGCATCGGACGTCTAGTAAGGGACTGTACATTCGCAATGGGAGAATCTTCACCGATCATACGGCTCCCGTACGAGGTGTCCCTTAAGGTATGATAATCTTCATCAGATGACACTCATAGGACTTCATGTTACACAATACATGTATTTTATGTTCGGTAAAGTTCATATTTATATCCAAAAATCGGAGTTTAGGCAAGACGCTACTGTATCACTTGGCAAAAAAAGTCTGAGAAAATGCATAGCGCCACATTAAAATGAATGACTATGAAAATTACCATTAAATCACACATGAAAGATATGAAAGATATCAATTTAAAGCTACACTGGTTGTGAATCCAGCCAACATGTCAGAATTCAAATAGGCTTTTCAGCGAAAGCATACGATGCTATTATCTGAGCATCCCTGCAGGAGCTACACAAAACGCAGAATAAAAATATAATTCATCCCTTACCTTTGACGAGCTTCTGTTGTTGGCACTCCAATATGTCCAATATGTCCCATAAACATCACAAATGGTCCTTTTGTTCGATTAATTCCGTCGATATATGGCCAAAATGTCCATTTATTTGGCGCGTTTGATCCAGAAAAACACCGGTTCCAACTTGCTCAAACATGACGACAAAATATATCAAAGGTTACCTTTAAACTTTGCCAAAAAATGTCAAACTACTTATGTAATACAACTTTAGGTATTTTTAACGTTAATAATTGATAAAATTGAAGACTGGATGATATGTGTTCAATATAGGAATAAAACGATATGTAGCATGCCTTCTGTTTGATTGAAACGCATGTCCAGGACACCTGGAGTGCCTCGACTTCAAGATGGCCGTATTTCTTCATTACACAAAGGAATAACCTCAACCTATTTCTCATGACTGTTGACATCTAGTGGAAGCCATAGGAACTGCAAGCAAGTTGCTTAGAAATCTGGTTTCCCAATGAAAACTCATTGAAAAGACAGTGACCTCAAAAAAAAAAAATCTTGGGGTTTCGCCTGCTAAATAAGTTATATATATATATGTTATACTCAGACATGATTCAAACAGTTTTAGAAACTTCAGAGTGTTTTCTATCCAAATCTAATAATATGCATATCTTATCTCCTGGGGATGAGTAGCTGGCAGTTGAATTTGGGTATGCTTTTCATCCAAACGTGAAAATGCTGCCCCCTACCCTAGAGAAGTTAAGTGGTGCTGAAACCTACATTATAAACTGGGTGGTTCCAGCCCTGAATGCTTTTTGGCTGACAGCTGTGGTATATCAAACCATATTCCACGGGTATGACAAAACATGTATTTTTACTGCTCTAATTACATTGGTTACCAGTTTATAATAGCAATAAGGCACCTAGGGGGTGTTGTGGTATATGACTAATATACAACGGCTAAGGGCTGTTTCAGGCTGACTCCACGTTGTGTCGTGCTTAAGAACAGCCCTTTCTGGCCACTAGGTCACCAGGCTGCTCGTTATGGCGCACACCTGTCACCATTGTTACGCGCTTCAGCGTATTATGTATGTATATGTATAGTATATATAATATGTCACTCATCTGGACTCCATCACCTCCTTGATTATCCTCCCTACATATGTCACTCACCTGGACTCCATCACCTCCTTGATTATCTTCCCTATATATGTATATGTATAGTATATAGCATATGTCACTCCCTTTTGGTTCCTCCCCCAGATGTCATTGTTTCTTGTTTTGTATTATTGGTATATTGGCCATATAACACACCTCAGGCCTTATTGCTTCAATAATGAATAACTGTATTTACTGTATTTTCTAACACATTATGAACAGAATAACATGAAAATATACTGAATATTATGAACAGAATAACATGAAATATACTGAACATTATGAACAGAATAACATGAAAATATACTGAACATTATGAACAGAATAACATGAAAATATACTGAACATTATGACCAGAATAACATGAAAATATACTGAACATTATGAACAGAATAACATGAAAATATACTGAACATTATGAACAGAATAACATGAAAATATACTGAACATTATGAACAGAATAACATGAAAATATACTGAACATTATGAACAGAATAACATGAAAATATACTGAACATTATGAACAGAATAACATGAAAATATACTGAACATTATGAACAGAATAACATGAAAATATACTGAACATTATGAACAGAATAACATGAAAATATACTGAACATTATGAACAGAATAACATGAAAATATACTGAACATTATGAACAGAATAACATGAAATATACTGAACATTATGAACAGAATAACATGAAAATATACTGAACATTATGACCAGAATAACATGAAAATATACTGAACATTATGAACAGAATAACATGAAATATACTGAACATTATGAACAGAATAACATGAAAATATACTGAACATTATGAACAGAATAACATGAAATATACTGAACATTATGAACAGAATAACATGAAATATACAGAACATTTACATTATGAACAGAATAACATGAAAATATACTGAACATTATGAACAGAATAACATGAAAATATACTGAACATTATGAACAGAATAACATGAAAATATACTGAACATTATGAACAGAATAACATGAAAATATACTGAACATTATGAACAGAATACCATGAAAATATACTGAACATTATGAACAGAATACCATGAAAATATACTGAACATTATGAACAGAATAACATGAAATATACTGAACATTATGAACAGAATAACATGAAATATACTGAACATTATGAACAGAATAACATGAAATATACTGCGTGCGTGTGGGTATTTTCTTTAATCTCTCTCTACAGGTGTCCTTCTTTCTCCAACTGCATTTCCAACTCCCATTCCATCTCCAGCAGTCCCAGTGTTGTCCATGTCTCTACCCAGGCTGTTGTGTAGTCTACTGGTGGGGTCTCCCTATCTGCTGGTGACCACCATACTGCTGGTGAAATGCTGCAGGAGCAGGACTCAAGGTGAGAACCTGAGTTTATACAGGGTCACCTCATTCCAACAGAATACCTGCTGTAAATCAGAATTGTATCACAGTGACTCAAAATACTGAGACATGTTTTAAAGTGTTGATAACTGTATCTCTCATTGAACCATGTTGTAAAGTGTTGATAACTGTAGCTCTGATTGAACCATGTTTAAAGTGTTGATAACTGTAGCTCTGATTGAACCATGTTGTAAAGTGGTGATAACTGTATCTCTGATTGAACCATGTTGTAAAGTGTGGATAACTGTATCTCTGATTGAACCATGTTGTAAAGTGTTGATAACTGTATCTCTGATTGAACCATGTTGTAAAGTGTTGATAACTGTATCTCTGATTGAACCATGTTGTAAAGTGTTGACAACTGTATCTCTGATCGAACCATGTTGTAAAGTGTTGATAACTGTATCTCTGATTGAACCATGTTGTAAAGTGTTGATAACTGTAGCTCTGATTGAACCATGTTTAAAGTGTTGATAACTGTCTGTTTAGGTGAAACCAGGGTACCCAGGAAGACACACCAAGACCAATTAGGTGAGTTTCTACCTTACAACACAACAGTTACAGGGGCACAATATGGTGTTCTGATCACTGTGTGTACTATATTATATTACCTCTTAGTAGAAGTAGAAAGTAGGATGGATTAGAGTCAACTACCACAATATGGTATTCTGAACACAGTGTGTACTATATTATATTACCTCTTAGTAGAAGTAGATAGTAGGATGGTTTAGAGTCAACTACCACAATATGGTATTCTGAACACAGTGTGTACTATATTATATTACCTCTTAGAAGAAGTAGATAGTAGGATGGATTAGAGTCAACTACCACAATATGGTATTCTGAACACAGTGTGTACTATATTATATTACCTCTTAGTAGAAGTAGAAAGTAGGATGGATTAGAGTCAACTACCACAATATGGTATTCTGAACACAGTGTGTACTATATTATATTACCTCTTAGTAGAAGTAGAAAGTAGGATGGATTAGAGTCAACTACCACAATATGGTATTCTGAACACAGTGTGTACTATATTATATTACCTCTTAGAAGTAGATAGATTAGATGGATTAGAGTCAACAAAAAAAATATGTCACTGATATGAATACAATTTTTTTGAAACCTTTATTTAACTAAGCAAGTCAGTTAAGTTAAGAAAAAATTCTTACTTTCAATGACGGCCTAGGAACTGTGGGTTAACTACCTTGTTCAGGGGCAGAACGACAGATTTTTACCTTGTCAGTTCGGGGATTTGATCTTGCGGTTACTAGTCCAACACTCTAACCATTAGGCTACCTGCATTTAGAAGTAAATAGCCTGGGTATTGACAAGGAGTAAATATCCCAGGTATTGATGAGACTCAATAGCCAAGGTACTGATAAGTAGTAATTATACCTTGTATTTATGAGCAGTAAATAGCCCAGGTATTGATAAGGATTAAATAGCCCAGGTTTTGATAAAAAAGTTAATAGCCCTGTTAATGATAAATAGTTAATAGCCCTGATATTGATAAATAGTAAATAGTCCTAGTATTGGTAAATGGTAAGTAGCCCTGGTATTGATAAGGAGTAAATGGCCCAGGTGTTGATAAGGAGTAAATAGCCCTGGTATTGATAAATAGTTAATAGCCCTGGTATTGATAAATAGTAAATAGCCCTGGTATTGATAAATAGTAAATAGCCCTGGTATTGATAAGGAGTAAATGGCCCAGGTGTTGATAAGGAGTAAATAGCCCTGGTATTGATAATTAGTAAATAGCCCTGGTATTGATAAATAGTTAATAGCCCTGGTATTGATAAATAGTAAATAGTCCTGGTATTGATAAGGAGTAAATAGCCCAGGTATTGATAAGGAGTAAATAGCCCTGGTATTGATAAGGAGTAAATAGCCCATGTATTGATAAATAGTTAATAGCCCTGGTATTGATAAGGTTTAAATAGCCCAGGTATTGATAAGGAGTTAATAGCCCAGGTATTGATAAATAGTTAATAGCCCTGGTTTTAATAAATGGTAAAAAGCCCTGGTATTGATAATTAGTAAATAGCCCTGGTATTGATAAATAGTTAATAGCCCTGGTATTCTTAAATAGTAAATTGCCCTGGTATTGATAAGGGAGAACTGGACATAAGCAGGGGCCTCATTGGAAGTAATTTGATTGGATTCTAAGTAGCACAATATTAACTAGTCAATCATCTGATATGATTTACATTTCTAAGTGGTTCTGTATTGGATAAGTAAATACATGGCCACACTGATGAACTACTTCTGTGTTGAACAGGTGATCGTGTTGAAGAAGAGTGAGGCTGAGATCACCTGATCACCATAACAACCATCAGAATGGAACTCATGGAATTCTAATATAGAACTGTGAGTCACAATGCTGTATGTTGTTACATTGTAGCTCCACCTGCTGGAACAATAGTGGCATTTGATCAAATGTGATCTATTAACTGATACATGTATTATTCTGATTGGAATGTGTTTTAATATAATGTGTGTTGTATTATTCATTCAGCAGCTTTAACAGCAGTCATATCCTGGTCATATACTGTATAGCATTATGGTTGATACATTGTAAATGCCTTAACTTTTCATGTCTATACAGATCAACTGATAGGTGTTGAGGTTCAGGCATTATTGTTACAGGTTCAGTATAATGTTATACCGTTACATGTTACAGAGATAGAAAACATACAGGAGAGGAGAATTATATTATTATAATTATTATCTTTATTTTCCCATTTTGGTCTCTAGAATAGTGCAGCATATAATTTTGGTCTCTATAGTAATTCATCATTATTTGATTTGATTTAAACATTAAACTAATGTAGGCCTTTAATTTAATTAAGGTTGTTTTGTGCAAAATGATAATTATTCTTTTAATCATCCTGGTAAGATATTGCTTTTGTCTTTGTAGCATATAGAATTAAATAAATGATTTTCCTCAATCATGTAGCCTGTTTTTTAATCTGTTCTGAATGACATCAAAACCACTCTGTTTTTAAACCCCTTACAGCCCCCAGGGCTTTGAGTATCTTCTAAATACTCCATTCCAGGTTTCCCCTACAGCCCCCAGGGCCTTGAGTATCTTCTAAATACTCCATTCCAGGTTCCCCCTACAGCCCCCAGGGCCTTGAGTATCTTCTAAATACTCCATTCCAGGTTCCCCCTACAGCCCCCAGGACCTTGAGTATCTTCTAAATACTCCATTCCAGGTTCCCCCTACAGCCCCCAGGACCTTGAGTATCTTCTAAATACTCCATTCCAGGTTCCCCCTACAGCCCCCAGGGCCTTGAGTATCTTCTAAATGATCCATTCCAGGTTCCCCCTACAGCCCCCAGGACCTTGAGTATCTTCTAAATGCTACATTCCAGGTTCACCCTACATCACCCAGGGCCTTACTACAGCCTAGTTGTTGTCCAGTGGCGATTTTAGCAGTACATCTTGGTGGGTCAAGGTAAAGTTTTTTCGATTCATGCCAACAAAGCCACTACACAACACAACACTAAACAAAACATTATTTGCACTATAACGGTGACAAACAGTGCCCACAAACTATGTAGGGCTACATAAAGCTGTCCCAACAGCAGAGCCTTCTTTTCAGCACCATGGAGTGACTCCTTACCACTGCTTCCCCTGAGCCTCAGCGGAGCCTTGTCTGGCAGAGAAACAATTCATTCAGCCTCATTAACTGCCTTTAAAAAACATAGCTGATATGGCTGACTTGTTTAACTTCTTATGGCTGCAGGGCGGTGCCGGTACACTTATGACAACAGCCACTTCAAGTGCAGGGCGCGAAATTCAAAATATATATTTTTTAAATATTTAACTTTCACACATTAACAAGTCCAATACAGCTAATGAAAGATACACATCTTGTGAATCCAGCCAACATGTCCGATCTTTTAAATGTTTTACAGGGAAAACACCACGTATATTTATGTTAGCTCACCTCCAAATAGAAAAAAGCACAGACATTTTTCACAGCACAGGTAGCATGCACAAAACCAACCAAACTAATCTAGAACCAACCAAACTAACCAAGAAACAACTTCATCAGATGACAGTCTTATAACATGTTATACAATAAATCTATGTTTTGTTCGAAAAATTTGCATATTTCAGGTATAAATCAGTTTTACATTGCAGCTACCATCACAGCTACCGTCAAAAATAGCACCGAAGCAGCCAGAGTAATTACAGACACCAACGTGAAATACCTAAATACTCATCATAAAACATTTCTGAAAAATACATGGTGTATAGCAAATGAAAGACAAAGATCTTGTGAATACAGCCAATATTTCCGATTTTTTAATTGTTTTACAGCGAAAACACAATATAGCGTTATATTAGCTTACTACAATGGCCAAACACACAACAGCATTGATTCAGGGCAAACGGTAGCGATAGCTAATAAACCAGCAAAAGATATTAATTATTTCACTAACCTTCATAAACTTCATCAGATGACAGTCCTCTAACATCACATTACACATTACACAATACATATATGGTTTGTTCAAAAATGTGCATATTTAGAGCTGATATCAGTGGTTATACATTGTGCTAACGTAGCATATTTTTCCCAGATTGTCCGGGTGTGTTTATGACACTCACCTATTCTGACCAAATAACTATTCATAACCTTTACTAAAAAATACATGTTGTATAGGAAATGATAGATACACTAGTTCTTAATGCAATCGCCGTGTTAGAATTCTAAAAATAACTTCATTACGACATAAGGCTTACGTTATGGCGAGAGAGCACCCAGAATCAAGGCGCAAAACTAATAGTACACAAGTTCGACAGATATATGAAATAGCATCATAAAATGGGTCCTACTTTTGATGATCTTCCATCAGAATGTTGTACAAGGGGTCCTTTGTCCTGAACAATCATTGTTTGGTTTTAGAATGTCCTTTTTCCCTCTTGAATTAGCAAGCACACTAGCCAAGTGGCGCGAAGCTCTCCTTCCTGAACAAAGGCACACAACGCAACACGCTTAACGTCCCGAATAAATTTCAATAATCTAATAAAACTATATTGAAAAAACATACTTTACGATGATATTGTCACATTTATCAAATAAAATCAAAGCCGGAGATATTAGCGGTCTATAACGACAGCTTTCCAGAAGGCAATCCCATGCTCCTTCTCGCGCTTTCCAGAAAACAGGAAATGGGTGACACGTCATGCCAAGAGCTTTTATTCCACCCTAGACCAAGATAAACACTCCATTTCTTCTCTCACTGCCTATTGACATCTAGTAGAAGGTGTATGACGTGCATGTATACTAATACATATCAAGCCCATTTATAGGCAGGCCCTAGAACAGAGCATCGTTTTCAGATTTTCCACTTCCTGATCAGGAAGTTTGCTGCAAAATGAGTTCTGTTTTACTCACAGATATAATTCAAACGGTTTTAGAAACTAGAGAGTGTTTTCTATCCAATAGTAATAATAATATGCATATTGTACGAGCAAGAATTGAGTACGAGGCCGTTTGAAATGGGCACCTTTTATTAATCTACTCAATACTGCCCCTGCAGCCATAAAAGGTTAAACAAATGTGGTTTCTACTGAGAATTGAGATGAACAAACTACGGCATAAGGGAATGATGAGTGGATAAGAGGCAGTTGTAATTTTGATTAAGACAATGAGTGAGCTGAGACGGACGTAGTCAATATAACTATTTGTTCAGCACTTTTGAAATGTACAGCGACAGAATCCAGAGCATGGGCTGTTATTCTACACACAATACCCCATAATGACATCACAATACCCCATAATGACAAAGCAAAAACAGGTTTTTAGAATTTTTTGCAAATGTATTGTTCTCTGCAGATCCTCTCAAGCTCTGACAGGTTGGATGGGGAGCGTCGCTTCACAGCTATTTTCAGGTCTCTCCAGAGATGTTCGGTCAGGTTCAAGTCTGGGCACTGGCTGGGCCACTCAAGGATATTCAGAGACTTGTCCTGAAGCCACTCCTGCATTGTCTTGGCTGTGTGCGCCCCAGTCTGAGGTCCTGATTGCTCTGGAGCAGGTTTTCATCAAGGATCTCTCTGTACTTTGCGCCATTCATCTTTCCCTCGATCCTGACTAGTCTCCCTGCCGCTGAAAAACATCCCCACGGCATGATGATGCCACCTCCGTGCTTCACCGTAGAGATGGTGCCAGGTTTCCTCCAGACATGACGCTTGGCAATCAGGCCAAAGAGTTCAATCTTATTCATTAGACCAGAGAATCTTGATTCTCATGGTCTGAGAGGCCTTTAGGTGCCTTTTGGCAAATTCAAAGCGAGCTGTCATGTGCATTTTACTGAGGAGTGGCTTCCGTCTGGCCACTCTACCATAAAGGCCTGATTGGTGAGGTGCTGCAGAGATGGTTGTCCTTCAGGAAGTTTCTCCCTTCTCCACAGAGGAACTCTGGAGCTCTGTCAGAGTGACCATTGTGTTATTGGTCACCTCCCTGACCAAGGCCCTTCTCCCCCGATTGCTCAGTTTGGCCGGGCAGCCAGCTCTAAGAAGAGTCTTTCTGGTTCCAAACTTCTTCCATTTAGGAATGATGGAGGCAATTGTGTTCTTGGGGACCTTCAATGCTGCAGATATGTTTTGGTACCCATCCCATTATCTGTGCCTCGACACAATCCTGTCTGGGAGCTCCACGGACAATTCCTTCAAACTCATGGCTTGGTTTTTGCTCTGAAATGCACAGTCAACTGTGGAAACATATAGACAGGTGTGTGCCTTTCCAAATCATGTCCAATCAATTTAATTAACCACAGGTGGACTCCAATCAACTTGTAAAAACATCTCAAGGATAGTCAATGGAAACAGGATGCACCTCAATTTCGAGTTTCATAGCAAAGGGTCTGAATGGTTATGTAAATAACGTATTTCTGTTTAAAAGAATATATATATTTGCAAAAAATAAAATAACAACTTTTGTTCATTATGTCATTATGGGGTAATGCTGTAACGTAACAAAATGTGGAAAAATAGAAGGGGTCTGACCTTCCACTGCAGACAATATTCTATGGGAACTCTTTTTGGGTCTTTGTGTGTCAAAAAAGATACACGTCAAATAACACTATTTGACGTGTCAAATAAGTTTGTTGACCAATCAGGACCTGAATTTTACTGCACTTCACGTAATAATTTAACGCGTTCATAAATGTTTTTACATAGTGTAATCAGTGTG
Source organism: Salvelinus alpinus (assembly GCF_045679555.1). Classification (NCBI taxonomy): domain Eukaryota; kingdom Metazoa; phylum Chordata; class Actinopteri; order Salmoniformes; family Salmonidae; genus Salvelinus; species Salvelinus alpinus. Next base: position 40,506,795 of record NC_092116.1, on the reverse strand, counting down.
TAATAACTATCACTCGTATTTCAAATGTCACAACGATTCATCGATACTTATGCTATGATGCTGGTAAAGTTGTCTCGCGCACCTACAGTGCCGGTCATATAAAAAGGTAGCTAGCTCATGGATGCAAACAATGTTCACTGCCCCCAAGGCCTCCCGGGTGGCGCAGTGGTCTAGGGCACTGCATCGCAGCCGGTAGGGATATATCCTTGTCTCATCACGCACCAGCGACTCCTGTGGCGGGCCGGGCGCAGTGCGCGCTAACCAAGGGGGCCAGGTGCACGGTGTTTCCTCCGACACATTGGTTCGGCTGGCTTCCGGGTTGGAGGCGCACTGTGTTAAGAAGCAGTGCGGTTTGGTTGGGTTGTGTTTCGACCTTTGTCTCTCCCGAGCACGTACGGGAGTTGTAGCGATGAGACAAGATAGTAGTTACTAACAATTGGATACCACGAAATTGGGGAGAAAAGGGGATAAAAAAATAAAAGGAATTGCAGGGCGCAAATGCATAAATATTACAAAAAATATTTATAATCTTGCAATCACAAGTGAAATATACCAAAACACAGCTTAGCTTGTTGTTAATCCAACTATCGTGTCAGATTTTGAAAATATGATTTACAGCGAAATAAATTTAAGCTTTTGTGAGTGTATCAATCAATGCTACAACAGCTAGCCCCAAATTAGCATGGTCACGGAAGTCAGAAAAGCAATAAAATTAATCGCTTACCTTTGATAATCTTCGGATGTTACATTTACATTACATTTAAGTCATTTAGCGGACGCTCTTATCCAGAGCGACTTACAAATTGGTGCATTCACCTTATGATATCCAGTGGAACAACCACTTTACAATAGTGCATCTAACTCTTTTAAGGGGGGGGGGGGGGGGTTAGAAGGATTACTTTATCCTATCCTAGGTATTCCTTAAAGAGGTGGGGTTTCAGGTGTCTCCGGAAGGTGGTGATTGACTCCGCTGACCTGGCGTCGTGAGGGAGTTTGTTCCACCATTGGGGTGCCAGAGCAGCGAACAGTTTTGACTGGGCTGAGCGGGAAATGTACTTCCTCAGAGGTAGGGAGGCGAGCAGGCCAGAGGTGGATGAACGCAGTGCCCTTGTTTGGGTGTAGGGCCTGATCAGAGCCTGAAGGTACGGAGGTGCCGTTCCCCTCACAGCTCCGTAGGCAAGCACCATGGTCTTGTAGCGGATGCGAGCTTCAACTGGAAGCCAGTGGAGAGAGCGGAGGAGCGGGGTGACGTGAGAGAACTTGGGAAGGTTGAACACCAGACGGGCTGCGGCGTTCTGGATGAGTTGTAGGGGTTTAATGGCACAGGCAGGGAGCCCAGCCAACAGCGAGTTGCAGTAATCCAGACGGGAGATGACAAGTGCCTGGATTAGGACCTGCGCCGCTTCCTGTGTGAGGCAGGGTCGTACTCTGCGAATGTTGTAGAGCATGAACCTACAGGAACGGGTCACCGCCTTGATGTTAGTTGAGAACGACAGGGTGTTGTCCAGGATCACGCCAAGGTTCTTAGCACTCTGGGAGGAGGACACAATGGAGTTGTCAACCGTGATGGCGAGATCATGGAACGGGCAGTCCTTCCCCGGGAGGAAGAGCAGCTCCGTCTTGCCGAGGTTCAGCTTGAGGTGATGATCCGTCATCCACACTGATATGTCTGCCAGACATGCAGAGATGCGATTCGCCACCTGGTTATCAGAGGGGGGAAAGGAGAAGATTAATTGTGTGTCGTCTGCATAGCAATGATAGGAGAGACCATGTGAGGATATGACAGAGCCAAGTGACTTGGTGTATAGCGAGAATAGGAGAGGGCCTAGAACAGAGCCCTGGGGGACACCAGTGGTGAGAGCACGTGGTGCGGAGACAGATTCTCGCCACGCCACCTGGTAGGAGCGACCTGTCAGGTAGGACGCAATCCAAGCGTGGGCCGCGCCGGAGATGCCCAACTCGGAGAGGGTGGAGAGGAGGATCTGATGGTTCACAGTATCAAAGGCAGCCGATAGGTCTAGAAGGATGAGACCTATCGGCATTACACAACAAATGTTCTTTTTGTTCGATAAATATGACTTTTATCACAAAAAAATACCATTTGGGTTGCGCATTATGTTGAGTAAACAAAAGCCGTGTTCCGTTCGACAAATTCCAAAAAGTATCCGTAATGGTCGTAGAAACATGTCAAATGTTTTTTATAATCAATCCTCAGGTTGTTTTTAACAAACATAATCGATAATATTTCAACCGGACCATAACCTATTCTTTAAGAGAGAAAAGGAAAATGGGGAGCCCCTCTCTCGCGCGCAGGAACTATTCAGAGGACACCTGACCTCTTTTGAAACATCTCGCTCATTTTTCAAAATAAAAGCCTGAAACTATGTCTAAAGCCTGGTCACAGCCTGAGGAAGCCATTGGAAAAGGAATCTGGTTGATACGTCTTTAAATGGAGGATAGACGGTCCAGGAAACAGATTCTTTTTTATATATATCTGTGGCTGACTAAATACTTTTTTGCCCCACTGTATATCACTTCCGGGTTATTTTTTCTCAGGTTTTTGCCTGCAGAATTAGTTTTGTTATACTCACAGACAATATTTTGACAGTTTTGGAAACTTTGGAGTGTTTTCTATCCTAACCTGTAAATGATATGCATATTCTACGATTTGGACCTGAGAAATAGTCTGTTTACCTTGGGAATGTTATAAAAAAAAAAAAGACCCCTAGCGTTGAGGTAACTTAAGTTCAATTTCAATTTATTTTGAAATCAAACAGTAAATTCCATTATTGTGCCTAATCCTTATTGTGGCTAGCTTCACAACACATAACCCGGTCCGGTCGAGCTTCATGAAGCTAGCTGGCTGCTTATAACCTTAGCTTTGAGCAACAGGGTTAAGTAGCTGGCTAGCAATTTCTTTTCATTAACTGAAGTTCAATTCCAAAAGGTGAACAACAAGTGGCTACCTAGCTAATACTTACTCACAAGGATTCCTAAATCATTGCTAAGAATAATGAAAATTACTGCAATTTCTACTGGTCATTGTTTTCAGGCTTGTGGTATTGGTGCTAGCTTGGTACCAAGCTAAAGCTAGCTAGCTACCCCAGAAGTTGCGGTCCAACAAATAATGCCTTATTACCAACGCGTTATTGTAAACACATTGTTCGTGGCCAGTGTTTGCTTGATTGCAGACTTGTTTTGTACAGCTCAATGATTATTATGTTTGACATTGTTTGCAAACTGATATGTGACACGTATTAATGTCAAAATAACAAAACAAAACAGGCCAAAATTATCAAAAAATCAAGTGTGTATATATATACTGTATATATGTATCCAGACCGGACACACCATTCCAGGGTTTTTCTTTATTATTACTATTTTCTACATTAGAATAATAGTGAAAACATCAAAACTATGAAATCACACATATGGAATCAACTCAAAAAGTATTAAACCAAAATATCAAAATATATTTTATTTTTGATATTCTTTAAAGTAGCTACTTATCGTGTCTCTGACTTGTCATTAAATGTGAAGACTGTTATTTCATCAAATCAATTCTCTACATGTTACTATTATTACGTGATTAAACAAATCATGTAAACTTTAATTAACTAGGACGTCAGGGCACCATGGGAAAATGTTTATATAGTCTATTTCCTGAATCAACTCTAAAGATATTTTCACATCTTATTGAGTACAGTCTTCTGTTTAGACTTCTTCAGGATAGGGTGTAGTTTCCTGAATCAACTCTAAAGATATTTTCACATCTTATCGAGTAGTCTTCTATTAAAACTTCTTCAGGATAAGGTCTAGTTTCCTGAATTTCCGCCTGACTGACGTGCCCAAAGTAAACTGCCTGTTACTCAGGCCCAGAAGCCAGGATATGCTTTGCTATGCACTGGATAGAAAACACCTTGAAGTTTCTAAAACTGTTAAAATAATGTCTTAGACTATAACAGAACTGATATGGCAGGAGGAAATCCAAAGAAAAACCAACCAGAATTAAACATTTTTAGGTCCCAGGCTCTATAATGTAAACCTATGGGTCCTATGTAATTCCGGCTCCCAGATTGTAATTCCTATGGCTTCCACTAGATGTCAACAGTCTTTATTCAAGGTTTCAGGCTTGTTTCTTGAAAAACGAAGATCAGGATACAACACATGGAGCACTGCCATCTAGTGGTTAAATCAGGATACAACACATGGAACACTGCCATCTAGTGGACAGATCAGGATACAACACATAGAACCACTAGGTCTAGGAAGCTTTATTTGGTAAGTTGGCAACCATACACTGGTGTTGCTCAAGATAAACACACACAATTACATTATAGAAATATCCAATTGGACATAAACAATTACAATATAAAACACATTGAAGCCTTTACAACATTCATCATGGACATAACACTACAACTTTCCTTCTGTTAGTTAAACTAACTCTTGTTGTTGATAGTTCCAGTCAGTGGTGTCTGTATGTTCTCATGATAAACTAACTCTTGTTGTTGATAGTTCCAGTCAGTGGTGTTTGTATGTTCTCATGATAAACTAACTCTTGTTGTTAATAGTTCCAGTCAGTGGTGTCTGTATGTTCTCATGATAAACTAACTCTTGTTGTTGATAGTTCCAGTCAGTGGTGTCTGTATGTTCTCATGATAAACTAACTCTTGTTGTTGATAGTTCCAGTCAGTGGTGTCTTTATGTTTTCATGATAAACTAACTCTAACTCTGTTGTGGAAACTTCACACCTCTCTGTTGCTGATGCTGTTGATGGCGGTCAAGGCTGCAGCGTCTAAAGAGAAGTGTGTTGGTGTGAAAAGGGAAGGATTGCATACAGAATACGTAGGTTCCCATGGAGACTGAAATAGACCCTGTAGACAACAAAGAGGAGGAGGGGGGGGGCAGAAAGAAGGAGGTACTTCTTCAAATGTCAGCCACCAGACCAGAGCATCATGTTATACTGTTTAAATGTCAGCCACCAGACCAGAGCATCATGTTATACTGTTTAAATGTCAGCCACCAGACCAGAGCATCATGTTATACTGTTTAAATGTCAGCCACCAGAGCATCATGTTTTACTGTTTATTGTCAGCCACCAGAGCATCATGTTATACTGTTTAAATATCAGCCACCAGCCCAGAGCATCATGTTATACTGTTTAAATGTCAGCCACCAGACCAGAGCATCATGTTATACTGTTTAAATGTCAGCCACCAGACCAGAGCATCATGTTATACTGTTTAAATGTCAGCCACCAGACCAGAGCATCATGTTATACTGTTTAAATGTCAACCACCAGACCAGAGCATCATGTTATACTGTTTAAATGTCAGCCACCAGAGCATCATGTTATACTGTTTAAATGTCAGCCACCAGACCAGAGCATCATAATATACTGTTTAAATGTCAGCCACCAGACCAGAGCATCATGTTATACTGTTTAAATGTCAGCCACCAGACCAGAGCATCATGTTATACTGTTTAAATGTCAGCCACCAGAGCATCATGTTATACTGTTTAAATGTCAGCCACCAGACCAGAGCATCATAATATACTGTTTAAATGTCAGCCACCAGACCAGAGCATCATGTTATACTGTTTAACTGTCAGCCACCAGACCAGAGCATCATGTTATACTGTTTAAATGTCAGCCACCAGACCAGAGCATCATGTTATACTGTTTAAATGTCAGCCACCAGACCAGAGCATCATGTTATACTGTTTAAATGTCAGCCACCAGACCAGAGCATCATGTTATACTGTTTAAATGTCAACCACCAGACCAGAGCATCATGTTATACTGTTTAAATGTCAGCCACCAGAGCATCATGCTATACTGTTTAAATGTCAGCCACCAGACCAGAGCATCATGATATACTGTTTAAATGTCAGCCACCAGTGCATCATGTTATACTGTTTAAATGTCAGCCACCAGACCAGAGCATCATGCTATACTGTTTAAATGTCAGCCACCAGTGCATCATGTTATACTGTTTAAATGTCAGCCACCTGTACTGGCCTTAACCCTGTATAGGCCACCAAGCCAAGGCCCCACTATCTTTTCTGATTTCTCTGAACTATTGTCTATTGTCCTTGAGAACTATGATACAATCATTGTGTTGGGCGGTTTTAATATTCATGTTGACAAAGAGACTGAACCCAAGGCATTGAATTTCGGAATAATTTTAGCTCTATGGACTTTATCCAAAATGTTACTGGGCCCACCCATAACCACAGCCATACTCTGTACCTGGTTATTACCAAGGGGCTTTCTACTGGGCCCACCCATAACCACAGCCATACTCTAGACCTGGTTATTACCAAGGGGCCTTCTACTGGGCCCAACCATAACCACAGCCATACTCTGGACCTGGTTATTACCAAGGGGCTTTCTACTGGGCCCAGGCATAACCACAGCCATACTCTGGACCTGGTTATTACCAAGGGGCTTTCTACTGGGCCCACCCATAACCACAGCCATACTCTGGACTTGGTTATTACCAAAGGGCTTTCTACTGGGCCCACCCATAACCACAGCCATACCATCGACCTGGTAATTACCAAGGGGCTTTCTACTGGGCCCACCCATAACCACAGCCATACTCTAGACCTGGTTATTACCAAGGGGCCTTCTACTGGGCCCACCCATAACCACAGCCATACTCTGGACCTGGTTATTACCAAGGGGCTTTCTACTGGGCCCAGGCATAACCACAGCCATACTCTGGACCTGGTTATTACCAAGGGGCTTTCTACTGGGCCCACCCATAACCACAGCCATACTCTGTACCTGGTTATTACCAAGGGGCTTTCTACTGACATATCCTCTATGTTGATGTTGCTTTATCTGATCACCACTGTGGATTTATACTACCTTGTTGCCCAGAGCACAGGGTAATACTGAACACATTAGGTTAATGAGGACCAGGGGGTGCTATTTTCACTTTGGGGGAAAATCGTATACAATTTAAACGGCCTCGTACTCAATTCTTACTCGTACAATATGCATATTATTATTACTATTGGATAGAAAACAGTCTCTAGTTTCTAAAACCGTTTGAATTATTTCTCTAAGTGGAACAGAACTCTTTTTACAGCCCATTTCCTATCCGGAAGTGAGATTTCCAAAAGCGATGTCTCTCTTCCAGAGACTGTCTATAAAAGGGCATGTCACTTATGACTGTAGAAACACGTCATACACCTTCCCCTGGGTGTCATGCGGAAGTGAGAGCAGAAATTACTTGATTATCTCGTCCAGGGATTGAATACACCCTCTTGGAGTGACAGGAGCGCCATTTTTTTTTTTTCCTGGGCGCGAAGTTGGATCTGGACTCGGCTCCTGGAAAACCCTCGTTATAGGTGAATATGATCTCTGGCTTCGATTTTATTTGATACATGTCACAATATCATCCTAAAGTATGTTTTTTCAATATAGTTTAATTATATTATTGAAATTTATTCTGGACTTTAGACGTGATGCGTCGCAAGAATTGGTTCAAGAACGAGAGGTTAGCACCGCACGGCCAGTGTGCTTGCTAATTCAAGAGGGAAATCGTTCGTTATGGATCCAAATAAAGACGGTTCTGAACAAAGGACCCCTTTGAGAACATTCTGATGGAAGATCAACAAAGATAAGGACCCAATTTGGGATACTATTTCATATATCTGTCGAACTGTGCTATCGCTACCGTTTGACTAGAATCAATGCTGCTGTGTGCTAGCTATTGTAGTAAGCTAATATAACGATATATTGTGTTTTCGCTGTAAAACACTTCAAAAATCGGAAATATTGGCTGTATTCACAAGATATTTGTCTTTCATTAGCTATCCACCATATATTTGTCTGAAATGTTTTATGATGAGTAATTAGGTAGTTGACGTTGGTGTCTGTATTTTCTCTGGCTACTCCCGTGCGATTTCTGACTGTAGCTTTGATGGTGGCTATGATGGTAGCAGTAATGTAAAACTGATTTATAGCTAAAATATGCACATTTTTCGAACAAAACATAGATTTATTGTGTAACATGTTATAGGACTGTCATCTGAGGGAGTTGTTTCTAGGTTAGTTAGGTTGGTTCTAGGTTAGTTAGGTTGACTTTGTGCATGCTAGCTGCATGCTACCGGTGCTGTGAAAAATGTCTGTCTGTCTTTTGTATTTGGTGGTGAGCTAACATAAATATAGGTGGTGTTTTCTCTGTAAAACATTTTAAAAATCGGGAATATTGGCTATATTCACAAGATCTTTGTCTTTAATTTGCTATACACCATGTATTTTTCAGAAATGTTTTATGATGAGTATTTCGGTATGTCACGTTGGTGTCTGTAATTATTCTAGTCTGCTTTCGGTGCAATTTCTGATTGTAGCCGCAATGTAAACTATGATTTATACCTGAAATATGCACATTTTTCGAACAAAACATAGATTTATTGTATAACATGTTATAAGACTGTCATCTGATTAAGTTGTTTCTTGGTTTCTTTGGTTTGTTCTAGGTTAGTTTGGTTGATTTTGATTTTGCTACCTGTGCTGTGAAAAATGTCTGTGCTTTTTTCTATTTGTTGGTGAGCTAACATAAATATATATTGTGTTTTCCCTGTAAAACATTTAAAAAATCGGACATGTTGGCTGGATTCACAAGATCTGTATCTTTCATTAGCTGTATTGGACTTGTTAATGTGTGAAAGTTAAATATTTATAAAAAAATATTTTTTGAATTTCGCGCTCTGCCTTTTCAGTGGAATGTGGGAGGAGTTCCGCTAGCGGAACGGGGGAGTGAGACAGGATTATTAAGAAAGACTGTCTTACCTCTGAAGTTGCTACAGATTTTATTAAGTGTCTGAACAATATTCCACCACCTATTCTGCCTTCCTCCTGTGGTGATTTAGTTGATAACTTTAATAGTAAATGGAAGGGCTCCCATTGATGCCATAGATCCAGTAAAGTTGACAAAGGACACATCCAAACAGCCCCTTGGATGAGTGAGGAAACTAATACATTAAAGAGAAACTGCAGAAAGGCAGAGTTGAATTGGATGAAGTCAAAGTTGCAGGTCCATTATGATATTCTGATAGAGCCTCATATATAACAAGGCCATTGGAAATGAGAGAGCATCATATATAACAAGGCCATTAGAAATGAGAGAGCATCATATATAACAAGGCCATTAGAAATGAGAGAGCATCATATATAACAAGGCCATTAGAAATGAGAGAGCATCATATATAACAAGGCCATTAGAAATGAGAGAGCATCATATATAACAAGGCCATTAGAAATGAGAGAGCATCATATATAACAAGGCCATTAGAAATGAGAGAGCATCATATATAACAAGGCCATTAGAAATGAGAGATGGACTCATTCTACTAACTTGATCACTACTTCTTCTCCATCCTATCCCCACCACCTTCTTCATAACAGTTTTTAATTGCATATCTGAAGAAGTGCAAGCTGTTGTTAATCCCTCCATGTTCACAGTAACTTTCCCCGCTGCTCTAGAAACTGTTATGGTGGTTCCCCTTCTGAAGAAAATTAATCTAGATTATTCAGCTCTTAGACATTATCAGCCAATCTGCAACCTCTTAAGCAGAGTTCTGGATTAGTTGGTGTTCCAACAGCTAAATTATTACCTCAAACAAAGTTAGAGCACTGATTATGCTTTTGGGTCCCAAGGAACCATTTTGTTTCTCTCTGTCACCCACGCTCACTTTAAACATGTGGAAGATAATTATATAAAGACATAATTATATCACAGACCCGATTTTCCCTTATGAAAAATGACATGAAAAGCAGACATTTCTAAATCCCAAACTCTAAAAGTAATTGTAAAGGTAGATACAAATGATTTGTGACGTTGTGGTTTCAATAAAGAATGTAAACAAGATGCTGTGTTTTTATTTACAGTGTACTGTACTACTGTAGCAGGTGTAGTACTGTAGTACTGTAGCAGGTGTAATACTGTAGTAATGTAGCAGGTGTAATACTGCAGTACTGTAGGAGGTGTAGTACTGCAGTACTGTAGCAGGTGTAGTACTGTAGTAATGTAGAAGGTGTAATACTGCAGTACTGTAGGAGGTGTAGTACTGTAGTACTGTAATACTGCAGCAGTTGTAGTACTGTAGTACTGTAGTACTGTAGCAGGTGTAGTACTGTAGTACTGTAGTACTGTAGCAGGTGTAGTACTGTAGTACTGTAGCAGGTGTAGTACTGTAGTACTGTAATATTGTAGCATGTGTAGTACTGTAGTACTGTAGGAGGTGTAGTACTGTAGTACTGTAATACTGCAGCAGTTGTAGTACTGTAGTACTGTAGCAGGTGTAGTACTGTAGTACTGTAGTACTGTAGCAGGTGTAGTACTGTAGTACTGTAGCAGGTGTAGTACTGTAGTACTGTAGTACTGTAGCAGGTGTAGTACTGTAGCATGTGTAGGACTGTAGTACTGTAGCAGGTGTAGTACTGTAGCATGTGTAGGACTGTAGTACTGTAGCAGGTGTAGTACTGTAGCAGGTGTAGTACTGTAGCAGGTGTAGTACTGTAGTACTGTAGCATGTGTAGGACTGTAGTACTGTAGCAGGTGTAGTACTGTAGTACTGTAGCAGGTGTATAACTGTAGTACTGTAGCAGGTGTAGTACTGTAGTACTGTAGCAGGTGTAGTACTGTAGTACTGTAGCAGGTGTAGTACTGTAGTACTGTAGCAGGTGTAGTACTGTAGTACTGTAGCAGGTGTAGTACTGTAGTACTGTAGCAGGTGTGTTACTGTAGTACTGTAGCAGGTGTAGTACTGTAGCAGGTTTAGTACTGTAGCAGGTGTAGTACTGTAGCAGGTGTAGTACTGTAGCAGGTGTAGTACTGTAGCAGGTGTAGTACTGTAGTACTGTAGTACTGTAGCAGGTGTAGTACTGTAGCATGTGTAGGACTGTAGTACTGTAGCAGGTGTAGTACTGTAGCATGTGTAGGACTGTAGTACTGTAGCAGGTGTAGTACTGTAGCAGGTGTAGTACTGTAGCAGGTGTAGTACTGTAGTACTGTAGCATGTGTAGGACTGTAGTACTGTAGCAGGTGTAGTACTGTAGTACTGTAGCAGGTGTATAACTGTAGTACTGTAGCAGGTGTAGTACTGTAGTACTGTAGCAGGTGTAGTACTGTAGTACTGTAGCAGGTGTAGTACTGTAGTACTGTAGCAGGTGTAGTACTGTAGTACTGTAGCAGGTGTAGTACTGTAGTACTGTAGCAGGTGTGTTACTGTAGTACTGTAGCAGGTGTAGTACTGTAGCAGGTTTAGTACTGTAGCAGGTGTAGTACTGTAGCAGGTGTAGTACTGTAGCAGGTGTAGTACTGTAGTACTGTAGCAGGTGTAGTACTGTAGTACTGTAGCAGGTGTAGTACTGTAGTACTGTAGCAGGTGTATAACTGTAGTACTGTAGCAGGTGTAGTAATGTAGTACTGTTGCAGGTGTAGTCCATCAAACAATGTTTCCTATTAGCAGGACAATAGACTCTTCATAGCCCAGCTCCTGTAGGTGTGAAAATCCCCCAACGTGCAATGTATTCAATGATTAAGTACTCTAAAGTGTTACATTTCTAACTCAAAACCTCATGCAACAGCATAATGTCGGATAAAGCATATACTGTGCAATAGTTCTTCATCAACATCTTCATGCTTTCGTTAATAAAATAACAAGAAAAAAGACTTTCAAAATGCAGATGTTTATTTAAATTACATTTTAGTTGCACTTCCCCCCAGCTCCACAGCAATGGGTCAAAACTTGCTGACATGATCAATGTATGTGTTGCTTGTTTCCATGATCGGCTATTAGCAGGCCTATAGACTCTTCATAGTCTATCTACTGTAGGTGTGAAAATCACACCAACGTGCATTGTATTCCCTGTCCGTGACAGTAATCCCCAAGTCCACCAGTACTTGTGAAATGTCTCCAGCAGATTTTCAGTTCCTCCTGAATGCCCTGATCTGCTCATCTGGAATGAATAGAGATCCTGGTCATGGTGCTACAGTTTGTTGTTACAGCATAATCAAAGTGACGACAATCAGCGATCTGCTGTATACAAACCAGCAAAAGATATATCATTTTTGACTAACCTTGATAAGCTTCATCAGATGACAGTCCTATAACATCAGGTTATACATACACTTATGTTCTGTTCGAAAATGTGCATATTTAGAGCTGAAATCAGTGGTTACACATTGTGCTAACGTAGCATCTTTTTCCCAGAACGTCCGGATATTTTTCTGACTCTCACATATTCTGACCAAATAACTATTCATAAACATTACTAAACAATACATGTTGTATAGGAAATGATAGATACACTAGTTCTTAATGCAATCGCAGTGTTAGAATTCTAAAAATAACTTCATTACGACATAAGGCTTACGTTATGGCGAGCGAGTGCCCAAAACCTGGGCGCAAAACTAATAGTACACAGTTCGACAGATATATGAAATAGCATCATAAAATGGGTCCTACTTTTGATGAGCTTCCATCAGAATGTTGTACAAGAGGTCCTTTGTCAAGAACAATCGTTGTTTGGATTTAGAACGTCCTTTTTCCCTCTTGAATTAGCAAGCGCACTAGCCAAGTGGCGCGAAGCTCTCCTTCCTGAACAAAGGCACACAACGCAACACGCCTAACGTCCCGAATAAATTTCAATAATCTAATAAAACTATATTGAAAAAACATACTTTACGATGATATTGTCACATGTATCAAATAAAATCAAAGCCGGAGATAGTAGTCGCCTATAACGACAGCTTTTCAGAAGGCAATTCCAGGTCCATCCTCGCGCTTTCCAGGAAACAGGAAATGGGTGACACGTCATGCCAAGAGCTTTTATTCCACCTCAGACCAAGATAAACACTCCATTTCTTCTCTCACTGCCTCTTGACATCTAGTGGAAGGTGTATGACGTGCATGTATACTAATACGTATCATTCCCATTTACAGTCAGGACCTAGAACAGAGCATCGTTTTCAGACTTTCCACTTCCTGGTCAGGAAGTTTGTGCCAAATGAGTTCTGTTTTACTCACAGATATAATTCAAACGGTTTTAGAAACTAGAGAGTGTTTTCTATCCAATAGTAATAATAATATGCATATTGTACGAGCAAGAATTGAGTATGAGGCAGTTTAATTTGGGAACTTTTTTTTTAATCTTGGGAGAGGCACCTAATCTAATCAATAACTAATCATAATCTTGACTAAAAAATACAGGTTGGACAGCAAATGAAAGATACATTAGTTCTTAATGCAACCGCTGTGTTAGTTTTTTAAAAATTAACGTTACTTGACATACAGCGTGCGTTACAGCGAGACCGAAATTAATGGCGGAATAGGAGTTTTACATTTTTCAACAGAACAACGAATTAACATCATAAATAGTTCTTACTTTTTGATGAGCTTCCATCAGAATCTTGGGCAAGTTGTCCTTTGTCCAAAAGAATCGGTGCTCGGTTGTAGATTGTCGCCTTCAACTTTGGAATTAGCTGTAAACATTAGCCATGTGGCGAAGACGTGCCCAACTCACTATTGCGCAGCACAAAGAAAATTTCGAAAATCGCAATATACTCACATAAACTGAAATAACTCGGTTTAAAATAACTACGTTATGATGTTTCTAACACCTATATCGAATAAAATCAGAGCCGGATATATCTAAGGGCTATAACGGGAGCTTTCTAGAACGCCATCCTGAGGTCTGTCTTGCGTCATGGCGAACGAAGGAAAGAGGGGACCTCACGTTCCGAGCCTATTTATAAGGCCTCAGATCTGCCTAGCAACTCCATTCCAATTCTCACTATTTGCTGACATCCAGTGGAAGGCGTATGCAGTGCATCTCAACCAATAGAAGACAGGCAAATTAATAAACCGACCTCAGAACAGCCTGCATAATTTCAGACTTCTCACTTCCTCACAGGAAAATTGCTCCAACTCGAGTTCTGTTTAACTCACAGATATAATTCAAACGGTTTTAGAAACTAGAGAGTGTTTTCTATCCAATAGTAATAATAATATGCATATTGTACGAGCAAGAATTGAGTACGAGGCAGTTTAATTTGGGAACGAAATCTTTACAAAGTGTAAACAGCACCCCCTATTGAGAAAAGGTTAAAACTTGTCTTTCAACCACTCCACCACTCCACAAATGTCTTGTTAACAAACTATTATTTTTGCAAGTCGTTTAGGCCAACTACTTTGTGCATGACAGAAGTCATTTTTCCAACAATTGTTTACAGACAGATTATTTCACTTATAATTCACTGTATCACAATTCCAGTGGGTGAGAAGTTGACATACACTAAGTTAATTGTGCCTTTAAACAGCTTGGAAAATTCCGGAAAAGGATGTCATGGCTTTAGAAGCTTCTGATAGGCTAATTGACATAATTTGAGTCAATTGGAGGTGTACCTGTGGATTTATTTCAAGGCCTACCTTCAAACTCAGCGCCTCTTTGCTTGACATTGTGGGAAAATCAAAAGAAATCAGCCAAGACCTCAGAAAAAATTGTAGACCTCCACAAGGACTTTAAACATGACTCACTCAGTTCCAGGTTGGACTTCAGACGAAACATGACTCACTCAGATCCAGGTTGGACTTCAGACTAAACATGACTCACTCAGTTCCAGGTTGGACTTCAGACTAAACATGACTCACTCAGTTCCAGGTTGGACTTCAGACTGAACACGACTCACTCAGTTCCAGGATGGACTACAGACTAAACATGACTCACTCAGTTCCAGGTTGGACTTCAGACTGAACATGACTCACTCAGTTCCAGGTTGGACTTCAGACTAAACATGACTCCCTCAGTTCCAGGTTGGACTTCAGACTAAACATGACTCACTCAGTTCCAGGTTGGACTACAGACTAAACAGGACTCACTCAGTTCCAGGTTGGATGGTGTTTCAGGTTTCTGTTGTTTGTTTAACAGACCATTTGCTGTAAATCTTGGAAATAAGAATCTTTGGTTGTAGGAATCCTTCCAGGTAGTTTTGTCCAAATCAGGTTGTAGGGTTGGAGTTTAATTTGGAGTGAAGGTTATGTTCTGGAGGGTAGTATCCTGTATATGTCTTTCTGAAAACAATCTATTTTAATCTAACTGTAAATCTATATTTTTGTAAAAACATGCTGAAAAATGTGAGAGCTCACATGCAGCTGTGTCTCTCTGTCTCTACCCTCTCTCTCTCTCTCTCTCTCTCTCTCTCTCTCTCTCTCTCGCTTGTTCTCTCTCTCTGTCTTTCTGTCTTTCTCTCTTTGTCTCTCTATCTATCTATCTATCTATCTATCTATCTATCTATCTATCTATCTATCTATGTTATGTTGTGAAGGGTAGTGTCCTCTGTCTGTCTGTCTGTCTCTCTCTCTCTCTGTCTCTCTCTCTCTCTCACTCTCTCTCTCTCTCTCTCTCTCTCTCTCTCTCTCTCTCTCTCTCTCTCTCTCTCTCTCTCTCTCTCTCTCTCTCTCTCTCTCTCTCTCTCTCTCTCTCTCTCTCTCTCTCTCTCTCTGTGTCCTTCTCTTCTATATATCCTCCTCTCTCTCTATCTCTATTTATCTAACTCTCTCTGTCTCTCTTCTCTCTGTCCCCCTCTTCTATATATCCCTTTCTAACTATTTCTCAATCTCTCTCTTTCTCTCTCTATCTCTTTCTATTCCTCTCTATCTATGTCTCTCTCAATGTCTCTCTTCTCTCTGTCTCTCTCTCTTCTCTATCTCTCTCTGTGTCTCTCTTCTCTCTAGGCCCCCTTGTTCTGTCACACACATCTTTCACACCTCTCAGTCCTTGTCAAGAGGAAGTATAGATGGGTGGAGAGGAGAGATGGGTGGGGGGATGGACAGTCTACAAGTCACTAGAGTTTAGGTACAGTTAGTGATTGACACGTTGAGATGGCACGCACCTGTCCTCTACTCTGTGAGTTGAATATTATCTAAACAGTTTAATATATATACGGTTCAATGTCTAGATATCATTTTAATATCTGTATACTTTAATATCTATATGGTTTAATATCTATAATGTTTAATATCTGTATGGTGTAATATCAAAAAGGTTTAATATCTGTATGGTTTAATAACTGTATAATTTAATATCTATATAGTTTAATATCTGTATGGTTTAATATCTATATAGTTTAATATCTGTGTGGTTTATTATTTGTATGGTTTAATATTTGTATGGTTTAATATCTATATGGTTTAATATATGTATGGTTTAATAACTATGTGGTTTAATATCTGTATGGTTTAATATCTATGTGGTTTAATATCTGTATGGTTTAATATCTATAATGTTTAATATCTGTATGGTTTAATATCTGTATGGTCTAATATCTATGTGGTTTAATATCTGTATAGTTTAATATCTATAATGTTTAATATCTGTATGGTTTAATATCTGTATAGTTTAATATCTGTGTGGTTTAATATCTGTGTGGTTTAAAATCTATATAGTTTAATATCTATATAGTTTAATATCTGTGTGGTGTAATATCTATAAGGTTTAATATCAACAAAGTTTAATATATATATATATTTATGTTTTAATAGTTGTATTGTTCAATATCTGTATCATTTAATATCTGTATGGTATAATATCAACATAATTTATAAATATGGTTTAATATCTGTATGGTTTAATATCTGTACGGTTTAAAATGTACATAATTTAATATATAAATATATATATATATATATATATAAATATGGTTTAATATCTGTATAGTTTCATATCTATGGTTTCATATCTATATGTTTTAATATCAACATAATTGAATATATATATACAGTGGGGAGAACAAGTATTTGATACACTGCCGATTTTGCAGGTTTTCCTACTTACAAAGCATGTAGAGGTCTGTCATTTTTATCATAGGTACACTTCAACTGTGAGAGACGGAATCTAAAACAAAAATCCAGAAAATCACATTGTATGATTTTTAAATAATTAATTTGCATTTTATTGCATGACATAAGTATTTGATCACCTACCAACCAGTAAGAATTCCGGCTCTCACAGACCTGTTAGTTTTTCTTTAAGAAGCCCTCCTGTTCTCCACTCATTACCTGTATTAACTGCACCTGTTTGAACTCGTTACCTGTATAAAAGACACCTGTCCACACACTCAATCAAACAGATTCCAACCTCTCCACAATGGCCAAGACCAGAGAGCTGTGTAAGGACATCAGGGATAAAATTGTAGACCTGCACAAGGCTGGGATGGGCTACAGGACAATAGGCAAGCAGCTTGGTGAGAAGGAAACAACTGTTGGCGCAATTATTAGAAAATGGAAGAAGTTCAAGATGACGGTCAATCACCCTCGGTCTGGGGCTCCATGCAAGATTTCACCTCGTGGGGCATCAATGATCATGAGGAAGGTGAGGAATCAGCCCAGAACTACACGGCAGGACCTGGTCAATGACCTGAAGAGAGCTGGGACCACAGTCTCAAAGAAAACCATTAGTAACACACTACGCCGTCATGGATTAAAATCCTGCAGCGCACGCAAGGTCCCCCTGCTTAAGCCAGTGCATGTCCAGGCCTGTCTGAAGTTTGCCAATGACCATCTGGATGATCCAGAGGAGGAATGGGAGAAGATCATGTGGTCTGATGAGACAAAAATAGAGCTTTTTGGTCTAACTCCACTCACCGTGTTTGGAGGAAGAAGAAGTATGAGTACAACCCCAAGAACACCATCCCAACTGTGAAGCATGGAGGTGGAAACATCATTCTTTGGGGATGCTTTTCTGCAAAGGGGACAGGACGACTGCACCGTATTGAGGGGAGGATGGATGGGGCCATGTATCGCGAGATCTTGGCCAACAACCTCCTTCCCTCAGTAAGAGCATTGAAGATGGGTCGTGGCTGGGTCTTCCAGCATGACAACGACACGAAGCACACAGCCATGGCAACTAAGGAGTGGCTCCGTAAGAAGCATCTCAAGGTCCTGGAGTGGCCTAGCCAGTCTCCAGACCTGAACCCAATAGAAAATCTTTGGAGGGAGCTGAACGTCCGTATTGCCCAGCGACAGCCCCGAAACCTGAAGGATCTGGAGAAGATCTGTAGGGAGGAGTGGGCCAAAATCCCTGCTGCAGTGTGTGCAAACCTAGTCAAGAACTACAGGAAACGTATGATCTCTGTAATTGCAAACAAAGGTTTCTGTACCAAATATTAAGTTCTGCTTTTCTGATGTATCAAATACTTATGTCATGCAATAAAATGCAAATTAATTACTTAAAAATCATACAATGTGATTTTCTGGATTTTTGTTTTAGATTCCGTCTCTCATAGTTGAAGTGTACCTATGATAAAAATTACAGACCTCTACATGCTTTGTAAGTAGGAAAACCTGCAAAATCGGCAGTGTATCAAATACTTGTTCTCCCCACTGTATATGCTTTAATATCTGTATAGTTTAACTTCTTAGTGATCCCTTCTCACGCCAATCACGTTAACGTCACCCAGCACGCCAAAATGAAAAACAGAAATACTCATAATAATAATTCACAAATCATACAAGTGTTATTCATCGGTTTAAACATGAACTTCTTATAAATCCTGCCACAGTGTCAGATTTCAAAAAGGCTTTACGGCGAAAGCAAACCATGCGATTATCTGAGGACTGCGCCCAGCACACATGATAATCAAATTTCAACCCTCCTGGCGCGACACAAAAGTCTGAAATAACTATTTAATTAATGCCTTTCCTTCAAAGATCTTCTTCTGTTGGCACTCCAATATATATATATATCCCATAAACATCATAAATGGTCCTTTTGTTCGATAAATTCCGTCGTTATATCTCCATAATGTCCATTTATTTGGCGTGTTTGCGTTCAGAAAAACACCGGTTCCAACTCGCGCAACATTTCTACAAAATATCTAATAAGTTACCTGTAATCTTGATCCAAACATTTTCAAACAACTTTTCTAATACAACTTTAGGTATTTTTTAACGTAAATAATCGATAAAATTGAAGACAGGTGTTCAATACCGGAGGAAAACAATGTGTAGCATGCTTTCTGGTCATGCGCCTCTAACAAACAGTACACTTCACTGGAGCCTCATTCTGAACATGGCTACTTCTTCATTTCTCAAAAGAAAAACATCAACTAATTTCTAAAGACTGTTGACGTCCATATAAGATAAGAATAAGAACTGCAAGCAAGTACCTTATAAATTTAGATAGTAGCAGGCAGTTTAATTTGAGCACGCTTTTCATCCGGACGTCAAAATACCCGAAGAAGTTTTAAGAACAATATGGTTTAAAATCTGTATGGTTGAATATCTGTATGGTTTGTTATTTGTATGGTTTAATATCTGTATGATTAAATATCTATTTAGTTTAATATATGGATGTTTAACATCTATTTAGTTTAATATCTATATAGTTTAATATCTGTATGGTTTAATAGCTATATGGTTTAATATCTGTATGGTTTAATATCTGTATGGTTTAATATCTGTATTGTTTAAAATCAACAACATTTAATATATTTATATATATATATATGGTTTAATATCTGTATAGTTTAATATCTATATAGTTTAATATCTATATGGTGTAATATCTATATGGTGTAATATCTATATGGTGTAATATCTATATGGTGTAATATCTATATAGTTTAATATCTATATGGTGTAATATCTATATGGTGTAATATCTATATGGTGTAATATCTATATGGTGTAATATCTATATAGTTTAATATCTATATGGTGTAATATCTATATAGTTTAATATCTATATAGTTTAATATCTATATGGTTTAATATCTATATAGTTTAATATCTATATGGTTTAATATATATATAGTTTAATATCTATATAGTTTAATATATACATGGTTTAATATCTATATGGTTTAATATCTATATGGTTTAATATCTATATAGTTTAATATCTATATGGTTTAATATCTATATAGTTTAATATCTATATAGTTTAATATCTATATGGTTTAATATCTATATAGTTTAATATCTATATAGTTTAATATCTATATGGTTTAATATCTATATAGTTTAATATCTATATAGTTTAATATCTATATAGTTTAATATCTATATGGTTTAATATCTATATAGTTTAATATCTATATAGTTTAATATCTATATGGTTTAATATCTATATAGTTTAATATCTATATAGTTTAATATCTATATGGTTTAATATCTATATAGTTTAATATCTATATAGTTTAATATCTATATAGTCTAATATCTATATGGTTTAATATCTGTATAGTTGTGTATGTTCTCTTAAAGGGTGGTTCTGCTAACATAGATAATTGTTTTAGATAGTCTACCATGGATCATTTGAATTTCAGGACCTCTGTCTGTATAATTTTTTTAAATAAACAGTATTTGATCAAATATACTACTACTACACCTGTGCATTGAATAACACATTCAGAAATAGCAAGAAATATAGTAAACAAATGGATCATATGGAATAAGGTTTTGGAGAATCTACGAGATATAAGAAAGCTAAGGAAATATATTTGCATATTCACTTCATTTGTATGGGTTACCTTCAGATGGTTAATATCTATATATATCTCCATACTACCATTCATTTGTATGGGTTACCTTCTGATGGTTAATATCTATATATATCTCCATACTACCATTCATTTGTATGGGTTACCATCAGATGGTTTAATATCTATATATATCTCCATACTACCATTCATTTGTATGGGTTACCTTCAGACATGGTTAATATCTATATATATCTCCATCCTACCATTCATTTGTATGGGTTACCTTCAGATGGTTAATATCTATATATATCTCCATACTACCATTCATTTGTATGGGTTACCTTCAGATGGTTTAATATCTATATATATCTCCATACTACCATTCATTTGTATGGGTTACCTTCAGATGGTTTAATATCTATATATATCTCCATACTACCATTCCTTTGTATGGGTTACCTTCAGATGGTTAATATCTATATATATCTCCATCCTACCATTCATTTGTATGGGTTACCTTCTGATGGTTAATATCTATATATATCTCCATACTACCATTCATTTGTATGGGTTACCATCAGATGGTTTAATATCTATATATATCTCCATACTACCATTCATTTGTATGGGTTACCTTCAGACATGGTTAATATCTATATATATCTCCATCCTACCATTCATTTGTATGGGTTACCTTCAGATGGTTTAATATCTATATATATCTCCATACTACCATTCCTTTGTATGGGTTACCTTCAGATGGTTAATATCTATATATATCTCCATCCTACCATTCATTTGTATGGGTTACCTTCTGATGGTTAATATCTATATATATCTCCATACTACCATTCATTTGTATGGGTTACCTCCAGATGGTTAATATCTATATATATCTCCATACTACCATTCATTTGTATGGGTTACCATCAGATGGTTAATATCTATATCTATCTCCATACTACCATTCATTTGTATGGGTTACCTTCAGATGGTTTAATATCTATATATATCTCCATACTACCATTCATTTGTATGGGTTACCTTCAGATGGTTAATATCTATATATATCTCCATACTACCATTCATTTGTATGGGTTACCTTCAGATGGTTAATATCTATATATATCTCCACACTACCATTCATTTGTATGGGTTACCTTCAGATGGTTAATATCTATATATATCTCCATACTACCATTCATTTGTATGGGTTACCTTCAGATGGTTTAATATCTATATATATCTCCATACTACCATTCATTTGTATGGGTTACCTTCAGATGGTTAATATCTATATATATCTCCATACTACCATTCATTTGTATGGGTTACCTTCAGATGAGTCCCTTGACACTTGTGGTGGTCGTAGAGTCTCCTCTTTCCATAGTGGGGTCATATTAGTTTGTAGCTGAGTCTCCTCTTTCCATAGTGGGGTCATATTAGTTTGTAGCTGAGTCTCCCCTTTCCATAGTGGGGTCATATTAGTTTGTAGCTGAGTCTCCTCTTTCCATAGTGGGGTGATATTAGTTTGTAGCTGAGAGTCTCCTCTTTCCATAGTGGGGTCATATTAGTTTGTAGCTGAGTCTCCTCTTTCCATAGTGGGGTCATATTAGTTTGTATCTGAGAGTCTCCTCTTTCCATAGTGGGGTCATATTAGTTTGTAGCTGAGTCTCCTCTTTCCATAGTGGGGTCATATTAGTTTGTATCTGAGAGTCTCCTCTTTCCATAGTGGGGTCATTTTAGTTTGTAGCTGAGTCTCCTCTTTCCATAGTGGGGTCATGTTAGTTTGTAGCTGAGAGTCTCCTCTTTCCATAGTGGGGTCATATTAGTTTGTAGCTGAGAGTCTCCTCTTTCCATAGTGGGGTCATATTAGTTTGTAGCTGAGTCTCCTCTTTCCATAGTGGTGTCATATTAGTTTGTAGCTGAGTCTCCTCTTTTCATAGTGGGGTCATATTAGTTTGTATCTGAGAGTCTCCTCTTTCCATAGTGGGGTCATATTAGTTTGTAGCTGAGATTCTCACCTTTCCATAGTGGGGTCATATTAGTTTGTATCTGAGTCTCCTCTTTCCATAGTGGGGTCATATTAGTTTGTAGCTGAGTCTCCTCTTTCCATAGTGGGGTCATATTAGTTTGTAGCTGAGTCTCCTCTTTCCATAGTGGGGTCATATTAGTTTGTAGCTGAGAGTCTCCTCTTTCCATAGTGGGGTCATATTAGTTTGTAGCTGAGAGTCTCCCCTTTCTATAGTGGGGTCATATTAGTTTGTATCTGAGTCTCCTCTTTCCATAGTGGGGTCATATTAGTTTGTAGCTGAGTCTCCTCTTTCCATAGTGGGGTCATATTAGTTTGTAGCTGAGAGTCTCCTCTTTCCATAGTGGGGTCATATTAGTTTGTATCTGAGTCTCCTCTTTCCATAGTGGGGTCATATTAGTTTGTAGCTGAGTCTCCTCTTTCCATAGTGGGGTCATATTAGTTTGTAGCTGAGTCTCCTCTTTCCATAGTGGGGTCATATTAGTTTGTAGCTGAGAGTCTCCTCTTTCCATAGTGGGGTCATATTAGTTTGTATCTGAGAGTCTCCTCTTTCCATATTGGGGTCATATTAGTTTGTAGCTGAGTCTCCTCTTTCCATAGTGGGGTCATATTAGTTTGTAGCTGAGAGTCTCACCTTTCCATAGTGGGGTCATATTAGTTTGTATCTGAGTCTCCTCTTTCCATAGTGGGGTCATATTAGTTTGTAGCTGAGTCTCCTCTTTCCATAGTGGGGTCATATTAGTTTGTATCTGAGTCTCCTCTTTCCATAGTGGGGTCATATTAGTTTGTAGCTGAGAGTCTCCCCTTTCCATAGTGGGGTCATATTAGTTTGTATCTGAGTCTCCTCTTTCCATAGTGGGGTCATATTAGTTTGTAGCTGAGAGGCTCCTCTTTCCATAGTGGGGTCATATTAGTTTGTATCTGAGTCTCCTCTTTCCATAGTGGGGTCATATTAGTTTGTAGCTGAGAGTCTCCCCTTTCCATAGTGGGGTCATATTAGTTTGTATCTGAGTCTCCTCTTTCCATAGTGGGGTCATATTAGTTTGTATCTGAGTCTCCTCTTTCCATAGTGGGGTCATATTAGTTTGTAGCTGAGAGTCTCCTCTTTCCATAGTGGGGTCATATTAGTTTGTAGCTGAGAGTCTCCTCTTTCCATAGTGGGGTCATATTAGTTTGTAGCTGAGTCTCCTCTTTCCATAGTGGGGTCATATTAGTTTGTAGCTGAGAGTCTCCCCTTTCCATAGTGGGGTCATATTAGTTTGTATCTGAGTCTCCTCTTTCCATAGTGGGGTCATATTAGTTTGTAGCTGAGTCTCCTCTTTCCATAGTGGGGTCATATTAGTTTGTATCTGAGTCTCCTCTTTCCATAGTGGAGTCATATTAGTTTGTAGCTGAGTCTCCTCTTTCCATAGTGGGGTCATATTAGTTTGTAGCTGAGAGTCTCCTCTTTCCATAGTGGGGTCATATTAGTTTGTATCTGAGTCTCCTCTTTCCATAGTGGGGTCATATTAGTTTGTAGCTGAGTCTCCTCTTTCCATAGTGGTGTCATATTAGTTTGTAGCTGAGAGTCTCCTCTTTCCATAGTGGGGTCATATTAGTTTGTATCTGAGAGTCTCCTCTTTCCATAGTGGGGTCATATTAGTTTGTAGCTGAGTCTCCTCTTTCCATAGTGGGGTCATATTAGTTTGTAGCTGAGAGTCTCCCCTTTCCATAGTGGGGTCATATTAGTTTGTATCTGAGTCTCCTCTTTCCATAGTGGGGTCATATTAGTTTGTAGCTGAGAGTCTCACCTTTCCATAGTGGGGTCATATTAGTTTGTATCTGAGTCTCCTCTTTCCATAGTGGGGTCATATTAGTTTGTAGCTGAGTCTCCTCTTTCCATATTGGGGTCATATTAGTTTGTAGCTGAGTCTCCTCTTTCCATAGTGGGGTCATATTAGTTTGTAGCTGAGAGTCTCCCCTTTCCATAGTGGGGTCATATTAGTTTGTATCTGAGTCTCCTCTTTCCATAGTGGGGTCATATTAGTTTGTAGCTGAGAGGCTCCTCTTTCCATAGTGGGGTCATATTAGTTTGTATCTGAGTCTCCTCTTTCCATAGTGGGGTCATATTAGTTTGTAGCTGAGAGTCTCCCCTTTCCATAGTGGGGTCATATTAGTTTGTATCTGAGTCTCCTCTTTCCATAGTGGGGTCATATTAGTTTGTAACTGAGTCTCCTCTTTCCATAGTGGGGTCATATTAGTTTGTAGCTGAGAGTCTCCTCTTTCCATAGTGGGGTCATATTAGTTTGTAGCTGAGTCTCCTCTTTCCATAGTGGGGTCATATTAGTTTGTAGCTGAGAGTCTCCCCTTTCCATAGTGGGGTCATATTAGTTTGTATCTGAGTCTCCTCTTTCCATAGTGGGGTCATATTAGTTTGTAGCTGAGTCTCCTCTTTCCATAGTGGGGTCATATTAGTTTGTAGCTGAGAGTCTCCTCTTTCCATAGTGGGGTCATATTAGTTTGTAGCTGAGTCTCCTCTTTCCATAGTGGGGTCATATTAGTTTGTATCTGAGAGTCTCCCCTTTCCATAGTGGGGTCATATTAGTTTGTAGCTGAGTCTCCTCTTTCCATAGTGGGGTCATATTAGTTTGTAGCTGAGAGTCTCCTCTTTCCATAGTGGGGTCATATTAGTTTGTAGCTGAGTCTCCTCTTTCCATAGTGGGGTCATATTAGTTTGTATCTGAGTCTCCTCTTTCCATAGTGGGGTCATATTAGTTTGTAGCTGAGAGGCTCCTCTTTCCATAGTGGGGTCATATTAGTTTGTATCTGAGTCTCCTCTTTCCATAGTGGGGTCATATTAGTTTGTAGCTGAGAGTCTCCCCTTTCCATAGTGGGGTCATATTAGTTTGTATCTGAGTCTCCTCTTTCCATAGTGGGGTCATATTAGTTTGTAGCTGAGAGTCTCCTCTTTCCATAGTGGGGTCATATTAGTTTGTATCTGAGTCTCCTCTTTCCATAGTGGGGTCATATTAGTTTGTAGCTGAGAGTCTCCCCTTTCCATAGTGGGGTCATATTAGTTTGTATCTGAGTCTCCTCTTTCCATAGTGGGGTCATATTAGTTTGTAGCTGAGAGGCTCCTCTTTCCATAGTGGGGTCATATTAGTTTGTATCTGAGTCTCCTCTTTCCATAGTGGGGTCATATTAGTTTGTAGCTGAGTCTCCTCTTTCCATAGTGGGGTCATATTAGTTTGTATCTGAGTCTCCTCTTTCCATAGTGGGGTCATATTAGTTTGTATCTGAGAGTCTCCCCTTTCCATAGTGGGGTCATATTAGTTTGTATCTGAGTCTCCTCTTTCCATAGTGGGGTCATATTAGTTTGTAGCTGAGAGGCTCCTCTTTCCATAGTGGGGTCATATTAGTTTGTATCTGAGTCTCCTCTTTCCATAGTGGGGTCATATTAGTTTGTAGCTGAGAGTCTCCCCTTTCCATAGTGGGGTCATATTAGTTTGTATCTGAGTCTCCTCTTTCCATAGTGGGGTCATATTAGTTTGTAGCTGAGAGGCTCCTCTTTCCATAGTGGGGTCATATTAGTTTGTATCTGAGTCTCCTCTTTCCATAGTGGGGTCATATTAGTTTGTAGCTGAGTCTCCTCTTTCCATAGTGGGGTCATATTAGTTTGTAGCTGAGTCTCCTCTTTCCATAGTGGGGTCATATTAGTTTGTAGCTGAGAGTCTCCTCTTTCCATAGTGGGGTCATATTAGTTTGTAGCTGAGTCTCCTCTTTCCATAGTGGGGTCATATTAGTTTGTAGCTGAGTCTCCCCTTTCCATAGTGGGGTCATATTAGTTTGTATCTGAGAGTCTCCTCTTTCCATAGTGGGGTCATATTAGTTTGTAGATGAGTCTCCTCTTTCCATAGTGGGGTCATATTAGTTTGTAGCTGAGTCTCCTCTTTCCATAGTGGGGTCATATTAGTTTGTAGCTGAGAGTCTCCTCTTTCCATAGTGGGGTCATATTAGTTTGTAGCTGAGTCTCCTCTTTCCATAGTGGGGTCATATTAGTTTGTAGCTGAGAATCTAACAGTTCTGACAGAACAGACAGCTGACTGACTTCACATGAATCCCTTGACACTTTGGGGGTCGTAGAGCAAAATGCACTTTCCACTGCAGATGGAAATCAAACAGAAGGATGTTTGTATTATGTTAATTAGATTGGAACAGAAATGCATCAACAGACTATTAAGGAAATTAATACAGCTCAATGTTTACATCATGTACCATAGTGATAGTTCTCTGTGTGTGTGTTTCAGTGTTTACATCATGTACCATAGTGATAGTTCTCTCTGTGTGTTTCAGTGTTTACATCATGTACCATAGTGATAGTTTTCTCTGTGTGTTTCAGTGTTTACATCATGTACCATAGTGATAGTTCTCTCTGTGTGTTTCAGTGTTTACATCATGTACCATAGTGTTAGTGCTCTCTGTGTGTGTCAATGTTTACATCATGTACCATAGTGATAGTTCTCTCTGTGTGTTTCAGTGTTTACATCATGTACCATAGTGATAGTTCTCTCTGTGTGTTTCAGTGTTTACATCATGTACCATAGTGATAGTTCTCTCTGTGTGTTTCAGTGTTTACATCATGTACCATAGTGATAGTTCTCTCTGTGTGTTTCAGTGTTTACATCGTGTACCATAGTGATAGTTCTCTCTGTGTGTTTCAGTGTTTACATCATGTACCATAGTGATAGTTCTCTCTGTGTGTTTCAGTGTTTACATCATGTACCATAGTGTTAGTTATTTTTGTGTGTTTCAGTGTTTATATCATGTACCATAGTGATAGTTCTCTCTGTGTGTTTCAGTGTTTACATCATGTACCATAGTGATAGTTCTCTCTGTGTGTTTCAGTGTTTACATCATGTACCATAGTGATAGTTCTCTCTGTGTGTTTCAGTGTTTACATCATGTACCATAGTGATAGTTCTCTCTGTGTGTTTCAGTGTTTACATCATGTACCATAGTGATAGTTCTCTCTGTGTGTTTCAGTGTTTACATCATGTACCATAGTGATAGTTCTCTCTGTGTGTTTCAGTGTTTACATCATGTACCATAGTGATAGTTCTCTCTGTGTGTTTCAGTGTTTACATCATGTACCATAGTGATAGTTCTCTCTGTGTGTTTCAGTGTTTACATCATGTACCATAGTGATAGTTCTCTCTGTGTGTTTCAGTGTTTACATCATGTACCATAGTGATAGTTCTCTCTGTGTGTTTCAGTGTTTCCATCATGTACCATAGTGATAGTTCTCTCTGTGTGTTTCAGTGTTTCCATCATGTACCATAGTGATAGTTCTCTCTGTGTGTTTCAGTGTTTACATCATGTACCATAGTGATAGTTCTCTCTGTGTGTTTCAGTGTTTACATCATGTACCATAGTGATAGTTATTTTTGTGTGTTTCAGTGTTTACATCATGTACCATAGTGATAGTTATTTTTGTGTGTTTCAGTGTTTACATCATGTACCATAGTGATAGTTCTCTCTGTGTGTTTCAGTGTTTACATCATGTACCATAGTGATAGTTCTTTTTGTGTGTTTCAGTGTTTACATCATGTACCATAGTGATAGTTCTCTCTGTGTGTTTCAGTGTTTACATCATGTACCATAGTGATAGTTCTTTTTGTGTGTTTCAGTGTTTACATCATGTACCATAGTGATAGTTCTCTCTGTGTGTTTCAGTGTTTACATCATGTACCATAGTGATAGTTCTTTTTGTGTGTTTCAGTGTTTACATCATGTACCATAGTGATAGTTCTCTCTGTGTGTTTCAGTGTTTACATCATGTACCATAGTGATAGTTCTCTCTGTGTGTTTCAGTGTTTACATCATGTACCATAGTGATAGTTCTCTCTGTGTGTTTCAGTGTTTACATCATGTACCATAGTGATAGTTATTTTTGTGTGTTTCAGTGTTTACATCATGTACCATAGTGATAGTTATTTTTGTGTGTTTCAGTGTTTACATCATGTACCATAGTGATAGTTCTCTCTGTGTGTTTCAGTGTTTACATCATGTACCATAGTGATAGTTCTTTTTGTGTGTTTCAGTGTTTACATCATGTACCATAGTGATAGTTCTCTCTGTGTGTTTCAGTGTTTACATCATGTACCATAGTGATAGTTCTTTTTGTGTGTTTCAGTGTTTACATCATGTACCATAGTGATAGTTCTCTCTGTGTGTTTCAGTGTTTACATCATGTACCATAGTGATAGTTCTTTTTGTGTGTTTCAGTGTTTACATCATGTACCATAGTGATAGTTCTCTCTGTGTGTTTCAGTGTTTACATCATGTACCATAGTGATAGTTCTCTCTGTGTGTTTCAGTGTTTACATCATGTACCATAGTGATAGTTCTTTTTGTGTGTTTCAGTGTTTACATCATGTACCATAGTGATAGTTATTTTTGTGTGTTTCAGTGTTTATATCATGTACCATAGTGATAGTTCTTTTTGTGTGTTTCAGTGTTTACATCATGTACCATAGTGATAGTTATTTTTGTGTGTTTCAATGTTTCCATCATGTACCATAGTGATAGTTCTCTCTGTGTGTTTCAGTGTTTACATCATGTACCATAGTGTTAGTTATTTTTGTGTGTTTCAGTGTTTATATCATGTACCATAGTGATAGTTCTCTCTGTGTGTTTCAGTGTTTACATCATGTACCATAGTGATAGTTCTCTCTGTGTGTTTCAGTGTTTACATCATGTACCATAGTGATAGTTCTCTCTGTGTGTTTCAGTGTTTACATCATGTACCATAGTGATAGTTCTCTCTGTGTGTTTCAGTGTTTACATCATGTACCATAGTGATAGTTCTCTCTGTGTGTTTCAGTGTTTACATCATGTACCATAGTGATAGTTCTCTCTGTGTGTTTCAGTGTTTACATCATGTACCATAGTGATAGTTCTCTCTGTGTGTTTCAGTGTTTACATCATGTACCATAGTGATAGTTCTCTCTGTGTGTTTCAGTGTTTCCATCATGTACCATAGTGATAGTTCTCTCTGTGTGTTTCAGTGTTTCCATCATGTACCATAGTGATAGTTCTCTCTGTGTGTTTCAGTGTTTACATCATGTACCATAGTGATAGTTCTCTCAGTGTGTTTCAGTGTTTACATCATGTACCATAGTGATAGTTATTTTTGTGTGTTTCAGTGTTTACATCATGTACCATAGTGATAGTTATTTTTGTGTGTTTCAGTGTTTACATCATGTACCATAGTGATAGTTCTCTCTGTGTGTTTCAGTGTTTACATCATGTACCATAGTGATAGTTATTTTTGTGTGTTTCAGTGTTTACATCATGTACCATAGTGATAGTTCTCTCTGTGTGTTTCAGTGTTTACATCATGTACCATAGTGATAGTTCTTTTTGTGTGTTTCAGTGTTTACATCATGTACCATAGTGATAGTTCTCTCTGTGTGTTTCAGTGTTTACATCATGTACCATAGTGATAGTTCTCTCTGTGTGTTTCAGTGTTTACATCATGTACCATAGTGATAGTTCTTTTTGTGTGTTTCAGTGTTTACATCATGTACCATAGTGATAGTTATTTTTGTGTGTTTCAGTGTTTATATCATGTACCATAGTGATAGTTCTTTTTGTGTGTTTCAGTGTTTACATCATGTACCATAGTGATAGTTCTCTCTGTGTGTTTCAGTGTTTACATCATGTACCATAGTGATAGTTATTTTTGTGTGTTTCAGTGTTTACATCATGTACCATAGTGATAGTTCTCTCTGTGTGTTTCAGTGTTTACATCATGTACCATAGTGATAGTTCTTTTTGTGTGTTTCAGTGTTTACATCATGTACCATAGTGATAGTTCTCTCTGTGTGTTTCAGTGTTTACATCATGTACCATAGTGATAGTTCTCTCTGTGTGTTTCAGTGTTTACATCATGTACCATAGTGATAGTTCTTTTTGTGTGTTTCAGTGTTTACATCATGTACCATAGTGATAGTTATTTTTGTGTGTTTCAGTGTTTATATCATGTACCATAGTGATAGTTCTTTTTGTGTGTTTCAGTGTTTACATCATGTACCATAGTGATAGTTATTTTTGTGTGTTTCAATGTTTCCATCATGTACCATAGTGATAGTTCTCTCTGTGTGTTTCAGTGTTTACATCATGTACCATAGTGATAGTTCTTTTTGTGTGTTTCAGTGTTTACATCATGTACCATAGTGATAGTTCTCTCTGTGTGTTTCAGTGTTTACATCATGTACCATAGTGATAGTTCTTTTTGTGTGTTTCAGTGTTTACACCATGTACCATAGTGATAGTTCTCTCTGTGTGTTTCAGTGTTTACATCATGTACCATAGTGATAGTTCTCTCTGTGTGTTTCAGTGTTTACATCATGTACCATAGTGATAGTTCTTTTTGTGTGTTTCAGTGTTTACATCATGTACCATAGTGATAGTTATTTTTGTGTGTTTCAGTGTTTATATCATGTACCATAGTGATAGTTCTTTTTGTGTGTTTCAGTGTTTACATCATGTACCATAGTGATAGTTATTTTTGTGTGTTTCAATGTTTCCATCATGTACCATAGTGATAGTTCTCTCTGTGTGTTTCAGTGTTTACATCATGTACCATAGTGTTAGTTATTTTTGTGTGTTTCAGTGTTTATATCATGTACCATAGTGATAGTTCTCTCTGTGTGTTTCAGTGTTTACATCATGTACCATAGTGATAGTTCTCTCTGTGTGTTTCAGTGTTTACATCATGTACCATAGTGATAGTTCTCTCTGTGTGTTTCAGTGTTTACATCATGTACCATAGTGATAGTTCTCTCTGTGTGTTTCAGTGTTTACATCATGTACCATAGTGATAGTTCTCTCTGTGTGTTTCAGTGTTTACATCATGTACCATAGTGATAGTTCTCTCTGTGTGTTTCAGTGTTTACATCATGTACCATAGTGATAGTTCTCTCTGTGTGTTTCAGTGTTTACATCATGTACCATAGTGATAGTTCTCTCTGTGTGTTTCAGTGTTTACATCATGTACCATAGTGATAGTTCTCTCAGTGTGTTTCAGTGTTTACATCATGTACCATAGTGATAGTTATTTTTGTGTGTTTCAGTGTTTACATCATGTACCATAGTGATAGTTCTTTTTGTGTGTTTCAGTGTTTACATCATGTACCATAGTGATAGTTCTCTCTGTGTGTTTCAGTGTTTACATCATGTACCATAGTGATAGTTCTTTTTGTGTGTTTCAGTGTTTACATCATGTACCATAGTGATAGTTCTCTCTGTGTGTTTCAGTGTTTACATCATGTACCATAGTGATAGTTCTTTTTGTGTGTTTCAGTGTTTACATCATGTACCATAGTGATAGTTCTCTCTGTGTGTTTCAGTGTTTACATCATGTACCATAGTGATAGTTCTCTCTGTGTGTTTCAGTGTTTACATCATGTACCATAGTGATAGTTCTTTTTGTGTGTTTCAGTGTTTACATCATGTACCATAGTGATAGTTATTTTTGTGTGTTTCAGTGTTTACATCATGTACCATAGTGATAGTTCTTTTTGTGTGTTTCAGTGTTTACATCATGTACCATAGTGATAGTTCTCTCTGTGTGTTTCAGTGTTTACATCATGTACCATAGTGATAGTTCTTTTTGTGTGTTTCAGTGTTTACATCATGTACCATAGTGATAGTTCTCTCTGTGTGTTTCAGTGTTTACATCATGTACCATAGTGATAGTTCTTTTTGTGTGTTTCAGTGTTTACATCATGTACCATAGTGATAGTTCTCTCTGTGTGTTTCAGTGTTTACATCATGTACCATAGTGATAGTTCTCTCTGTGTGTTTCAGTGTTTACATCATGTACCATAGTGATAGTTCTTTTTGTGTGTTTCAGTGTTTACATCATGTACCATAGTGATAGTTATTTTTGTGTGTTTCAGTGTTTATATCATGTACCATAGTGATAGTTCTTTTTGTGTGTTTCAGTGTTTACATCATGTACCATAGTGATAGTTATTTTTGTGTGTTTCAATGTTTCCATCATGTACCATAGTGATAGTTCTCTCTGTGTGTTTCAGTGTTTACATCATGTACCATAGTGATAGTTCTCTCTGTGTGTACCATAGTGATAGTTCTCTCTGTGTGTTTCAGTGTTTACATCATGTACCATAGTGATAGTTCTCTCTGTGTGTTTCAGTGTTTACATCATGTACCATAGTGATAGTTCTCTCTGTGTGTTTCAGTGTTTACATCATGTACCATAGTGATAGTTCTCTCTGTGTGCTTCTGTGTTTACATCATGTACCATAGTGATAGTTCTCTCTGTGTGTTTCAGTGTTTACATCATGTACCATAGTGATAGTTCTCTCTGTGTGTTTCAGTGTTTACATTATGTACCATAGTGATAGTTCTCTCTGTGTGTTTCAGTGTTTACATCATGTACCATAGTGATAGTTCTCTCTGTGTGTTTCAGTGTTTACATCATGTACCATAGTGATAGTTCTTTTTGTGTGTTTCAGTGTTTACATCATGTACCATAGTGATAGTTCTCTCTGTGTGTTTCAGTGTTTACATCATGTACCATAGTGATAGTTCTTTTTGTGTGTTTCAGTGTTTACATCATGTACCATAGTGATAGTTCTCTCTGTGTGTTTCAGTGTTTACATCATGTACCATAGTGATAGTTCTCTCTGTGTGTTTCAGTGTTTACATCATGTACCATAGTGATAGTTCTTTTTGTGTGTTTCAGTGTTTACATCATGTACCATAGTGATAGTTATTTTTGTGTGTTTCAGTGTTTATATCATGTACCATAGTGATAGTTCTTTTTGTGTGTTTCAGTGTTTACATCATGTACCATAGTGATAGTTATTTTTGTGTGTTTCAATGTTTCCATCATGTACCATAGTGATAGTTCTCTCTGTGTGTTTCAGTGTTTACATCATGTACCATAGTGATAGTTCTCTCTGTGTGTACCATAGTGATAGTTCTCTCTGTGTGTTTCAGTGTTTACATCATGTACCATAGTGATAGTTCTCTCTGTGTGTTTCAGTGTTTACATTATGTACCATAGTGATAGTTCTCTCTGTGTGTTTCAGTGTTTACATTATGTACCATAGTGATAGTTCTCTCTGTGTGTTTCAGTGTTTACATCATGTACCATAGTGATAGTTCTCTCTGTGTGTTTCAGTGTTTACATCATGTACCATAGTGATAGTTCTCTCTGTGTGT
Source organism: Salvelinus alpinus (assembly GCF_045679555.1). Classification (NCBI taxonomy): domain Eukaryota; kingdom Metazoa; phylum Chordata; class Actinopteri; order Salmoniformes; family Salmonidae; genus Salvelinus; species Salvelinus alpinus. Next base: position 40,473,021 of record NC_092116.1, on the reverse strand, counting down.
TTCAGTGTTTACATCATGTACCATAGTGATAGTTCTCTCTGTGTGTTTCAGTGTTTACATCATGTACCATAGTGATAGTTCTCTCTGTGTGTTTCAGTGTTTACATCATGTACCATAGTGTTAGTTATTTTTGTGTGTTTCAGTGTTTATATCATGTACCATAGTGATAGTTCTCTCTGTGTGTTTCAGTGTTTACATCATGTACCATAGTGATAGTTCTCTCTGTGTGTTTCAGTGTTTACATCATGTACCATAGTGATAGTTCTCTCTGTGTGTTTCAGTGTTTACATCATGTACCATAGTGATAGTTCTCTCTGTGTGTTTCAGTGTTTACATCATGTACCATAGTGATAGTTCTCTCTGTGTGTTTCAGTGTTTACATCATGTACCATAGTGATAGTTCTCTCTGTGTGTTTCAGTGTTTACATTATGTACCATAGTGAAAGTTGTCTCTGTGTGTTTCAGTGTTTACATCATGTACCATAGTGATAGTTCTCTCTGTGTGTTTCAGTGTTTACATCATGTACCATGTTGATAGTTCTCTCTGTGTGTTTCAGTGTTTACATCATGTACCATAGTGATAGTTCTCTCTGTGTGTTTCAGTGTTTACATCATGTACCATAGTGATAGTTCACTCTGTGTGTTTCAGTGTTTACATCATGTACCATAGTGATAGTTCTCTCTGTGTGTTTCAGTGTTTACATCATGTACCATAGTGATAGTTCTCTCTGTGTGTTTCAGTGTTTACATCATGTACCATAGTGATAGTTCTTTTTGTGTGTTTCAGTGTTTACATCATGTACCATAGTGATAGTTCTCTCTGTGTGTTTCAGTGTTTACATCATGTACCATAGTGATAGTTCTTTTTGTGTGTTTCAGTGTTTACATCATGTACCATAGTGATAGTTCTCTCTGTGTGTTTCAGTGTTTACATCATGTACCATAGTGATAGTTCTTTTTGTGTGTTTCAGTGTTTACATCATGTACCATAGTGATAGTTCTCTCTGTGTGTTTCAGTGTTTACATCATGTACCATAGTGATAGTTCTCTCTGTGTGTTTCAGTGTTTACATCATGTACCATAGTGATAGTTCTTTTTGTGTGTTTCAGTGTTTACATCATGTACCATAGTGATAGTTATTTTTGTGTGTTTCAGTGTTTATATCATGTACCATAGTGATAGTTCTTTTTGTGTGTTTCAGTGTTTACATCATGTACCATAGTGATAGTTCTCTCTGTGTGTTTCAGTGTTTACATCATGTACCATAGTGATAGTTCTTTTTGTGTGTTTCAGTGTTTACATCATGTACCATAGTGATAGTTCTCTCTGTGTGTTTCAGTGTTTACATCATGTACCATAGTGATAGTTCTTTTTGTGTGTTTCAGTGTTTACATCATGTACCATAGTGATAGTTCTCTCTGTGTGTTTCAGTGTTTACATCATGTACCATAGTGATAGTTCTCTCTGTGTGTTTCAGTGTTTACATCATGTACCATAGTGATAGTTCTTTTTGTGTGTTTCAGTGTTTACATCATGTACCATAGTGATAGTTATTTTTGTGTGTTTCAGTGTTTATATCATGTACCATAGTGATAGTTCTTTTTGTGTGTTTCAGTGTTTACATCATGTACCATAGTGATAGTTATTTTTGTGTGTTTCAATGTTTCCATCATGTACCATAGTGATAGTTCTCTCTGTGTGTTTCAGTGTTTACATCATGTACCATAGTGATAGTTCTCTCTGTGTGTACCATAGTGATAGTTCTCTCTGTGTGTTTCAGTGTTTACATCATGTACCATAGTGATAGTTCTCTCTGTGTGTTTCAGTGTTTACATCATGTACCATAGTGATAGTTCTCTCTGTGTGTTTCAGTGTTTACATCATGTACCATAGTGATAGTTCTCTCTGTGTGCTTCTGTGTTTACATCATGTACCATAGTGATAGTTCTCTCTGTGTGTTTCAGTGTTTACATCATGTACCATAGTGATAGTTCTCTCTGTGTGTTTCAGTGTTTACATTATGTACCATAGTGATAGTTCTCTCTGTGTGTTTCAGTGTTTACATCATGTACCATAGTGATAGTTCTCTCTGTGTGTTTCAGTGTTTACATCATGTACCATAGTGATAGTTCTTTTTGTGTGTTTCAGTGTTTACATCATGTACCATAGTGATAGTTCTCTCTGTGTGTTTCAGTGTTTACATCATGTACCATAGTGATAGTTCTTTTTGTGTGTTTCAGTGTTTACATCATGTACCATAGTGATAGTTCTCTCTGTGTGTTTCAGTGTTTACATCATGTACCATAGTGATAGTTCTCTCTGTGTGTTTCAGTGTTTACATCATGTACCATAGTGATAGTTCTTTTTGTGTGTTTCAGTGTTTACATCATGTACTATAGTGATAGTTATTTTTGTGTGTTTCAGTGTTTATATCATGTACCATAGTGATAGTTCTTTTTGTGTGTTTCAGTGTTTACATCATGTACCATAGTGATAGTTATTTTTGTGTGTTTCAATGTTTCCATCATGTACCATAGTGATAGTTCTCTCTGTGTGTTTCAGTGTTTACATCATGTACCATAGTGATAGTTCTCTCTGTGTGTACCATAGTGATAGTTCTCTCTGTGTGTTTCAGTGTTTACATCATGTACCATAGTGATAGTTCTCTCTGTGTGTTTCAGTGTTTACATTATGTACCATAGTGATAGTTCTCTCTGTGTGTTTCAGTGTTTACATTATGTACCATAGTGATAGTTCTCTCTGTGTGTTTCAGTGTTTACATCATGTACCATAGTGATAGTTCTCTCTGTGTGTTTCAGTGTTTACATCATGTACCATAGTGATAGTTCTCTCTGTGTGTTTCAGTGTTTACATCATGTACCATAGTGATAGTTCTCTCTGTGTGTTTCAGTGTTTACATCATGTACCATAGTGATAGTTCTCTCTGTGTGTTTCAGTGTTTACATCATGTACCATAGTGTTAGTTATTTTTGTGTGTTTCAGTGTTTATATCATGTACCATAGTGATAGTTCTCTCTGTGTGTTTCAGTGTTTACATCATGTACCATAGTGATAGTTCTCTCTGTGTGTTTCAGTGTTTACATCATGTACCATAGTGATAGTTCTCTCTGTGTGTTTCAGTGTTTACATCATGTACCATAGTGATAGTTCTCTCTGTGTGTTTCAGTGTTTACATCATGTACCATAGTGATAGTTCTCTCTGTGTGTTTCAGTGTTTACATCATGTACCATAGTGATAGTTCTCTCTGTGTGTTTCAGTGTTTACATTATGTACCATAGTGAAAGTTGTCTCTGTGTGTTTCAGTGTTTACATCATGTACCATAGTGATAGTTCTCTCTGTGTGTTTCAGTGTTTACATCATGTACCATGTTGATAGTTCTCTCTGTGTGTTTCAGTGTTTACATCATGTACCATAGTGATAGTTCTCTCTGTGTGTTTCAGTGTTTACATCATGTACCATAGTGATAGTTCACTCTGTGTGTTTCAGTGTTTACATCATGTACCATAGTGATAGTTCTCTCTGTGTGTTTCAGTGTTTACATCATGTACCATAGTGATAGTTCTCTCTGTGTGTTTCAGTGTTTACATCATGTACCATAGTGATAGTTCTCTCTGTGTGTTTCAGTGTTTACATCATGTACCATAGTGATAGTTCTCTCTGTGTGTTTCAGTGTTTACATCATGTACCATAGTGATAGTTCTCTCTGTGTGTTTCAGTGTTTCCATCATGTACCATAGTGATAGTTCTCTCTGTGTGTTTCAGTGTTTCCATCATGTACCATAGTGATAGTTCTCTCTGTGTGTTTCAGTGTTTCCATCATGTACCATAGTGATAGTTCTCTCTGTGTGTTTCAGTGTTTCCATCATGTACCATAGTGATAGTTCTTTTTGTGTGTTTCAGTGTTTACATCATGTACCATAGTGATAGTTCTTTTTGTGTGTTTCAGTGTTTACATCATGTACCATAGTGATAGTTCTCTCTGTGTGTTTCAGTGTTTACATCATGTACCATAGTGATAGTTCTTTTTGTGTGTTTCAGTGTTTACATCATGTACCATAGTGATAGTTCTCTCTGTGTGTTTCAGTGTTTACATCATGTACCATAGTGATAGTTCTTTTTGTGTGTTTCAGTGTTTACATCATGTACCATAGTGATAGTTATTTTTGTGTGTTTCAGTGTTTATATCATGTACCATAGTGATAGTTCTTTTTGTGTGTTTCAGTGTTTACATCATGTACCATAGTGATAGTTATTTTTGTATGTTTCAATGTTTCCATCATGTACCATAGTGATAGTTCTCTCTGTGTGTTTCAGTGTTTACATCATGTACCATAGTGATAGTTCTCTCTGTGTGTACCATAGTGATAGTTCTCTCTGTGTGTTTCAGTGTTTACATCATGTACCATAGTGATAGTTCTCTCTGTGTGTTTCAGTGTTTACATCATGTACCATAGTGATAGTTCTCTCTGTGTGTTTCAGTGTTTACATCATGTACCATAGTGATAGTTCTCTCTGTGTGTTTCAGTGTTTACATCATGTACCATAGTGATAGTTCTCTCTGTGTGTTTCAGTGTTTACATCATGTACCATAGTGATAGTTCTCTCTGTGTGTTTCAGTGTTTACATTATGTACCATAGTGATAGTTCTCTCTGTGTGTTTCAGTGTTTACATTATGTACCATAGTGATAGTTCTCTCTGTGTGTTTCAGTGTTTACATCATGTACCATAGGGATAGTTCTCTCTGTGTGTTTCAGTGTTTACATCATGTACCATAGTGATAGTTCTCTCTGTGTGTTTCAGTGTTTACATCATGTACCATAGTGATAGTTCTCTCTGTGTGTTTCAGTGTTTACATCATGTACCATAGTGATAGTTCTCTCTGTGTGTTTCAGTGTTTACATCATGTACCATAGTGTTAGTTATTTTTGTGTGTTTCAGTGTTTATATCATGTACCATAGTGATAGTTCTCTCTGTGTGTTTCAGTGTTTACATCATGTACCATAGTGATAGTTCTCTCTGTGTGTTTCAGTGTTTACATTATGTACCATAGTGATAGTTCTCTCTGTGTGTTTCAGTGTTTACATTATGTACCATAGTGATAGTTCTCTCTGTGTGTTTCAGTGTTTACATCATGTACCATAGTGATAGTTCTCTCTGTGTGTTTCAGTGTTTACATCATGTACCATAGTGATAGTTCTCTCTGTGTGTTTCAGTGTTTACATCATGTACCATAGTGATAGTTCTCTCTGTGTGTTTCAGTGTTTACATCATGTACCATAGTGATAGTTCTCTCTGTGTGTTTCAGTGTTTACATCATGTACCATAGTGTTAGTTATTTTTGTGTGTTTCAGTGTTTATATCATGTACCATAGTGATAGTTCTCTCTGTGTGTTTCAGTGTTTACATCATGTACCATAGTGATAGTTCTCTCTGTGTGTTTCAGTGTTTACATCATGTACCATAGTGATAGTTCTCTCTGTGTGTTTCAGTGTTTACATCATGTACCATAGTGATAGTTCTCTCTGTGTGTTTCAGTGTTTACATCATGTACCATAGTGATAGTTCTCTCTGTGTGTTTCAGTGTTTACATCATGTACCATAGTGATAGTTCTCTCTGTGTGTTTCAGTGTTTACATTATGTACCATAGTGAAAGTTGTCTCTGTGTGTTTCAGTGTTTACATCATGTACCATAGTGATAGTTCTCTCTGTGTGTTTCAGTGTTTACATCATGTACCATGTTGATAGTTCTCTCTGTGTGTTTCAGTGTTTACATCATGTACCATAGTGATAGTTCTCTCTGTGTGTTTCAGTGTTTACATCATGTACCATAGTGATAGTTCACTCTGTGTGTTTCAGTGTTTACATCATGTACCATAGTGATAGTTCTCTCTGTGTGATTCAGTGTTTACATCATGTACCATAGTGATAGTTCTCTCTGTGTGTTTCAGTGTTTACATCATGTACCATAGTGATAGTTCTCTCTGTGTGTTTCAGTGTTTACATCATGTACCATAGTGATAGTTCTCTCTGTGTGTTTCAGTGTTTACATCATGTACCATAGTGATAGTTCTCTCTGTGTGTTTCAGTGTTTCCATCATGTACCATAGTGATAGTTCTCTCTGTGTGTTTCAGTGTTTCCATCATGTACCATAGTGATAGTTCTCTCTGTGTGTTTCAGTGTTTCCATCATGTACCATAGTGATAGTTCTCTCTGTGTGTTTCAGTGTTTCCATCATGTACCATAGTGATAGTTCTTTTTGTGTGTTTCAGTGTTTACATCATGTACCATAGTGATAGTTCTTTTTGTGTGTTTCAGTGTTTACATCATGTACCATAGTGATAGTTCTCTCTGTGTGTTTCAGTGTTTACATCATGTACCATAGTGATAGTTCTTTTTGTGTGTTTCAGTGTTTACATCATGTACCATAGTGATAGTTCTCTCTGTGTGTTTCAGTGTTTACATCATGTACCATAGTGATAGTTCTTTTTGTGTGTTTCAGTGTTTACATCATGTACCATAGTGATAGTTATTTTTGTGTGTTTCAGTGTTTATATCATGTACCATAGTGATAGTTCTTTTTGTGTGTTTCAGTGTTTACATCATGCACCATAGTGATAGTTATTTTTGTGTGTTTCAATGTTTCCATCATGTACCATAGTGATAGTTCTCTCTGTGTGTTTCAGTGTTTACATCATGTACCATAGTGATAGTTCTCTCTGTGTGTACCATAGTGATAGTTCTCTCTGTGTGTTTCAGTGTTTACATCATGTACCATAGTGATAGTTCTCTCTGTGTGTTTCAGTGTTTACATCATGTACCATAGTGATAGTTCTCTCTGTGTGTTTCAGTGTTTACATTATGTACCATAGTGATAGTTCTCTCTGTGTGTTTCAGTGTTTACATTATGTACCATAGTGATAGTTCTCTCTGTGTGTTTCAGTGTTTACATCATGTACCATAGGGATAGTTCTCTCTGTGTGTTTCAGTGTTTACATCATGTACCATAGTGATAGTTCTCTCTGTGTGTTTCAGTGTTTACATCATGTACCATAGTGATAGTTCTCTCTGTGTGTTTCAGTGTTTACATCATGTACCATAGTGATAGTTCTCTCTGTGTGTTTCAGTGTTTACATCATGTACCATAGTGTTAGTTATTTTTGTGTGTTTCAGTGTTTATATCATGTACCATAGTGATAGTTCTCTCTGTGTGTTTCAGTGTTTACATCATGTACCATAGTGATAGTTCTCTCTGTGTGTTTCAGTGTTTACATTATGTACCATAGTGATAGTTCTCTCTGTGTGTTTCAGTGTTTACATTATGTACCATAGTGATAGTTCTCTCTGTGTGTTTCAGTGTTTACATCATGTACCATAGTGATAGTTCTCTCTGTGTGTTTCAGTGTTTACATCATGTACCATAGTGATAGTTCTCTCTGTGTGTTTCAGTGTTTACATCATGTACCATAGTGATAGTTCTCTCTGTGTGTTTCAGTGTTTACATCATGTACCATAGTGATAGTTCTCTCTGTGTGTTTCAGTGTTTACATCATGTACCATAGTGTTAGTTATTTTTGTGTGTTTCAGTGTTTATATCATGTACCATAGTGATAGTTCTCTCTGTGTGTTTCAGTGTTTACATCATGTACCATAGTGATAGTTCTCTCTGTGTGTTTCAGTGTTTACATCATGTACCATAGTGATAGTTCTCTCTGTGTGTTTCAGTGTTTACATCATGTACCATAGTGATAGTTCTCTCTGTGTGTTTCAGTGTTTACATCATGTACCATAGTGATAGTTCTCTCTGTGTGTTTCAGTGTTTACATCATGTACCATAGTGATAGTTCTCTCTGTGTGTTTCAGTGTTTACATTATGTACCATAGTGAAAGTTGTCTCTGTGTGTTTCAGTGTTTACATCATGTACCATAGTGATAGTTCTCTCTGTGTGTTTCAGTGTTTACATCATGTACCATGTTGATAGTTCTCTCTGTGTGTTTCAGTGTTTACATCATGTACCATAGTGATAGTTCTCTCTGTGTGTTTCAGTGTTTACATCATGTACCATAGTGATAGTTCACTCTGTGTGTTTCAGTGTTTACATCATGTACCATAGTGATAGTTCTCTCTGTGTGATTCAGTGTTTACATCATGTACCATAGTGATAGTTCTCTCTGTGTGTTTCAGTGTTTACATCATGTACCATAGTGATAGTTCTCTCTGTGTGTTTCAGTGTTTACATCATGTACCATAGTGATAGTTCTCTCTGTGTGTTTCAGTGTTTACATCATGTACCATAGTGATAGTTCTCTCTGTGTGTTTCAGTGTTTCCATCATGTACCATAGTGATAGTTCTCTCTGTGTGTTTCAGTGTTTCCATCATGTACCATAGTGATAGTTCTCTCTGTGTGTTTCAGTGTTTCCATCATGTACCATAGTGATAGTTCTCTCTGTGTGTTTCAGTGTTTCCATCATGTACCATAGTGATAGTTCTTTTTGTGTGTTTCAGTGTTTACATCATGTACCATAGTGATAGTTCTTTTTGTGTGTTTCAGTGTTTACATCATGTACCATAGTGATAGTTCTCTCTGTGTGTTTCAGTGTTTACATCATGTACCATAGTGATAGTTCTTTTTGTGTGTTTCAGTGTTTACATCATGTACCATAGTGATAGTTCTCTCTGTGTGTTTCAGTGTTTACATCATGTACCATAGTGATAGTTCTTTTTGTGTGTTTCAGTGTTTACATCATGTACCATAGTGATAGTTATTTTTGTGTGTTTCAGTGTTTATATCATGTACCATAGTGATAGTTCTTTTTGTGTGTTTCAGTGTTTACATCATGCACCATAGTGATAGTTATTTTTGTGTGTTTCAATGTTTCCATCATGTACCATAGTGATAGTTCTCTCTGTGTGTTTCAGTGTTTACATCATGTACCATAGTGATAGTTCTCTCTGTGTGTACCATAGTGATAGTTCTCTCTGTGTGTTTCAGTGTTTACATCATGTACCATAGTGATAGTTCTCTCTGTGTGTTTCAGTGTTTACATCATGTACCATAGTGATAGTTCTCTCTGTGTGTTTCAGTGTTTACATCATGTACCATAGTGATAGTTCTCTCTGTGTGTTTCAGTGTTTACATTATGTACCATAGTGATAGTTCTCTCTGTGTGTTTCAGTGTTTACATTATGTACCATAGTGATAGTTCTCTCTGTGTGTTTCAGTGTTTACATCATGTACCATAGGGATAGTTCTCTCTGTGTGTTTCAGTGTTTACATCATGTACCATAGTGATAGTTCTCTCTGTGTGTTTCAGTGTTTACATCATGTACCATAGTGATAGTTCTCTCTGTGTGTTTCAGTGTTTACATCATGTACCATAGTGATAGTTCTCTCTGTGTGTTTCAGTGTTTACATCATGTACCATAGTGTTAGTTATTTTTGTGTGTTTCAGTGTTTATATCATGTACCATAGTGATAGTTCTCTCTGTGTGTTTCAGTGTTTACATCATGTACCATAGTGATAGTTCTCTCTGTGTGTTTCAGTGTTTACATCATGTACCATAGTGATAGTTCTCTATGTGTGTTTCAGTGTTTATATCATGTACCATAGTGATAGTTCTCTCTGTGTGTTTCAGTGTTTACATCATGTACCATAGTGATAGTTCTCTCTGTGTGTTTCAGTGTTTACATCATGTACCATAGTGATAGTTCCCTCTGTGTGTTTCAGTGTTTACATCATGTACCACAGTGATAGTTCTCTCTGTGTGTTTCAATGTTTACATCATGTACCATAGTGATAGTTCTCTCTGTGTGTTTCAGTGTTTACATCATGTACCATAGTGATAGTTCTCTCTGTGTGTTTCAGTGTTTACATCATGTACCATAGTGATAGTTCTCTCTGTGTGTTTCAGTGTTTACATCATGTACCATAGTGTTAGTTATTTTTGTGTGTTTCAGTGTTTATATCATGTACCATAGTGATAGTTCTCTCTGTGTGTTTCAGTGTTTACATCATGTACCATAGTGATAGTTCTCTCTGTGTGTTTCAGTGTTTACATCATGTACCATAGTGATAGTTCTCTATGTGTGTTTCAGTGTTTATATCATGTACCATAGTGATAGTTCTCTCTGTGTGTTTCAGTGTTTACATCATGTACCATAGTGATAGTTCTCTCTGTGTGTTTCAATGTTTACATCATGTACCATAGTGATAGTTCTCTCTGTGTGTTTCAGTGTTTACATCATGTACCATAGTGATAGTTCTCTCTGTGTGTTTCAGTGTTTATATCATGTACCATAGTGATAGTTCTCTCTGTGTGTTTCAGTGTTTACATCATGTACCATAGTGATAGTTATCTCTGTGTGTTTCAGTGTTTACATCATGTACCATAGTGATAGTTCTCTCTGTGTGTTTCAGTGTTTACATCATGTACCATAGTGATAGTTCTCTCTGTGTGTTTCAGTGTTTACATCATGTACCATAGTGATAGTTATCTCTGTGTGTTTCAGTGTTTACATCATGTACCATAGTGATAGTTCTCTCTGTGTGTTTCAGTGTTTCCATCATGTACCATAGTGATAGTTCTCTCTGTGTGTTTCAGTGTTTCCATCATGTACCATAGTGATAGTTCTCTCTGTGTGTTTCAGTGTTTACATCATGTACCATAGTGATAGTTCTCTCTGTGTGTTTCAGTGTTTACATCATGTACCATAGTGATAGTTCTTTTTGTGTGTTTCAGTGTTTACATCATGTACCATAGTGATAGTTCTTTTTGTGTGTTTCAGTGTTTACATCATGTACCATAGTGATAGTTCTCTCTGTGTGTTTCAGTGTTTACATCATGTACCATAGTGATAGTTATTTTTGTGTGTTTCAGTGTTTACATCATGTACCATAGTGATAGTTCTCTCTGTGTGTTTCAGTGTTTACATCATGTACCATAGTGATAGTTCTTTTTGTGTGTTTCAGTGTTTACATCATGTACCATAGTGATAGTTCTCTCTGTGTGTTTCAGTGTTTACATCATGTACCATAGTGATAGTTCTCTCTGTGTGTTTCAGTGTTTACATCATGTACCATAGTGATAGTTCTTTTTGTGTGTTTCAGTGTTTACATCATGTACCATAGTGATAGTTATTTTTGTGTGTTTCAGTGTTTATATCATGTACCATAGTGATAGTTCTTTTTGTGTGTTTCAGTGTTTACATCATGTACCATAGTGATAGTTATTTTTGTGTGTTTCAATGTTTCCATCATGTACCATAGTGATAGTTCTCTCTGTGTGTTTCAGTGTTTCCATCATGTACCATAGTGATAGTTCTCTCTGTGTGTTTCAGTGTTTACATCATGTACCATAGTGATCGTTCTCTCTGTGTGTTTCAGTGTTTACATCATGTACCATAGTGATAGTTCTCTCTGTGTGTTTCAGTGTTTACATCGTGTATTGTAGTGATAGTTCTCTCTATATGTTTCAGTGTTTACATCATGTACCATAGTGATAGTTCTCTCTGTGTGTTTCAGTGTTTACATCATGTACCATAGTGATAGTTCTCTCTGTGTGTTTCAGTGTTTACATCATGTACCATAGTGATAGTTCTCTCTGTGTGTTTCAGTGTTTACATCATATACCATGATGATAGTTCACTCTGTGTGTTTCAGTGTTTATATCATGTACCATAGTGATAGTTCTCTCTGTGTGTGTTTCAGTGTTTACATCATGTACCATAGTGAGAGTTCTCTCTGTGTGTTTCAGTGTTTACATCATGTACCATAGTGAGAGTTCTCTCTGTGTGTTTCAGTGTTTCCATCATGTACCATAGTTATAGTTCTCTCTGTGTGTTTCAGTGTTTACATCATGTACCATAGTGATAGTTCTCTCTGTGTGTACCATAGTGATAGTTCTCTCTGTGTGTTTCAGTGTTTACATCATGTACCATAGTGTTAGTTCTCTCTGTGTGTTTCAGTGTTTACATCATGTACCATAGTGATAGTTCTCTCTGTGTGTTTCAGTGTTAACATCATGTACCATAGTGATAGTTCTCTCTGTGTGTTTCAGTGTTTACATCATGTACCATAGTGTTAGTGCTCTCTGTGTGTGTCAATGTTTACATCATGTACCATAGTGATAGTTCTCTCTGTGTGTTTCAGTGTTTACATCATGTACCATAGTGATAGTTCTCTCTGTGTGTTTCAGTGTTTACATCATGTACCATAGTGATAGTTCTCTCTGTGTGTTTCAGTGTTTACATCATGTACCATAGTGATAGTTCTCTCTGTGTGTTTCAGTGTTTACATCATGTACCATAGTGATAGTTCTCTCTGTGTGTTTCAGTGTTTACATCATGTACCATAGTGTTAGTTATTTTTGTGTGTTTCAGTGTTTATATCATGTACCATAGTGATAGTTCTCTCTGTGTGTTTCAGTGTTTACATCATGTACCATAGTGATAGTTCTCTCTGTGTGTTTCAGTGTTTACATCATGTACCATAGTGATAGTTCTCTCTGTGTGTTTCAGTGTTTACATCATGTACCATAGTGATAGTTCTCTCTGTGTGTTTCAATGTTTACATCATGTACCATAGTGATAGTTCTCTCTGTGTGTTTCAGTGTTTACATCATGTACCATAGTGATAGTTCTCTCTGTGTGTTTCAGTGTTTACATCATGTACCATAGTGATAGTTCTCTCTGTGTGTTTCAGTGTTTACATCATGTACCATAGTGTTAGTTATTTTTGTGTGTTTCAGTGTTTATATCATGTACCATAGTGATAGTTCTCTCTGTGTGTTTCAGTGTTTACATCATGTACCATAGTGATAGTTCTTTCTGTGTGTTTCAGTGTTTACATCATGTACCATAGTGATAGTTCTCTCTGTGTGTTTCAGTGTTTATATCATGTACCATAGTGATAGTTCTCTCTGTGTGTTTCAATGTTTACATCATGTACCATAGTGATAGTTCTCTCTGTGTGTTTCAGTGTTTACATCATGTACCATAGTGATAGTTCTCTCTGTGTGTTTCAGTGTTTATATCATGTACCATAGTGATAGTTCTCTCTGTGTGTTTCAGTGTTTACATCATGTACCATAGTGATAGTTATCTCTGTGTGTTTCAGTGTTTACATCATGTACCATAGTGATAGTTCTCTCTGTGTGTTTCAGTGTTTACATCATGTACCATAGTGATAGTTCTTTTTGTGTGTTTCAGTGTTTACATCATGTACCATAGTGATAGTTCTCTCTGTGTGTTTCAGTGTTTACATCATGTACCATAGTGATAGTTCTTTTTGTGTGTTTCAGTGTTTACATCATGTACCATAGTGATAGTTCTCTCTGTGTGTTTCAGTGTTTACATCATGTACCATAGTGATAGTTCTTTTTGTGTGTTTCAGTGTTTACATCATGTACCATAGTGATAGTTCTCTCTGTGTGTTTCAGTGTTTACATCATGTACCATAGTGATAGTTCTCTCTGTGTGTTTCAGTGTTTACATCATGTACCATAGTGATAGTTCTTTTTGTGTGTTTCAGTGTTTACATCATGTACCATAGTGATAGTTATTTTTGTGTGTTTCAGTGTTTATATCATGTACCATAGTGATAGTTCTTTTTGTGTGTTTCAGTGTTTACATCATGTACCATAGTGATAGTTATTTTTGTGTGTTTCAATGTTTCCATCATGTACCATAGTGATAGTTCTCTCTGTGTGTTTCAGTGTTTCCATCATGTACCATAGTGATAGTTCTCTCTGTGTGTTTCAGTGTTTACATCATGTACCATAGTGATCGTTCTCTCTGTGTGTTTCAGTGTTTACATCATGTACCATAGTGATAGTTCTCTCTGTGTGTTTCAGTGTTTACATCGTGTATTGTAGTGATAGTTCTCTCTATATGTTTCAGTGTTTACATCATGTACCATAGTGATAGTTCTCTCTGTGTGTTTCAGTGTTTACATCATGTACCATAGTGATAGTTCTCTCTGTGTGTTTCAGTGTTTACATCATGTACCAAAGTGATAGTTCTCTCTGTGTGTTTCAGTGTTTACATCATATACCATGATGATAGTTCACTCTGTGTGTTTCAGTGTTTATATCATGTACCATAGTGATAGTTCTCTCTGTGTGTGTTTCAGTGTTTACATCATGTACCATAGTGAGAGTTCTCTCTGTGTGTTTCAGTGTTTACATCATGTACCATAGTGAGAGTTCTCTCTGTGTGTTTCAGTGTTTCCATCATGTACCATAGTGATAGTTCTCTCTGTGTGTTTCAGTGTTTACATCATGTACCATAGTGATAGTTCTCTCTGTGTGTACCATAGTGATAGTTCTCTCTGTGTGTTTCAGTGTTTACATCATGTACCATAGTGATAGTTCTCTCTGTGTGTTTCAGTGTTTATATCATGTACCATAGTGATAGTTCTCTCTGTGTGTTTCAGTGTTTACATCATGTACCATAGTGATAGTTATCTCTGTGTGTTTCAGTGTTTACATCATGTACCATAGTGATAGTTCTCTCTGTGTGTTTCAGTGTTTACATCATGTACCATAGTGATAGTTCTCTCTGTGTGTTTCAGTGTTTACATCATGTACCATAGTGATAGTTATCTCTGTGTGTTTCAGTGTTTACATCATGTACCATAGTGATAGTTCTCTCTGTGTGTTTCAGTGTTTCCATCATGTACCATAGTGATAGTTCTCTCTGTGTGTTTCAGTGTTTACATCATGTACCATAGTGATAGTTCTTTTTGTGTGTTTCAGTGTTTACATCATGTACCATAGTGATAGTTCTTTTTGTGTGTTTCAGTGTTTACATCATGTACCATAGTGAGAGTTCTCTCTGTGTGTTTCAGTGTTTCCATCATGTACCATAGTGATAGTTCTCTCTGTGTGTTTCAGTGTTTACATCATGTACCATAGTGATAGTTCTCTCTGTGTGTACCATAGTGATAGTTCTCTCTGTGTGTTTCAGTGTTTACATCATGTACCATAGTGATAGTTCTCTCTGTGTGTTTCAGTGTTTACATCATGTACCATAGTGATAGTTCTCTCTGTGTGTTTCAGTGTTAACATCATGTACCATAGTGATAGTTCTCTCTGTGTGTTTCAGTGTTTACATCATGTACCATAGTGTTAGTGCTCTCTGTGTGTGTCAATGTTTACATCATGTACCATAGTGATAGTTCTCTCTGTGTGTTTCAGTGTTTACATCATGTACCATAGTGATAGTTCTCTCTGTGTGTTTCAGTGTTTACATCATGTACCATAGTGATAGTTCTCTCTGTGTGTTTCAGTGTTTACATCATGTACCATAGTGATAGTTCTCTCTGTGTGTTTCAGTGTTTACATCATGTACCATAGTGATAGTTCTCTCTGTGTGTTTCAGTGTTTACATCATGTACCATAGTGTTAGTTATTTTTGTGTGTTTCAGTGTTTATATCATGTACCATAGTGATAGTTCTCTCTGTGTGTTTCAGTGTTTACATCATGTACCATAGTGATAGTTCTCTCTGTGTGTTTCAGTGTTTACATCATGTACCATAGTGATAGTTCCCTCTGTGTGTTTCAGTGTTTACATCATGTACCACAGTGATAGTTCTCTCTGTGTGTTTCAATGTTTACATCATGTACCATAGTGATAGTTCTCTCTGTGTGTTTCAGTGTTTACATCATGTACCATAGTGATAGTTCTCTCTGTGTGTTTCAGTGTTTACATCATGTACCATAGTGATAGTTCTCTCTGTGTGTTTCAGTGTTTACATCATGTACCATAGTGTTAGTTATTTTTGTGTGTTTCAGTGTTTATATCATGTACCATAGTGATAGTTCTCTCTGTGTGTTTCAGTGTTTACATCATGTACCATAGTGATAGTTCTCTCTGTGTGTTTCAGTGTTTACATCATGTACCATAGTGATAGTTCTCTATGTGTGTTTCAGTGTTTATATCATGTACCATAGTGATAGTTCTCTCTGTGTGTTTCAGTGTTTACATCATGTACCATAGTGATAGTTCTCTCTGTGTGTTTCAATGTTTACATCATGTACCATAGTGATAGTTCTCTCTGTGTGTTTCAGTGTTTACATCATGTACCATAGTGATAGTTCTCTCTGTGTGTTTCAGTGTTTATATCATGTACCATAGTGATAGTTCTCTCTGTGTGTTTCAGTGTTTACATCATGTACCATAGTGATAGTTATCTCTGTGTGTTTCAGTGTTTACATCATGTACCATAGTGATAGTTCTCTCTGTGTGTTTCAGTGTTTACATCATGTACCATAGTGATAGTTCTTTTTGTGTGTTTCAGTGTTTACATCATGTACCATAGTGATAGTTCTCTCTGTGTGTTTCAGTGTTTACATCATGTACCATAGTGATAGTTCTTTTTGTGTGTTTCAGTGTTTACATCATGTACCATAGTGATAGTTCTCTCTGTGTGTTTCAGTGTTTACATCATGTACCATAGTGATAGTTCTTTTTGTGTGTTTCAGTGTTTACATCATGTACCATAGTGATAGTTCTCTCTGTGTGTTTCAGTGTTTACATCATGTACCATAGTGATAGTTCTCTCTGTGTGTTTCAGTGTTTACATCATGTACCATAGTGATAGTTCTTTTTGTGTGTTTCAGTGTTTACATCATGTACCATAGTGATAGTTATTTTTGTGTGTTTCAGTGTTTATATCATGTACCATAGTGATAGTTCTTTTTGTGTGTTTCAGTGTTTACATCATGTACCATAGTGATAGTTATTTTTGTGTGTTTCAATGTTTCCATCATGTACCATAGTGATAGTTCTCTCTGTGTGTTTCAGTGTTTCCATCATGTACCATAGTGATAGTTCTCTCTGTGTGTTTCAGTGTTTACATCATGTACCATAGTGATCGTTCTCTCTGTGTGTTTCAGTGTTTACATCATGTACCATAGTGATAGTTCTCTCTGTGTGTTTCAGTGTTTACATCGTGTATTGTAGTGATAGTTCTCTCTATATGTTTCAGTGTTTACATCATGTACCATAGTGATAGTTCTCTCTGTGTGTTTCAGTGTTTACATCATGTACCATAGTGATAGTTCTCTCTGTGTGTGTCAGTGTTTACATCATGTACCATAGTGATAGTTCTCTCTGTTTGTTTCAGTGTTTACATCATGTACCATAGTGATCGTTCTCTCTGTGTGTTTCAGTGTTTACATCATGTACCATAGTGATAGTTCTCTCTGTGTGTTTCAGTGTTTACATCGTGTATTGTAGTGATAGTTCTCTCTATATGTTTCAGTGTTTACATCATGTACCATAGTGATAGTTCTCTCTGTGTGTTTCAGTGTTTACATCATGTACCATAGTGATAGTTCTCTCTGTGTGTTTCAGTGTTTACATCATGTACCAAAGTGATAGTTCTCTCTGTGTGTTTCAGTGTTTACATCATATACCATGATGATAGTTCACTCTGTGTGTTTCAGTGTTTATATCATGTACCATAGTGATAGTTCTCTCTGTGTGTGTTTCAGTGTTTACATCATGTACCATAGTGAGAGTTCTCTCTGTGTGTTTCAGTGTTTACATCATGTACCATAGTGAGAGTTCTCTCTGTGTGTTTCAGTGTTTCCATCATGTACCATAGTGATAGTTCTCTCTGTGTGTTTCAGTGTTTACATCATGTACCATAGTGATAGTTCTCTCTGTGTGTACCATAGTGATAGTTCTCTCTGTGTGTTTCAGTGTTTACATCATGTACCATAGTGATAGTTCTCTCTGTGTGTTTCAGTGTTTATATCATGTACCATAGTGATAGTTCTCTCTGTGTGTTTCAGTGTTTACATCATGTACCATAGTGATAGTTATCTCTGTGTGTTTCAGTGTTTACATCATGTACCATAGTGATAGTTCTCTCTGTGTGTTTCAGTGTTTACATCATGTACCATAGTGATAGTTCTCTCTGTGTGTTTCAGTGTTTACATCATGTACCATAGTGATAGTTATCTCTGTGTGTTTCAGTGTTTACATCATGTACCATAGTGATAGTTCTCTCTGTGTGTTTCAGTGTTTCCATCATGTACCATAGTGATAGTTCTCTCTGTGTGTTTCAGTGTTTACATCATGTACCATAGTGATAGTTCTTTTTGTGTGTTTCAGTGTTTACATCATGTACCATAGTGATAGTTCTTTTTGTGTGTTTCAGTGTTTACATCATGTACCATAGTGAGAGTTCTCTCTGTGTGTTTCAGTGTTTCCATCATGTACCATAGTGATAGTTCTCTCTGTGTGTTTCAGTGTTTACATCATGTACCATAGTGATAGTTCTCTCTGTGTGTACCATAGTGATAGTTCTCTCTGTGTGTTTCAGTGTTTACATCATGTACCATAGTGATAGTTCTCTCTGTGTGTTTCAGTGTTTACATCATGTACCATAGTGATAGTTCTCTCTGTGTGTTTCAGTGTTAACATCATGTACCATAGTGATAGTTCTCTCTGTGTGTTTCAGTGTTTACATCATGTACCATAGTGTTAGTGCTCTCTGTGTGTGTCAATGTTTACATCATGTACCATAGTGATAGTTCTCTCTGTGTGTTTCAGTGTTTACATCATGTACCATAGTGATAGTTCTATCTGTGTGTTTCAGTGTTTACATCATGTACCATAGTGATAGTTCTCTCTGTGTGTTTCAGTGTTTACATCATGTACCATAGTGATAGTTCTCTCTGTGTGTTTCAGTGTTTACATCATGTACCATAGTGTTAGTTATTTTTGTGTGTTTCAGTGTTTATATCATGTACCATAGTGATAGTTCTCTCTGTGTGTTTCAGTGTTTACATCATGTACCATAGTGATAGTTCTCTCTGTGTGTTTCAGTGTTTACATCATGTACCATAGTGATAGTTCCCTCTGTGTGTTTCAGTGTTTACATCATGTACCATAGTGATAGTTCTCTCTGTGTGTTTCAATGTTTACATCATGTACCATAGTGATAGTTCTCTCTGTGTGTTTCAGTGTTTACATCATGTACCATAGTGATAGTTCTCTCTGTGTGTTTCAGTGTTTACATCATGTACCATAGTGATAGTTCTCTCTGTGTGTTTCAGTGTTTACATCATGTACCATAGTGTTAGTTATTTTTGTGTGTTTCAGTGTTTATATCATGTACCATAGTGATAGTTCTCTCTGTGTGTTTCAGTGTTTACATCATGTACCATAGTGATAGTTCTCTCTGTGTGTTTCAGTGTTTACATCATGTACCATAGTGATAGTTCTCTATGTGTGTTTCAGTGTTTATATCATGTACCATAGTGATAGTTCTCTCTGTGTGTTTCAGTGTTTACATCATGTACCATAGTGATAGTTCTCTCTGTGTGTTTCAATGTTTACATCATGTACCATAGTGATAGTTCTCTCTGTGTGTTTCAGTGTTTACATCATGTACCATAGTGATAGTTCTCTCTGTGTGTTTCAGTGTTTATATCATGTACCATAGTGATAGTTCTCTCTGTGTGTTTCAGTGTTTACATCATGTACCATAGTGATAGTTATCTCTGTGTGTTTCAGTGTTTACATCATGTACCATAGTGATAGTTCTCTCTGTGTGTTTCAGTGTTTACATCATGTACCATAGTGATAGTTCTTTTTGTGTGTTTCAGTGTTTACATCATGTACCATAGTGATAGTTCTCTCTGTGTGTTTCAGTGTTTACATCATGTACCATAGTGATAGTTCTTTTTGTGTGTTTCAGTGTTTACATCATGTACCATAGTGATAGTTCTCTCTGTGTGTTTCAGTGTTTACATCATGTACCATAGTGATAGTTCTTTTTGTGTGTTTCAGTGTTTACATCATGTACCATAGTGATAGTTCTCTCTGTGTGTTTCAGTGTTTACATCATGTACCATAGTGATAGTTCTCTCTGTGTGTTTCAGTGTTTACATCATGTACCATAGTGATAGTTATTTTTGTGTGTTTCAGTGTTTACATCATGTACCATAGTGATAGTTCTCTCTGTGTGTTTCAGTGTTTACATCATGTACCATAGTGATAGTTCTCTCTGTGTGTTTCAGTGTTTACATCGTGTATTGTAGTGATAGTTCTCTCTATATGTTTCAGTGTTTACATCATGTACCATAGTGATAGTTCTCTCTGTGTGTTTCAGTGTTTACATCATGTACCATAGTGATAGTTCTCTCTGTGTGTTTCAGTGTTTACATCATGTACCATAGTGATAGTTCTCTCTGTGTGTTTCAGTGTTTACATCATATACCATGATGATAGTTCACTCTGTGTGTTTCAGTGTTTATATCATGTACCATAGTGATAGTTCTCTCTGTGTGTGTTTCAGTGTTTACATCATGTACCATAGTGAGAGTTCTCTCTGTGTGTTTCAGTGTTTACATCATGTACCATAGTGAGAGTTCTCTCTGTGTGTTTCAGTGTTTCCATCATGTACCATAGTGATAGTTCTCTCTGTGTGTTTCAGTGTTTACATCATGTACCATAGTGATAGTTCTCTCTGTGTGTACCATAGTGATAGTTCTCTCTGTGTGTTTCAGTGTTTACATCATGTACCATAGTGATAGTTCTCTCTGTGTGTTTCAGTGTTTATATCATGTACCATAGTGATAGTTCTCTCTGTGTGTTTCAGTGTTTACATCATGTACCATAGTGATAGTTATCTCTGTGTGTTTCAGTGTTTACATCATGTACCATAGTGATAGTTCTCTCTGTGTGTTTCAGTGTTTACATCATGTACCATAGTGATAGTTCTCTCTGTGTGTTTCAGTGTTTACATCATGTACCATAGTGATAGTTATCTCTGTGTGTTTCAGTGTTTACATCATGTACCATAGTGATAGTTCTCTCTGTGTGTTTCAGTGTTTCCATCATGTACCATAGTGATAGTTCTCTCTGTGTGTTTCAGTGTTTACATCATGTACCATAGTGATAGTTCTTTTTGTGTGTTTCAGTGTTTACATCATGTACCATAGTGATAGTTCTTTTTGTGTGTTTCAGTGTTTACATCATGTACCATAGTGATAGTTCTCTCTGTGTGTTTCAGTGTTTACATCATGTACCATAGTGATAGTTCTTTTTGTGTGTTTCAGTGTTTACATCATGTACCATAGTGATAGTTATCTCTGTGTGTTTCAGTGTTTACATCATGTACCATAGTGATAGTTCTTTTTGTGTGTTTCAGTGTTTACATCATGTACCATAGTGATAGTTCTCTCTGTGTGTTTCAGTGTTTACATCATGTACCATAGTGATAGTTCTCTCTGTGTGTTTCAGTGTTTACATCATGTACCATAGTGATAGTTCTTTTTGTGTGTTTCAGTGTTTACATCATGTACCATAGTGATAGTTATTTTTGTGTGTTTCAGTGTTTATATCATGTACCATAGTGATAGTTCTTTTTGTGTGTTTCAGTGTTTACATCATGTACCATAGTGATAGTTATTTTTGTGTGTTTCAATGTTTCCATCATGTACCATAGTGATAGTTCTCTCTGTGTGTTTCAGTGTTTCCATCATGTACCATAGTGATAGTTCTCTCTGTGTGTTTCAGTGTTTACATCATGTACCATAGTGATCGTTCTCTCTGTGTGTTTCAGTGTTTACATCATGTACCATAGTGATAGTTCTCTCTGTGTGTTTCAGTGTTTACATCGTGTATTGTAGTGATAGTTCTCTCTATATGTTTCAGTGTTTACATCATGTACCATAGTGATAGTTCTCTCTGTGTGTTTCAGTGTTTACATCATGTACCATAGTGATAGTTCTCTCTGTGTGTTTCAGTGTTTACATCATGTACCATAGTGATAGTTCTCTCTGTGTGTTTCAGTGTTTACATCATATACCATGATGATAGTTCACTCTGTGTGTTTCAGTGTTTATATCATGTACCATAGTGATAGTTCTCTCTGTGTGTGTTTCAGTGTTTACATCATGTACCATAGTGAGAGTTCTCTCTGTGTGTTTCAGTGTTTACATCATGTACCATAGTGAGAGTTCTCTCTGTGTGTTTCAGTGTTTCCATCATGTACCATAGTGATAGTTCTCTCTGTGTGTTTCAGTGTTTACATCATGTACCATAGTGATAGTTCTCTCTGTGTGTACCATAGTGATAGTTCTCTCTGTGTGTTTCAGTGTTTACATCATGTACCATAGTGATAGTTCTCTCTGTGTGTTTCAGTGTTTACATCATGTACCATAGTGATAGTTCTCTCTGTGTGTTTCAGTGTTAACATCATGTACCATAGTGATAGTTCTCTCTGTGTGTTTCAGTGTTTACATCATGTACCATAGTGTTAGTGCTCTCTGTGTGTGTCAATGTTTACATCATGTACCATAGTGATAGTTCTCTCTGTGTGTTTCAGTGTTTACATCATGTACCATAGTGATAGTTCTCTCTGTGTGTTTCAGTGTTTACATCATGTACCATAGTGATGGTTCTCTCTGTGTGTTTCAGTGTTTACATCATGTACCATAGTGATAGTTCCCTCTGTGTGTTTCAGTGTTTACATCATGTACCATAGTGATAGTTCTCTCTGTGTGTTTCAGTGTTTACATCATGTACCATAGTGATAGTTCTCTCTGTGTGTTTCAGTGTTTACATCATGTACCATAGTGATAGTTCTCTCTGTGTGTTTCAGTGTTTACATCATGTACCATAGTGATAGTTCTCTCTGTGTGTTTCAGTGTTTACATCATGTACCATAGTGTTAGTTATTTTTGTGTGTTTCAGTGTTTATATCATGTACCATAGTGATAGTTCTCTCTGTGTGTTTCAGTGTTTACATCATGTACCATAGTGATAGTTCTCTCTGTGTGTTTCAGTGTTTACATCATGTACCATAGTGATAGTTCTCTATGTGTGTTTCAGTGTTTATATCATGTACCATAGTGATAGTTCTCTCTGTGTGTTTCAGTGTTTACATCATGTACCATAGTGATAGTTCTCTCTGTGTGTTTCAATGTTTACATCATGTACCATAGTGATAGTTCTCTCTGTGTGTTTCAGTGTTTACATCATGTACCATAGTGATAGTTCTCTCTGTGTGTTTCAGTGTTTATATCATGTACCATAGTGATAGTTCTCTCTGTGTGTTTCAGTGTTTACATCATGTACCATAGTGATAGTTATCTCTGTGTGTTTCAGTGTTTACATCATGTACCATAGTGATAGTTCTCTCTGTGTGTTTCAGTGTTTACATCATGTACCATAGTGATAGTTCTTTTTGTGTGTTTCAGTGTTTACATCATGTACCATAGTGATAGTTCTCTCTGTGTGTTTCAGTGTTTACATCATGTACCATAGTGATAGTTCTTTTTGTGTGTTTCAGTGTTTACATCATGTACCATAGTGATAGTTCTCTCTGTGTGTTTCAGTGTTTACATCATGTACCATAGTGATAGTTCTTTTTGTGTGTTTCAGTGTTTACATCATGTACCATAGTGATAGTTCTCTCTGTGTGTTTCAGTGTTTACATCATGTACCATAGTGATAGTTCTCTCTGTGTGTTTCAGTGTTTACATCATGTACCATAGTGATAGTTCTTTTTGTGTGTTTCAGTGTTTACATCATGTACCATAGTGATAGTTATTTTTGTGTGTTTCAGTGTTTATATCATGTACCATAGTGATAGTTCTTTTTGTGTGTTTCAGTGTTTACATCATGTACCATAGTGATAGTTATTTTTGTGTGTTTCAATGTTTCCATCATGTACCATAGTGATAGTTCTCTCTGTGTGTTTCAGTGTTTCCATCATGTACCATAGTGATAGTTCTCTCTGTGTGTTTCAGTGTTTACATCATGTACCATAGTGATCGTTCTCTCTGTGTGTTTCAGTGTTTACATCATGTACCATAGTGATAGTTCTCTCTGTGTGTTTCAGTGTTTACATCGTGTATTGTAGTGATAGTTCTCTCTATATGTTTCAGTGTTTACATCATGTACCATAGTGATAGTTCTCTCTGTGTGTTTCAGTGTTTACATCATGTACCATAGTGATAGTTCTCTCTGTGTGTTTCAGTGTTTCCATCATGTACCATAGTGATAGTTCTCTCTGTGTGTTTCAGTGTTTACATCATGTACCATAGTGATCGTTCTCTCTGTGTGTTTCAGTGTTTACATCATGTACCATAGTGATAGTTCTCTCTGTGTGTTTCAGTGTTTACATCGTGTATTGTAGTGATAGTTCTCTCTATATGTTTCAGTGTTTACATCATGTACCATAGTGATAGTTCTCTCTGTGTGTTTCAGTGTTTACATCATGTACCATAGTGATAGTTCTCTCTGTGTGTTTCAGTGTTTACATCATGTACCAAAGTGATAGTTCTCTCTGTGTGTTTCAGTGTTTACATCATATACCATGATGATAGTTCACTCTGTGTGTTTCAGTGTTTATATCATGTACCATAGTGATAGTTCTCTCTGTGTGTGTTTCAGTGTTTACATCATGTACCATAGTGAGAGTTCTCTCTGTGTGTTTCAGTGTTTACATCATGTACCATAGTGAGAGTTCTCTCTGTGTGTTTCAGTGTTTCCATCATGTACCATAGTGATAGTTCTCTCTGTGTGTTTCAGTGTTTACATCATGTACCATAGTGATAGTTCTCTCTGTGTGTACCATAGTGATAGTTCTCTCTGTGTGTTTCAGTGTTTACATCATGTACCATAGTGATAGTTCTCTCTGTGTGTTTCAGTGTTTATATCATGTACCATAGTGATAGTTCTCTCTGTGTGTTTCAGTGTTTACATCATGTACCATAGTGATAGTTATCTCTGTGTGTTTCAGTGTTTACATCATGTACCATAGTGATAGTTCTCTCTGTGTGTTTCAGTGTTTACATCATGTACCATAGTGATAGTTCTCTCTGTGTGTTTCAGTGTTTACATCATGTACCATAGTGATAGTTATCTCTGTGTGTTTCAGTGTTTACATCATGTACCATAGTGATAGTTCTCTCTGTGTGTTTCAGTGTTTCCATCATGTACCATAGTGATAGTTCTCTCTGTGTGTTTCAGTGTTTACATCATGTACCATAGTGATAGTTCTTTTTGTGTGTTTCAGTGTTTACATCATGTACCATAGTGATAGTTCTTTTTGTGTGTTTCAGTGTTTACATCATGTACCATAGTGAGAGTTCTCTCTGTGTGTTTCAGTGTTTCCATCATGAACCATAGTGATAGTTCTCTCTGTGTGTTTCAGTGTTTACATCATGTACCATAGTGATAGTTCTCTCTGTGTGTACCATAGTGATAGTTCTCTCTGTGTGTTTCAGTGTTTACATCATGTACCATAGTGATAGTTCTCTCTGTGTGTTTCAGTGTTTACATCATGTACCATAGTGATAGTTCTCTCTGTGTGTTTCAGTGTTAACATCATGTACCATAGTGATAGTTCTCTCTGTGTGTTTCAGTGTTTACATCATGTACCATAGTGTTAGTGCTCTCTGTGTGTGTCAATGTTTACATCATGTACCATAGTGATAGTTCTCTCTGTGTGTTTCAGTGTTTACATCATGTACCATAGTGATAGTTCTCTCTGTGTGTTTCAGTGTTTACATCATGTACCATAGTGATAGTTCTCTCTGTGTGTTTCAGTGTTTACATCATGTACCATAGTGATAGTTCTCTCTGTGTGTTTCAGTGTTTACATCATGTACCATAGTGATAGTTCTCTCTGTGTGTTTCAGTGTTTACATCATGTACCATAGTGTTAGTTATTTTTGTGTGTTTCAGTGTTTATATCATGTACCATAGTGATAGTTCTCTCTGTGTGTTTCAGTGTTTACATCATGTACCATAGTGATAGTTCTCTCTGTGTGTTTCAGTGTTTACATCATGTACCATAGTGATAGTTCCCTCTGTGTGTTTCAGTGTTTACATCATGTACCACAGTGATAGTTCTCTCTGTGTGTTTCAATGTTTACATCATGTACCATAGTGATAGTTCTCTCTGTGTGTTTCAGTGTTTACATCATGTACCATAGTGATAGTTCTCTCTGTGTGTTTCAGTGTTTACATCATGTACCATAGTGATAGTTCTCTCTGTGTGTTTCAGTGTTTACATCATGTACCATAGTGTTAGTTATTTTTGTGTGTTTCAGTGTTTATATCATGTACCATAGTGATAGTTCTCTCTGTGTGTTTCAGTGTTTACATCATGTACCATAGTGATAGTTCTCTCTGTGTGTTTCAGTGTTTACATCATGTACCATAGTGATAGTTCTCTATGTGTGTTTCAGTGTTTATATCATGTACCATAGTGATAGTTCTCTCTGTGTGTTTCAGTGTTTACATCATGTACCATAGTGATAGTTCTCTCTGTGTGTTTCAATGTTTACATCATGTACCATAGTGATAGTTCTATCTGTGTGTTTCAGTGTTTACATCATGTACCATAGTGATAGTTCTCTCTGTGTGTTTCAGTGTTTATATCATGTACCATAGTGATAGTTCTCTCTGTGTGTTTCAGTGTTTACATCATGTACCATAGTGATAGTTATCTCTGTGTGTTTCAGTGTTTACATCATGTACCATAGTGATAGTTCTCTCTGTGTGTTTCAGTGTTTACATCATGTACCATAGTGATAGTTCTTTTTGTGTGTTTCAGTGTTTACATCATGTACCATAGTGATAGTTCTCTCTGTGTGTTTCAGTGTTTACATCATGTACCATAGTGATAGTTCTTTTTGTGTGTTTCAGTGTTTACATCATGTACCATAGTGATAGTTCTCTCTGTGTGTTTCAGTGTTTACATCATGTACCATAGTGATAGTTCTTTTTGTGTGTTTCAGTGTTTACATCATGTACCATAGTGATAGTTCTCTCTGTGTGTTTCAGTGTTTACATCATGTACCATAGTGATAGTTCTCTCTGTGTGTTTCAGTGTTTACATCATGTACCATAGTGATAGTTCTTTTTGTGTGTTTCAGTGTTTACATCATGTACCATAGTGATAGTTATTTTTGTGTGTTTCAGTGTTTATATCATGTACCATAGTGATAGTTCTTTTTGTGTGTTTCAGTGTTTACATCATGTACCATAGTGATAGTTATTTTTGTGTGTTTCAATGTTTCCATCATGTACCATAGTGATAGTTCTCTCTGTGTGTTTCAGTGTTTCCATCATGTACCATAGTGATAGTTCTCTCTGTGTGTTTCAGTGTTTACATCATGTACCATAGTGATCGTTCTCTCTGTGTGTTTCAGTGTTTACATCATGTACCATAGTGATAGTTCTCTCTGTGTGTTTCAGTGTTTACATCGTGTATTGTAGTGATAGTTCTCTCTATATGTTTCAGTGTTTACATCATGTACCATAGTGATAGTTCTCTCTGTGTGTTTCAGTGTTTACATCATGTACCATAGTGATAGTTCTCTCTGTGTGTTTCAGTGTTTACATCATGTACCATAGTGATAGTTCTCTCTGTGTGTTTCAGTGTTTACATCATATACCATGATGATAGTTCACTCTGTGTGTTTCAGTGTTTATATCATGTACCATAGTGATAGTTCTCTCTGTGTGTGTTTCAGTGTTTACATCATGTACCATAGTGAGAGTTCTCTCTGTGTGTTTCAGTGTTTACATCATGTACCATAGTGAGAGTTCTCTCTGTGTGTTTCAGTGTTTCCATCATGTACCATAGTGATAGTTCTCTCTGTGTGTTTCAGTGTTTACATCATGTACCATAGTGATAGTTCTCTCTGTGTGTACCATAGTGATAGTTCTCTCTGTGTGTTTCAGTGTTTACATCATGTACCATAGTGATAGTTCTCTCTGTGTGTTTCAGTGTTTATATCATGTACCATAGTGATAGTTCTCTCTGTGTGTTTCAGTGTTTACATCATGTACCATAGTGATAGTTATCTCTGTGTGTTTCAGTGTTTACATCATGTACCATAGTGATAGTTCTCTCTGTGTGTTTCAGTGTTTACATCATGTACCATAGTGATAGTTCTCTCTGTGTGTTTCAGTGTTTACATCATGTACCATAGTGATAGTTATCTCTGTGTGTTTCAGTGTTTACATCATGTACCATAGTGATAGTTCTCTCTGTGTGTTTCAGTGTTTCCATCATGTACCATAGTGATAGTTCTCTCTGTGTGTTTCAGTGTTTACATCATGTACCATAGTGATAGTTCTTTTTGTGTGTTTCAGTGTTTACATCATGTACCATAGTGATAGTTCTTTTTGTGTGTTTCAGTGTTTACATCATGTACCATAGTGATAGTTCTCTCTGTGTGTTTCAGTGTTTACATCATGTACCATAGTGATAGTTCTTTTTGTGTGTTTCAGTGTTTACATCATGTACCATAGTGATAGTTATCTCTGTGTGTTTCAGTGTTTACATCATGTACCATAGTGATAGTTCTTTTTGTGTGTTTCAGTGTTTACATCATGTACCATAGTGATAGTTCTCTCTGTGTGTTTCAGTGTTTACATCATGTACCATAGTGATAGTTCTCTCTGTGTGTTTCAGTGTTTACATCATGTACCATAGTGATAGTTCTTTTTGTGTGTTTCAGTGTTTACATCATGTACCATAGTGATAGTTATTTTTGTGTGTTTCAGTGTTTATATCATGTACCATAGTGATAGTTCTTTTTGTGTGTTTCAGTGTTTACATCATGTACCATAGTGATAGTTATTTTTCTGTGTTTCAATGTTTCCATCATGTACCATAGTGATAGTTCTCTCTGTGTGTTTCAGTGTTTCCATCATGTACCATAGTGATAGTTCTCTCTGTGTGTTTCAGTGTTTACATCATGTACCATAGTGATCGTTCTCTCTGTGTGTTTCAGTGTTTACATCATGTACCATAGTGATAGTTCTCTCTGTGTGTTTCAGTGTTTACATCGTGTATTGTAGTGATAGTTCTCTCTATATGTTTCAGTGTTTACATCATGTACCATAGTGATAGTTCTCTCTGTGTGTTTCAGTGTTTACATCATGTACCATAGTGATAGTTCTCTCTGTGTGTTTCAGTGTTTACATCATGTACCATAGTGATAGTTCTCTCTGTGTGTTTCAGTGTTTACATCATATACCATGATGATAGTTCACTCTGTGTGTTTCAGTGTTTATATCATGTACCATAGTGATAGTTCTCTCTGTGTGTGTTTCAGTGTTTACATCATGTACCATAGTGAGAGTTCTCTCTGTGTGTTTCAGTGTTTACATCATGTACCATAGTGAGAGTTCTCTCTGTGTGTTTCAGTGTTTCCATCATGTACCATAGTGATAGTTCTCTCTGTGTGTTTCAGTGTTTACATCATGTACCATAGTGATAGTTCTCTCTGTGTGTACCATAGTGATAGTTCTCTCTGTGTGTTTCAGTGTTTACATCATGTACCATAGTGATAGTTCTCTCTGTGTGTTTCAGTGTTTACATCATGTACCATAGTGATAGTTCTCTCTGTGTGTTTCAGTGTTAACATCATGTACCATAGTGATAGTTCTCTCTGTGTGTTTCAGTGTTTACATCATGTACCATAGTGTTAGTGCTCTCTGTGTGTGTCAATGTTTACATCATGTACCATAGTGATAGTTCTCTCTGTGTGTTTCAGTGTTTACATCATGTACCATAGTGATAGTTCTCTCTGTGTGTTTCAGTGTTTACATCATGTACCATAGTGATAGTTCTCTCTGTGTGTTTCAGTGTTTACATCATGTACCATAGTGATAGTTCTCTCTGTGTGTTTCAGTGTTTACATCATGTACCATAGTGATAGTTCTCTCTGTGTGTTTCAGTGTTTACATCATGTACCATAGTGTTAGTTATTTTTGTGTGTTTCAGTGTTTATATCATGTACCATAGTGATAGTTCTCTCTGTGTGTTTCAGTGTTTACATCATGTACCATAGTGATAGTTCTCTCTGTGTGTTTCAGTGTTTACATCATGTACCATAGTGATAGTTCTCTCTGTGTGTTTCAGTGTTTACATCATGTACCATAGTGATAGTTCTCTCTGTGTGTTTCAGTGTTTACATCATGTACCATAGTGATAGTTCTCTCTGTGTGTTTCAGTGTTTACATCATGTACCATAGTGATAGTTCTCTCTGTGTGTTTCAGTGTTTACATCATGTACCATAGTGATAGTTCTCTCTGTGTGTTTCAGTGTTTACATCATGTACCATAGTGATAGTTCTCTCTGTGTGTTTCAGTGTTTACATCATGTACCATAGTGATAGTTATTTTTGTGTGTTTCAGTGTTTACATCATGTACCATAGTGATAGTTATTTTTGTGTGTTTCAGTGTTTACATCATGTACCATAGTGATAGTTCTCTCTGTGTGTTTCAGTGTTTACATCATGTACCATAGTGATAGTTCTTTTTGTGTGTTTCAGTGTTTACATCATGTACCATAGTGATAGTTCTCTCTGTGTGTTTCAGTGTTTACATCATGTACCATAGTGATAGTTCTTTTTGTGTGTTTCAGTGTTTACATCATGTACCATAGTGATAGTTCTCTCTGTGTGTTTCAGTGTTTACATCATGTACCATAGTGATAGTTCTCTCTGTGTGTTTCAGTGTTTACATCATGTACCATAGTGATAGTTCTTTTTGTGTGTTTCAGTGTTTACATCATGTACCATAGTGATAGTTATTTTTGTGTGTTTCAGTGTTTATATCATGTACCATAGTGATAGTTCTTTTTGTGTGTTTCAGTGTTTACATCATGTACCATAGTGATAGTTATTTTTGTGTGTTTCAATGTTTCCATCATGTACCATAGTGATAGTTCTCTCTGTGTGTTTCAGTGTTTACATCATGTACCATAGTGTTAGTTATTTTTGTGTGTTTCAGTGTTTATATCATGTACCATAGTGATAGTTCTCTCTGTGTGTTTCAGTGTTTACATCATGTACCATAGTGATAGTTCTCTCTGTGTGTTTCAGTGTTTACATCATGTACCATAGTGATAGTTCTCTCTGTGTGTTTCAGTGTTTACATCATGTACCATAGTGATAGTTATCTCTGTGTGTTTCAGTGTTTACATCATGTACCATAGTGATAGTTCTCTCTGTGTGTTTCAGTGTTTACATCATGTACCATAGTGATAGTTCTCTCTGTGTGTTTCAGTGTTTACATCATGTACCATAGTGATAGTTCTTTTTGTGTGTTTCAGTGTTTACATCATGTACCATAGTGATAGTTATTTTTGTGTGTTTCAGTGTTTATATCATGTACCATAGTGATAGTTCTTTTTGTGTGTTTCAGTGTTTACATCATGTACCATAGTGATAGTTATTTTTGTGTGTTTCAATGTTTCCATCATGTACCATAGTGATAGTTCTCTCTGTGTGTTTCAGTGTTTACATCATGTACCATAGTGTTAGTTATTTTTGTGTGTTTCAGTGTTTATATCATGTACCATAGTGATAGTTCTCTCTGTGTGTTTCAGTGTTTACATCATGTACCATAGTGATAGTTCTCTCTGTGTGTTTCAGTGTTTACATCATGTACCATAGTGATAGTTCTCTCTGTGTGTTTCAGTGTTTACATCATGTACCATAGTGATAGTTATCTCTGTGTGTTTCAGTGTTTACATCATGTACCATAGTGATAGTTCTCTCTGTGTGTTTCAGTGTTTACATCATGTACCATAGTGATAGTTCTCTCTGTGTGTTTCAGTGTTTCCATCATGTACCATAGTGATAGTTCTCTCTGTGTGTTTCAGTGTTTCCATCATGTACCATAGTGATAGTTCTCTCTATGTGTTTCAGTGTTTACATCATGTACCATAGTGATAGTTCTCTCAGTGTGTTTCAGTGTTTACATCATGTACCATAGTGATAGTTATTTTTGTGTGTTTCAGTGTTTACATCATGTACCATAGTGATAGTTCTTTTTGTGTGTTTCAGTGTTTACATCATGTACCATAGTGATAGTTCTCTCTGTGTGTTTCAGTGTTTACATCATGTACCATAGTGATAGTTCTTTTTGTGTGTTTCAGTGTTTACATCATGTACCATAGTGATAGTTCTCTCTGTGTGTTTCAGTGTTTACATCATGTACCATAGTGATAGTTCTTTTTGTGTGTTTCAGTGTTTACATCATGTACCATAGTTATAGTTCTCTCTGTGTGTTTCAGTGTTTACATCATGTACCATAGTGATAGTTCTCTCTGTGTGTTTCAGTGTTTACATCATGTACCATAGTGATAGTTCTTTTTGTGTGTTTCAGTGTTTACATCATGTACCATAGTGATAGTTATTTTTGTGTGTTTCAGTGTTTATATCATGTACCATAGTGATAGTTCTTTTTGTGTGTTTCAGTGTTTACATCATGTACCATAGTGATAGTTATTTTTGTGTGTTTCAATGTTTCCATCATGTACCATAGTGATAGTTCTCTCTGTGTGTTTCAGTGTTTACATCATGTACCATAGTGATAGTTCTCTCTGTGTGTACCATAGTGATAGTTCTCTCTGTGTGTTTCAGTGTTTACATCATGTACCATAGTGATAGTTCTCTCTGTGTGTTTCAGTGTTTACATCATGTACCATAGTGATAGTTCTCTCTGTGTGTTTCAGTGTTTACATCATGTACCATAGTGATAGTTCTCTCTGTGTGTTTCAGTGTTTACATTATGTACCATAGTGATAGTTCTCTCTGTGTGTTTCAGTGTTTACATTATGTACCATAGTGATAGTTCTCTCTGTGTGTTTCAGTGTTTACATCATGTACCATAGTGATAGTTCTTTTTGTGTGTTTCAGTGTTTACATCATGTACCATAGTGATAGTTATTTTTGTGTGTTTCAATGTTTCCATCATGTACCATAGTGATAGTTCTCTCTGTGTGTTTCAGTGTTTACATCATGTACCATAGTGATAGTTCTCTCTGTGTGTACCATAGTGATAGTTCTCTCTGTGTGTTTCAGTGTTTACATCATGTACCATAGTGATAGTTCTCTCTGTGTGTTTCAGTGTTTACATCATGTACCATAGTGATAGTTCTCTCTGTGTGTTTCAGTGTTTACATCATGTACCATAGTGATAGTTCTCTCTGTGTGTTTCAGTGTTTACATCATGTACCATAGTGATAGTTCTCTCTGTGTGTTTCAGTGTTTACATTATGTACCATAGTGATAGTTCTCTCTGTGTGTTTCAGTGTTTACATCATGTACCATAGTGTTAGTTATTTTTGTGTGTTTCAGTGTTTATATCATGTACCATAGTGATAGTTCTCTCTGTGTGTTTCAGTGTTTACATCATGTACCATAGTGATAGTTCTCTCTGTGTGTTTCAGTGTTTACATCATGTACCATAGTGATAGTTCTCTCTGTGTGTTTCAGTGTTTACATCATGTACCATAGTGATAGTTCTCTCTGTGTGTTTCAGTGTTTACATCATGTACCATAGTGATAGTTCTCTCTGTGTGTTTCAGTGTTTACATCATGTACCATAGTGATAGTTCTCTCTGTGTGTTTCAGTGTTTACATTATGTACCATAGTGATAGTTCTCTCTGTGTGTTTCAGTGTTTACATTATGTACCATAGTGATAGTTCTCTCTGTGTGTTTCAGTGTTTACATCATGTACCATAGTGATAGTTCTCTCTGTGTGTTTCAGTGTTTACATCATGTACCATAGTGATAGTTCTCTCTGTGTGTTTCAGTGTTTACATCATGTACCATAGTGATAGTTCTCTCTGTGTGTTTCAGTGTTTACATCATGTACCATAGTGATAGTTCTCTCTGTGTGTTTCAGTGTTTACATCATGTACCATAGTGTTAGTTATTTTTGTGTGTTTCAGTGTTTATATCATGTACCATAGTGATAGTTCTCTCTGTGTGTTTCAGTGTTTACATCATGTACCATAGTGATAGTTCTCTCTGTGTATTTCAGTGTTTACATCATGTACCATAGTGATAGTTCTCTCTGTGTGTTTCAGTGTTTACATCATGTACCATAGTGATAGTTCTCTCTGTGTGTTTCAGTGTTTACATCATGTACCATAGTGATAGTTCTCTCTGTGTGTTTCAGTGTTTACATCATGTACCATAGTGATAGTTCTCTCTGTGTGTTTCAGTGTTTACATCATGTACCATAGTGTTAGTTATTTTTGTGTGTTTCAGTGTTTATATCATGTACCATAGTGATAGTTCTCTCTGTGTGTTTCAGTGTTTACATCATGTACCATAGTGATAGTTCTCTCTGTGTGTTTCAGTGTTTACATCATGTACCATAGTGATAGTTCTCTATGTGTGTTTCAGTGTTTATATCATGTACCATAGTGATAGTTCTCTCTGTGTGTTTCAGTGTTTACATCATGTACCATGTTGATAGTTCTCTCTGTGTGTTTCAGTGTTTACATCATGTACCATAGTGATAGTTCTCTCTGTGTGTTTCAGTGTTTACATCATGTACCATAGTGATAGTTCACTCTGTGTGTTTCAGTGTTTACATCATGTACCATAGTGATAGTTCTCTCTGTGTGTTTCAGTGTTTACATCATGTACCATAGTGATAGTTCTCTCTGTGTGTTTCAGTGTTTACATCATGTACCATAGTGATAGTTCTCTCTGTGTGTTTCAGTGTTTACATCATGTACCATAGTGATAGTTCTCTCTGTGTGTTTCAGTGTTTACATCATGTACCATAGTGATAGTTCTCTCTGTGTGTTTCAGTGTTTCCATCATGTACCATAGTGATAGTTCTCTCTGTGTGTTTCAGTGTTTCCATCATGTACCATAGTGATAGTTCTCTCTGTGTGTTTCAGTGTTTACATCATGTACCATAGTGATAGTTCTCTCTGTGTGTTTCAGTGTTTACATCATGTACCATAGTGATAGTTCTTTTTGTGTGTTTCAGTGTTTACATCATGTACCATAGTGATAGTTCTTTTTGTGTGTTTCAGTGTTTACATCATGTACCGTAGTGATAGTTCTCTCTGTGTGTTTCAGTGTTTACATCATGTACCATAGTGATAGTTCTCTCTGTGTGTTTCAGTGTTTACATCATGTACCATAGTGATAGTTCTTTTTGTGTGTTTCAGTGTTTACATCATGTACCATAGTGATAGTTCTCTCTGTGTGTTTCAGTGTTTACATCATGTACCATAGTGATAGTTCTCTCTGTGTGTTTCAGTGTTTACATCATGTACCATAGTGATAGTTCTTTTTGTGTGTTTCAGTGTTTACATCATGTACCATAGTGATAGTTATTTTTGTGTGTTTCAGTGTTTATATCATGTACCATAGTGATAGTTCTTTTTGTGTGTTTCAGTGTTTACATCATGTACCATAGTGATAGTTATTTTTGTATGTTTCAATGTTTCCATCATGTACCATAGTGATAGTTCTCTCTGTGTGTTTCAGTGTTTACATCATGTACCATAGTGATAGTTCTCTCTGTGTGTACCATAGTGATAGTTCTCTCTGTGTGTTTCAGTGTTTACATCATGTACCATAGTGATAGTTCTCTCTGTGTGTTTCAGTGTTTACATCATGTACCATAGTGATAGTTCTCTCTGTGTGTTTCAGTGTTTACATCATGTACCATAGTGATAGTTCTCTCTGTGTGTTTCAGTGTTTACATCATGTACCATAGTGTTAGTTATTTTTGTGTGTTTCAGTGTTTATATCATGTACCATAGTGATAGTTCTCTCTGTGTGTTTCAGTGTTTACATCATGTACCATAGTGATAGTTCTCTCTGTGTGTTTCAGTGTTTACATCATGTACCATAGTGATAGTTCTCTATGTGTGTTTCAGTGTTTATATCATGTACCATAGTGATAGTTCTCTCTGTGTGTTTCAGTGTTTACATCATGTACCATGTTGATAGTTCTCTCTGTGTGTTTCAGTGTTTACATCATGTACCATAGTGATAGTTCTCTCTGTGTGTTTCAGTGTTTACATCATGTACCATAGTGATAGTTCACTCTGTGTGTTTCAGTGTTTACATCATGTACCATAGTGATAGTTCTCTCTGTGTGTTTCAGTGTTTACATCATGTACCATAGTGATAGTTCTCTCTGTGTGTTTCAGTGTTTACATCATGTACCATAGTGATAGTTCTCTCTGTGTGTTTCAGTGTTTACATCATGTACCATAGTGATAGTTCTCTCTGTGTGTTTCAGTGTTTACATCATGTACCATAGTGATAGTTCTCTCTGTGTGTTTCAGTGTTTCCATCATGTACCATAGTGATAGTTCTCTCTGTGTGTTTCAGTGTTTCCATCATGTACCATAGTGATAGTTCTCTCTGTGTGTTTCAGTGTTTACATCATGTACCATAGTGATAGTTCTCTCTGTGTGTTTCAGTGTTTACATCATGTACCATAGTGATAGTTATTTTTGTGTGTTTCAGTGTTTACATCATGTACCATAGTGATAGTTCTTTTTGTGTGTTTCAGTGTTTACATCATGTACCGTAGTGATAGTTCTCTCTGTGTGTTTCAGTGTTTACATCATGTACCATAGTGATAGTTCTCTCTGTGTGTTTCAGTGTTTACATCATGTACCATAGTGATAGTTCTTTTTGTGTGTTTCAGTGTTTACATCATGTACCATAGTGATAGTTCTCTCTGTGTGTTTCAGTGTTTACATCATGTACCATAGTGATAGTTCTCTCTGTGTGTTTCAGTGTTTACATCATGTACCATAGTGATAGTTCTTTTTGTGTGTTTCAGTGTTTACATCATGTACCATAGTGATAGTTATTTTTGTGTGTTTCAGTGTTTATATCATGTACCATAGTGATAGTTCTTTTTGTGTGTTTCAGTGTTTACATCATGTACCATAGTGATAGTTATTTTTGTATGTTTCAATGTTTCCATCATGTACCATAGTGATAGTTCTCTCTGTGTGTTTCAGTGTTTACATCATGTACCATAGTGATAGTTCTCTCTGTGTGTACCATAGTGATAGTTCTCTCTGTGTGTTTCAGTGTTTACATCATGTACCATAGTGATAGTTCTCTCTGTGTGTTTCAGTGTTTACATCATGTACCATAGTGATAGTTCTCTCTGTGTGTTTCAGTGTTTACATCATGTACCATAGTGTTAGTTATTTTTGTGTGTTTCAGTGTTTATATCATGTACCATAGTGATAGTTCTCTCTGTGTGTTTCAGTGTTTACATCATGTACCATAGTGATAGTTCTCTCTGTGTGTTTCAGTGTTTACATCATGTACCATAGTGATAGTTCTCTATGTGTGTTTCAGTGTTTATATCATGTACCATAGTGATAGTTCTCTCTGTGTGTTTCAGTGTTTACATCATGTACCATGTTGATAGTTCTCTCTGTGTGTTTCAGTGTTTACATCATGTACCATAGTGATAGTTCTCTCTGTGTGTTTCAGTGTTTACATCATGTACCATAGTGATAGTTCACTCTGTGTGTTTCAGTGTTTACATCATGTACCATAGTGATAGTTCTCTCTGTGTGTTTCAGTGTTTACATCATGTACCATAGTGATAGTTCTCTCTGTGTGTTTCAGTGTTTACATCATGTACCATAGTGATAGTTCTCTCTGTGTGTTTCAGTGTTTACATCATGTACCATAGTGATAGTTCTCTCTGTGTGTTTCAGTGTTTACATCATGTACCATAGTGATAGTTCTCTCTGTGTGTTTCAGTGTTTCCATCATGTACCATAGTGATAGTTCTCTCTGTGTGTTTCAGTGTTTCCATCATGTACCATAGTGATAGTTCTCTCTGTGTGTTTCAGTGTTTACATCATGTACCATAGTGATAGTTCTCTCTGTGTGTTTCAGTGTTTACATCATGTACCATAGTGATAGTTCTTTTTGTGTGTTTCAGTGTTTACATCATGTACCATAGTGATAGTTCTTTTTGTGTGTTTCAGTGTTTACATCATGTACCGTAGTGATAGTTCTCTCTGTGTGTTTCAGTGTTTACATCATGTACCATAGTGATAGTTCTCTCTGTGTGTTTCAGTGTTTACATCATGTACCATAGTGATAGTTCTTTTTGTGTGTTTCAGTGTTTACATCATGTACCATAGTGATAGTTCTCTCTGTGTGTTTCAGTGTTTACATCATGTACCATAGTGATAGTTCTCTCTGTGTGTTTCAGTGTTTACATCATGTACCATAGTGATAGTTCTTTTTGTGTGTTTCAGTGTTTACATCATGTACCATAGTGATAGTTATTTTTGTGTGTTTCAGTGTTTATATCATGTACCATAGTGATAGTTCTTTTTGTGTGTTTCAGTGTTTACATCATGTACCATAGTGATAGTTATTTTTGTATGTTTCAATGTTTCCATCATGTACCATAGTGATAGTTCTCTCTGTGTGTTTCAGTGTTTACATCATGTACCATAGTGATAGTTCTCTCTGTGTGTACCATAGTGATAGTTCTCTCTGTGTGTTTCAGTGTTTACATCATGTACCATAGTGATAGTTCTCTCTGTGTGTTTCAGTGTTTACATCATGTACCATAGTGATAGTTCTCTCTGTGTGTTTCAGTGTTTACATCATGTACCATAGTGATAGTTCTCTCTGTGTGTTTCAGTGTTTACATCATGTACCATAGTGTTAGTTATTTTTGTGTGTTTCAGTGTTTATATCATGTACCATAGTGATAGTTCTCTCTGTGTGTTTCAGTGTTTACATCATGTACCATAGTGATAGTTCTCTCTGTGTGTTTCAGTGTTTACATCATGTACCATAGTGATAGTTCTCTATGTGTGTTTCAGTGTTTATATCATGTACCATAGTGATAGTTCTCTCTGTGTGTTTCAGTGTTTACATCATGTACCATGTTGATAGTTCTCTCTGTGTGTTTCAGTGTTTACATCATGTACCATAGTGATAGTTCTCTCTGTGTGTTTCAGTGTTTACATCATGTACCATAGTGATAGTTCACTCTGTGTGTTTCAGTGTTTACATCATGTACCATAGTGATAGTTCTCTCTGTGTGTTTCAGTGTTTACATCATGTACCATAGTGATAGTTCTCTCTGTGTGTTTCAGTGTTTACATCATGTACCATAGTGATAGTTCTCTCTGTGTGTTTCAGTGTTTACATCATGTACCATAGTGATAGTTCTCTCTGTGTGTTTCAGTGTTTACATCATGTACCATAGTGATAGTTCTCTCTGTGTGTTTCAGTGTTTCCATCATGTACCATAGTGATAGTTCTCTCTGTGTGTTTCAGTGTTTCCATCATGTACCATAGTGATAGTTCTCTCTGTGTGTTTCAGTGTTTACATCATGTACCATAGTGATAGTTCTCTCTGTGTGTTTCAGTGTTTACATCATGTACCATAGTGATAGTTATTTTTGTGTGTTTCAGTGTTTACATCATGTACCATAGTGATAGTTCTTTTTGTGTGTTTCAGTGTTTACATCATGTACCGTAGTGATAGTTCTCTCTGTGTGTTTCAGTGTTTACATCATGTACCATAGTGATAGTTCTCTCTGTGTGTTTCAGTGTTTACATCATGTACCATAGTGATAGTTCTTTTTGTGTGTTTCAGTGTTTACATCATGTACCATAGTGATAGTTCTCTCTGTGTGTTTCAGTGTTTACATCATGTACCATAGTGATAGTTCTCTCTGTGTGTTTCAGTGTTTACATCATGTACCATAGTGATAGTTCTTTTTGTGTGTTTCAGTGTTTACATCATGTACCATAGTGATAGTTATTTTTGTGTGTTTCAGTGTTTATATCATGTACCATAGTGATAGTTCTTTTTGTGTGTTTCAGTGTTTACATCATGTACCATAGTGATAGTTATTTTTGTATGTTTCAATGTTTCCATCATGTACCATAGTGATAGTTCTCTCTGTGTGTTTCAGTGTTTACATCATGTACCATAGTGATAGTTCTCTCTGTGTGTACCATAGTGATAGTTCTCTCTGTGTGTTTCAGTGTTTACATCATGTACCATAGTGATAGTTCTCTCTGTGTGTTTCAGTGTTTACATCATGTACCATAGTGATAGTTCTCTCTGTGTGTTTCAGTGTTTACATCATGTACCATAGTGATAGTTCTCTCTGTGTGTTTCAGTGTTTACATCATGTACCATAGTGATAGTTCTCTCTGTGTGTTTCAGTGTTTACATCATGTACCATAGTGATAGTTCTCTCTGTGTGTTTCAGTGTTTACATCATGTACCATAGTGTTAGTTATTTTTGTGTGTTTCAGTGTTTATATCAT
The DNA here is from genome assembly GCF_045679555.1 of Salvelinus alpinus. NCBI lineage: Eukaryota > Metazoa > Chordata > Actinopteri > Salmoniformes > Salmonidae > Salvelinus > Salvelinus alpinus. Next base: position 40,432,880 of record NC_092116.1, on the reverse strand, counting down.
GTACCATAGTGATAGGTCTCTCTGTGTGTTTCAGTGTTTACATCATGTACCATAGTGATAGTTCTCTCTGTGTGTTTCAGTGTTTACATCATGTACCATAGTGATAGTTCTCTCTGTGTGTTTCAGTGTTTACATCATGTACCATAGTGATAGTTCTCTCTGTGTGTTTCAGTGTTTACATCATGTACCATAGTGATAGTTCTCTCTGTGTGTTTCAGTGTTTACATCATGTACCATAGTGATAGTTCTCTCTGTGTGTTTCAGTGTTTACATCATGTACCATAGTGTTAGTTATTTTTGTGTGTTTCAGTGTTTATATCATGTACCATAGTGATAGTTCTCTCTGTGTGTTTCAGTGTTTACATCATGTACCATAGTGATAGTTCTCTCTGTGTGTTTCAGTGTTTACATCATGTACCATAGTGATAGTTCTCTATGTGTGTTTCAGTGTTTATATCATGTACCATAGTGATAGTTCTCTCTGTGTGTTTCAGTGTTTACATCATGTACCATGTTGATAGTTCTCTCTGTGTGTTTCAGTGTTTACATCATGTACCATAGTGATAGTTCTCTCTGTGTGTTTCAGTGTTTACATCATGTACCATAGTGATAGTTCACTCTGTGTGTTTCAGTGTTTACATCATGTACCATAGTGATAGTTCTCTCTGTGTGTTTCAGTGTTTACATCATGTACCATAGTGATAGTTCTCTCTGTGTGTTTCAGTGTTTACATCATGTACCATAGTGATAGTTCTCTCTGTGTGTTTCAGTGTTTACATCATGTACCATAGTGATAGTTCTCTCTGTGTGTTTCAGTGTTTACATCATGTACCATAGTGATAGTTCTCTCTGTGTGTTTCAGTGTTTACATCATGTACCATAGTGATAGTTCTCTCTGTGTGTTTCAGTGTTTACATCATGTACCATAGTGATAGTTCTCTCTGTGTGTTTCAGTGTTTCCATCATGTACCATAGTGATAGTTCTCTCTGTGTGTTTCAGTGTTTCCATCATGTACCATAGTGATAGTTCTCTCTGTGTGTTTCAGTGTTTACATCATGTACCATAGTGATAGTTCTCTCTGTGTGTTTCAGTGTTTACATCATGTACCATAGTGATAGTTCTCTATGTGTGTTTCAGTGTTTATATCATGTACCATAGTGATAGTTCTCTCTGTGTGTTTCAGTGTTTACATCATGTACCATGTTGATAGTTCTCTCTGTGTGTTTCAGTGTTTACATCATGTACCATAGTGATAGTTCTCTCTGTGTGTTTCAGTGTTTACATCATGTACCATAGTGATAGTTCTCTCTGTGTGTTTCAGTGTTTACATCATGTACCATAGTGATAGTTCTCTCTGTGTGTTTCAGTGTTTACATCATGTACCATAGTGATAGTTCTCTCTGTGTGTTTCAGTGTTTACATCATGTACCATAGTGATAGTTCTCTCTGTGTGTTTCAGTGTTTACATCATGTACCATAGTGATAGTTCTCTCTGTGTGTTTCAGTGTTTACATCATGTACCATAGTGATAGTTCTCTCTGTGTGTTTCAGTGTTTCCATCATGTACCATAGTGATAGTTCACTCTGTGTGTTTCAGTGTTTCCATCATGTACCATAGTGATAGTTCTCTCTGTGTGTTTCAGTGTTTACATCATGTACCATAGTGATAGTTCTCTCTGTGTGTTTCAGTGTTTACATCATGTACCATAGTGATAGTTCTCTCTGTGTGTTTCAGTGTTTACATCATGTACCACAGTGATAGTTCTCTCTGTGTGTTTCAGTGTTTACATCATGTACCATAGTGATAGTTCTCTCTGTGTGTTTCAGTGTTTACATCATGTACCATAGTGATAGTTCTCTCTGTGTGTTTCAGTGTTTACATCATGTACCATAGTGATAGTTCACTCTGTGTGTTTCAGTGTTTACATCATGTACCATAGTGATAGTTCTCTCTGTGTGTTTCAGTGTTTACATCATGTACCATAGTGATAGTTCTCTCTGTGTGTTTCAGTGTTTACATCATGTACCATAGTGATAGTTCTCTCTGTGTGTTTCAGTGTTTACATCATGTACCATAGTGATAGTTCTCTCTGTGTGTTTCAGTGTTTACATCATGTACCATAGTGATAGTTCTCTCTGTGTGTTTCAGTGTTTCCATCATGTACCATAGTGATAGTTCTCTCTGTGTGTTTCAGTGTTTCCACCATGTACCATAGTGATAGTTCTCTCTGTGTGTTTCAGTGTTTACATCATGTACCATAGTGATAGTTCTCTCTGTGTGTTTCAGTGTTTACATCATGTACCATAGTGATAGTTCTTTTTGTGTGTTTCAGTGTTTACATCATGTACCATAGTGATAGTTCTTTTTGTGTGTTTCAGTGTTTACATCATGTACCGTAGTGATAGTTCTCTCTGTGTGTTTCAGTGTTTACATCATGTACCATAGTGATAGTTCTCTCTGTGTGTTTCAGTGTTTACATCATGTACCATAGTGATAGTTATTTTTGTGTGTTTCAGTGTTTACATCATGTACCATAGTGATAGTTCTCTCTGTGTGTTTCAGTGTTTACATCATGTACCATAGTGATAGTTCTCTCTGTGTGTTTCAGTGTTTACATCATGTACCATAGTGATAGTTCTTTTTGTGTGTTTCAGTGTTTACATCATGTACCATAGTGATAGTTATTTTTGTGTGTTTCAGTGTTTATATCATGTACCATAGTGATAGTTCTTTTTGTGTGTTTCAGTGTTTACATCATGTACCATAGTGATAGTTATTTTTGTATGTTTCAATGTTTCCATCATGTACCATAGTGATAGTTCTCTCTGTGTGTTTCAGTGTTTACATCATGTACCATAGTGATAGTTCTCTCTGTGTGTACCATAGTGATAGTTCTCTCTGTGTGTTTCAGTGTTTACATCATGTACCATAGTGATAGTTCTCTCTGTGTGTTTCAGTGTTTACATCATGTACCATAGTGATAGTTCTCTCTGTGTGTTTCAGTGTTTACATCATGTACCATAGTGATAGTTCTCTCTGTGTGTTTCAGTGTTTACATCATGTACCATAGTGATAGTTCTCTCTGTGTGTTTCAGTGTTTACATCATGTACCATAGTGATAGTTCTCTCTGTGTGTTTCAGTGTTTCCATCATGTACCATAGTGATAGTTCTCTCTGTGTGTTTCAGTGTTTCCATCATGTACCATAGTGATAGTTCTCTCTGTGTGTTTCAGTGTTTACATCATGTACCATAGTGATAGTTCTCTCTGTGTGTTTCAGTGTTTACATCATGTACCATAGTGATAGTTCTTTTTGTGTGTTTCAGTGTTTACATCATGTACCATAGTGATAGTTCTTTTTGTGTGTTTCAGTGTTTACATCATGTACCGTAGTGATAGTTCTCTCTGTGTGTTTCAGTGTTTACATCATGTACCATAGTGATAGTTCTTTTTGTGTGTTTCAGTGTTTACATCATGTACCATAGTGATAGTTCTCTCTGTGTGTTTCAGTGTTTACATCATGTACCATAGTGATAGTTCTTTTTGTGTGTTTCAGTGTTTACATCATGTACCATAGTGATAGTTCTCTCTGTGTGTTTCAGTGTTTACATCATGTACCATAGTGATAGTTCTCTCTGTGTGTTTCAGTGTTTACATCATGTACCATAGTGATAGTTATTTTTGTGTGTTTCAGTGTTTACATCATGTACCATAGTGATAGTTATTTTTGTGTGTTTCAGTGTTTATATCATGTACCATAGTGATAGTTCTTTTTGTGTGTTTCAGTGTTTACATCATGTACTATAGTGATAGTTATTTTTGTGTGTTTCAATGTTTCCATCATGTACCATAGTGATAGTTCTCTCTGTGTGTTTCAGTGTTTACATCATGTACCATAGTGATAGTTCTCTCTGTGTGTACCATAGTGATAGTTCTCTCTGTGTGTTTCAGTGTTTACATCATGTACCATAGTGATAGTTCTCTCTGTGTGTTTCAGTGTTTACATCATGTACCATAGTGATAGTTCTCTCTGTGTGTTTCAGTGTTTACATCATGTACCATAGTGATAGTTCTCTCTGTGTGTTTCAGTGTTTACATCATGTACCATAGTGATAGTTCTCTCTGTGTGTTTCAGTGTTTACATCATGTACCATAGTGATAGTTCTCTCTGTGTGTTTCAGTGTTTACATTATGTACCATAGTGATAGTTCTCTCTGTGTGTTTCAGTGTTTACATTATGTACCATAGTGATAGTTCTCTCTGTGTGTTTCAGTGTTTACATCATGTACCATAGGGATAGTTCTCTCTGTGTGTTTCAGTGTTTACATCATGTACCATAGGGATAGTTCTCTCTGTGTGTTTCAGTGTTTACATCATGTACCATAGTGATAGTTCTCTCTGTGTGTTTCAGTGTTTACATCATGTACCATAGTGATAGTTCTCTCTGTGTGTTTCAGTGTTTACATCATGTACCATAGTGTTAGTTATTTTTGTGTGTTTCAGTGTTTATTTCATGTACCATAGTGATAGTTCTCTCTGTGTGTTTCAGTGTTTACATCATGTACCATAGTGATAGTTCTCTCTGTGTGTTTCAGTGTTTACATCATGTACCATAGTGATAGTTCTCTATGTGTGTTTCAGTGTTTATATCATGTACCATAGTGATAGTTCTCTCTGTGTGTTTCAGTGTTTACATCATGTACCATAGTGATAGTTCTCTCTGTGTGTTTCAGTGTTTACATCATGTACCATAGTGATAGTTCTCTCTGTGTGTTTCAGTGTTTACATCATGTACCATAGTGATAGTTCTCTCTGTGTGTTTCAGTGTTTACATCATGTACCATAGTGATAGTTCTCTCTGTGTGTTTCAGTGTTTACATCATGTACCATAGTGATAGTTCTCTCTGTGTGTTTCAGTGTTTACATCATGTACCATAGTGATAGTTCTCTCTGTGTGTTTCAGTGTTTACATCATGTACCATAGTGATAGTTATCTCTGTGTGTTTCAGTGTTTACATCATGTACCATAGTGATAGTTCTCTCTGTGTGTTTCAGTGTTTACATCATGTACCATAGTGATAGTTCTCTCTGTGTGTTTCAGTGTTTACATCATGTACCATAGTGATAGTTCTCTCTGTGTGTTTCAGTGTTTACATCATGTACCATAGTGATAGTTCTCTCTGTGTGTTTCAGTGTTTCCATCATGTACCATAGTGATAGTTCTCTCTGTGTGTTTCAGTGTTTCCATCATGTACCATAGTGATAGTTCTCTCTGTGTGTTTCAGTGTTTACATCATGTACCATAGTGATAGTTCTCTCTGTGTGTTTCAGTGTTTACATCATGTACCATAGTGATAGTTCTTTTTGTGTGTTTCAGTGTTTACATCATGTACCATAGTGATAGTTCTTTTTGTGTGTTTCAGTGTTTACATCATGTACCATAGTGATAGTTCTCTCTGTGTGTTTCAGTGTTTACATCATGTACCATAGTGATAGTTCTTTTTGTGTGTTTCAGTGTTTACATCATGTACCATAGTGATAGTTCTCTCTGTGTGTTTCAGTGTTTACATCATGTACCATAGTGATAGTTCTCTCTGTGTGTTTCAGTGTTTACATCATGTACCATAGTGATAGTTCTTTTTGTGTGTTTCAGTGTTTACATCATGTACCATAGTGATAGTTATTTTTGTGTGTTTCAGTGTTTATATCATGTACCATAGTGATAGTTCTTTTTGTGTGTTTCAGTGTTTACATCATGTACCATAGTGATAGTTATTTTTGTGTGTTTCAATGTTTCCATCATGTACCATAGTGATAGTTCTCTCTGTGTGTTTCAGTGTTTACATCATGTACCATAGTGATAGTTCTCTCTGTGTGTACCATAGTGATAGTTCTCTCTGTGTGTTTCAGTGTTTACATCATGTACCATAGTGATAGTTCTCTCTGTGTGTTTCAGTGTTTACATCATGTACCATAGTGATAGTTCTCTCTGTGTGTTTCAGTGTTTACATCATGTACCATAGTGATAGTTCTCTCTGTGTGTTTCAGTGTTTACATCATGTACCATAGTGATAGTTCTCTCTGTGTGTTTCAGTGTTTACATCATGTACCATAGTGATAGTTCTCTCTGTGTGTTTCAGTGTTTACATTATGTACCATAGTGATAGTTCTCTCTGTGTGTTTCAGTGTTTACATTATGTACCATAGTGATAGTTCTCTCTGTGTGTTTCAGTGTTTACATCATGTACCATAGGGATAGTTCTCTCTGTGTGTTTCAGTGTTTACATCATGTACCATAGTGATAGTTCTCTCTGTGTGTTTCAGTGTTTACATCATGTACCATAGTGATAGTTCTCTCTGTGTGTTTCAGTGTTTACATCATGTACCATAGTGATAGTTCTCTCTGTGTGTTTCAGTGTTTACATCATGTACCATAGTGTTAGTTATTTTTGTGTGTTTCAGTGTTTATATCATGTACCATAGTGATAGTTCTCTCTGTGTGTTTCAGTGTTTACATCATGTACCATAGTGATAGTTCTCTCTGTGTGTTTCAGTGTTTACATCATGTACCATAGTGATAGTTCTCTATGTGTGTTTCAGTGTTTATATCATGTACCATAGTGATAGTTCTCTCTGTGTGTTTCAGTGTTTACATCATGTACCATAGTGATAGTTCTCTCTGTGTGTTTCAGTGTTTACATCATGTACCATAGTGATAGTTCCCTCTGTGTGTTTCAGTGTTTACATCATGTACCATAGTGATAGTTCTCTCTGTGTGTTTCAGTGTTTACATCATGTACCATAGTGATAGTTCTCTCTGTGTGTTTCAGTGTTTACATCATGTACTATAGTGATAGTTATCTCTGTGTGTTTCAGTGTTTACATCATGTACCATAGTGATAGTTCTCTCTGTGTGTTTCAGTGTTTACATCATGTACCATAGTGTTAGTTATTTTTGTGTGTTTCAGTGTTTATATCATGTACCATAGTGATAGTTCTCTCTGTGTGTTTCAGTGTTTACATCATGTACCATAGTGATAGTTCTCTCTGTGTGTTTCAGTGTTTACATCATGTACCATAGTGATAGTTCTCTATGTGTGTTTCAGTGTTTATATCATGTACCATAGTGGTAGTTCTCTCTGTGTGTTTCAGTGTTTACATCATGTACCATAGTGATAGTTCTCTCTGTGTGTTTCAATGTTTACATCATGTACCATAGTGATAGTTCTCTCTGTGTGTTTCAGTGTTTACATCATGTACCATAGTGATAGTTCTCTCTGTGTGTTTCAGTGTTTACATCATGTACCATAGTGATAGTTCTCTCTGTGTGTTTCAGTGTTTCCATCATGTACCATAGTGATAGTTCTCTCTGTGTGTTTCAGTGTTTCCATCATGTACCATAGTGATAGTTCTCTCTGTGTGTTTCAGTGTTTACATCATGTACCATAGTGATAGTTCTCTCTGTGTGTTTCAGTGTTTACATCATGTACCATAGTGATAGTTCTTTTTGTGTGTTTCAGTGTTTACATCATGTACCATAGTGATAGTTCTTTTTGTGTGTTTCAGTGTTTACATCATGTACCATAGTGATTGTTCTCTCTGTGTGTTTCAGTGTTTACATCATGTACCATAGTGATAGTTCTTTTTGTGTGTTTCAGTGTTTACATCATGTACCATAGTGATAGTTCTCTCTGTGTGTTTCAGTGTTTACATCATGTACCATAGTGATAGTTCTTTTTGTGTGTTTCAGTGTTTACATCATGTACCATAGTGATAGTTCTCTCTGTGTGTTTCAGTGTTTACATCATGTACCATAGTGATAGTTCTCTCTGTGTGTTTCAGTGTTTACATCATGTACCATAGTGATAGTTCTTTTTGTGTGTTTCAGTGTTTATATCATGTACCATAGTGATAGTTCTCTCTGTGTGTTTCAGTGTTTACATCATGTACCATAGTGATAGTTCTCTCTGTGTGTTTCAGTGTTTACATCATGTACCATAGTGTTAGTTATTTTTGTGTGTTTCAGTGTTTATATCATGTACCATAGTGATAGTTCTCTCTGTGTGTTTCAGTGTTTACATCATGTACCATAGTGATAGTTCTCTCTGTGTGTTTCAGTGTTTACATCATGTACCATAGTGATAGTTATTTTTGTGTGTTTCAATGTTTCCATCATGTACCATAGTGATAGTTCTCTCTGTGTGTTTCAGTGTTTACATCATGTACCATAGTGATAGTTCTCTCTGTGTGTACCATAGTGATAGTTCTCTCTGTGTGTTTCAGTGTTTACATCATGTACCATAGTGATAGTTCTCTCTGTGTGTTTCAGTGTTTACATCATGTACCATAGTGATAGTTCTCTCTGTGTGTTTCAGTGTTTACATCATGTACCATAGTGATAGTTCTCTCTGTGTGTTTCAGTGTTTACATCATGTACCATAGTGATAGTTCTCTCTGTGTGTTTCAGTGTTTACATCATGTACCATAGTGATAGTTCTCTCTGTGTGTTTCAGTGTTTACATTATGTACCATAGTGATAGTTCTCTCTGTGTGTTTCAGTGTTTACATTATGTACCATAGTGATAGTTCTCTCTGTGTGTTTCAGTGTTTACATCATGTACCATAGGGATAGTTCTCTCTGTGTGTTTCAGTGTTTACATCATGTACCATAGTGATAGTTCTCTCTGTGTGTTTCAGTGTTTACATCATGTACCATAGTGATAGTTCTCTCTGTGTGTTTCAGTGTTTACATCATGTACCATAGTGATAGTTCTCTCTGTGTGTTTCAGTGTTTACATCATGTACCATAGTGTTAGTTATTTTTGTGTGTTTCAGTGTTTATATCATGTACCATAGTGATAGTTCTCTCTGTGTGTTTCAGTGTTTACATCATGTACCATAGTGATAGTTCTCTCTGTGTGTTTCAGTGTTTACATCATGTACCATAGTGATAGTTCTCTATGTGTGTTTCAGTGTTTATATCATGTACCATAGTGATAGTTCTCTCTGTGTGTTTCAGTGTTTACATCATGTACCATAGTGATAGTTCTCTCTGTGTGTTTCAGTGTTTACATCATGTACCATAGTGATAGTTCCCTCTGTGTGTTTCAGTGTTTACATCATGTACCATAGTGATAGTTCTCTCTGTGTGTTTCAATGTTTACATCATGTACCATAGTGATAGTTCTCTCTGTGTGTTTCAGTGTTTACATCATGTACCATAGTGATAGTTATCTCTGTGTGTGTTTTAGTGTTTACATCATGTACCATAGTGATAGTTCTCTCTGTGTGTTTCAGTGTTTACATCATGTACCATAGTGTTAGTTATTTTTGTGTGTTTCAGTGTTTATATCATGTACCATAGTGATAGTTCTCTCTGTGTGTTTCAGTGTTTACATCATGTACCATAGTGATAGTTCTCTCTGTGTGTTTCAGTGTTTACATCATGTACCATAGTGATAGTTCTCTATGTGTGTTTCAGTGTTTACATCATTTACCATAGTGGTAGTTCTCTCTGTGTGTTTCAGTGTTTACATCATGTACCATAGTGATAGTTCTCTCTGTGTGTTTCAGTGTTTACATCATGTACCATAGTGATAGTTCTCTCTGTCTGTTTCAGTGTTTACATCATGTACCATAGTGATAGTTCTCTCTGTGTGTTTCAGTGTTTACATCATGTACCATAGTGATAGTTCTCTCTGTGTGTTTCAGTGTTTCCATCATGTACCATAGTGATAGTTCTCTCTGTGTGTTTCAGTGTTTCCATCATGTACCATAGTGATAGTTCTCTCTGTGTGTTTCAGTGTTTACATCATGTACCATAGTGATAGTTCTCTCTGTGTGTTTCAGTGTTTACATCATGTACCATAGTGATAGTTCTTTTTGTGTGTTTCAGTGTTTACATCATGTACCATAGTGATAGTTCTTTTTGTGTGTTTCAGTGTTTACATCATGTACCATAGTGATTGTTCTCTCTGTGTGTTTCAGTGTTTACATCATGTACCATAGTGATAGTTCTTTTTGTGTGTTTCAGTGTTTACATCATGTACCATAGTGATAGTTCTCTCTGTGTGTTTCAGTGTTTACATCATGTACCATAGTGATAGTTCTTTTTGTGTGTTTCAGTGTTTACATCATGTACCATAGTGATAGTTCTCTCTGTGTGTTTCAGTGTTTACATCATGTACCATAGTGATAGTTCTCTCTGTGTGTTTCAGTGTTTACATCATGTACCATAGTGATAGTTCTTTTTGTGTGTTTCAGTGTTTATATCATGTACCATAGTGATAGTTCTCTCTGTGTGTTTCAGTGTTTACATCATGTACCATAGTGATAGTTCTCTCTGTGTGTTTCAGTGTTTACATCATGTACCATAGTGTTAGTTATTTTTGTGTGTTTCAGTGTTTATATCATGTACCATAGTGATAGTTCTCTCTGTGTGTTTCAGTGTTTACATCATGTACCATAGTGATAGTTCTCTCTGTGTGTTTCAGTGTTTACATCATGTACCATAGTGATAGTTCTCTATGTGTGTTTCAGTGTTTATATCATGTACCATAGTGATAGTTCTCTCTGTGTGTTTCAGTGTTTACATCATGTACCATAGTGATAGTTCTCTCTGTGTGTTTCAGTGTTTACATCATGTACCATAGTGATAGTTCCCTCTGTGTGTTTCAGTGTTTACATCATGTACCATAGTGATAGTTCTCTCTGTGTGTTTCAATGTTTACATCATGTACCATAGTGATAGTTCTCTCTGTGTGTTTCAGTGTTTACATCATGTACCATAGTGATAGTTATCTCTGTGTGTTTCAGTGTTTACATCATGTACCATAGTGATAGTTCTCTCTGTGTGTTTCAGTGTTTACATCATGTACCATAGTGTTAGTTATTTTTGTGTGTTTCAGTGTTTATATCATGTACCATAGTGATAGTTCTCTCTGTGTGTTTCAGTGTTTACATCATGTACCATAGTGATAGTTCTCTCTGTGTGTTTCAGTGTTTACATCATGTACCATAGTGATAGTTCTCTCTGTGTGTTTCAGTGTTTATATCATGTACCATAGTGATAGTTCTCTCTGTGTGTTTCAGTGTTTCCATCATGTACCATAGTGATAGTTCTCTCTGTGTGTTTCAATGTTTACATCATGTACCATAGTGATAGTTCTCTCTGTGTGTTTCAGTGTTTACATCATGTACCATAGTGATAGTTCTCTCTGTGTGTTTCAGTGTTTATATCATGTACCATAGTGATAGTTCTCTCTGTGTGTTTCAGTGTTTACATCATGTACCATAGTGATAGTTATCTCTGTGTGTTTCAGTGTTTACATCATGTACCATAGTGATAGTTCTCTCTGTGTGTTTCAGTGTTTACATCATGTACCATAGTGATAGTTCTCTCTGTGTGTTTCAGTGTTTACATCATGTACCATAGTGATAGTTCTCTCTGTGTGTTTCAGTGTTTACATCATGTACCATAGTGATAGTTCTCTCTGTGTGTTTCAGTGTTTCCATCATGTACCATAGTGATAGTTCTCTCTGTGTGTTTCAGTGTTTCCATCATGTACCATAGTGATAGTTCTCTCTGTGTGTTTCAGTGTTTACATCATGTACCATAGTGATAGTTCTCTCTGTGTGTTTCAGTGTTTACATCATGTACCATAGTGATAGTTCTTTTTGTGTGTTTCAGTGTTTACATCATGTACCATAGTGATAGTTCTTTTTGTGTGTTTCAGTGTTTACATCATGTACCATAGTGATTGTTCTCTCTGTGTGTTTCAGTGTTTACATCATGTACCATAGTGATAGTTCTTTTTGTGTGTTTCAGTGTTTACATCATGTACCATAGTGATAGTTCTCTCTGTGTGTTTCAGTGTTTACATCATGTACCATAGTGATAGTTCTTTTTGTGTGTTTCAGTGTTTACATCATGTACCATAGTGATAGTTCTCTCTGTGTGTTTCAGTGTTTACATCATGTACCATAGTGATAGTTCTCTCTGTGTGTTTCAGTGTTTACATCATGTACCATAGTGATAGTTCTTTTTGTGTGTTTCAGTGTTTACATCATGTACCATAGTGATAGTTCTTTTTGTGTGTTTCAGTGTTTATATCATGTACCATAGTGATAGTTCTTTTTGTGTGTTTCAGTGTTTACATCATGTACCATAGTGATAGTTATTTTTGTGTGTTTCAATGTTTCCATCATGTACCATAGTGATAGTTCTCTCTGTGTGTTTCAGTGTTTCCATCATGTACCATAGTGATAGTTCTCTCTGTGTGTTTCAGTGTTTACATCATGTACCATAGTGATCGTTCTCTCTGTGTGTTTCAGTGTTTACATCATGTACCATAGTGATAGTTCTCTCTGTGTGTTTCAGTGTTTACATCGTGTATTGTAGTGATAGTTCTCTCTATATGTTTCAGTGTTTACATCATGTACCATAGTGATAGTTCTCTCTGTGTGTTTCAGTGTTTACATCATGTACCATAGTGATAGTTCTCTCTGTGTGTTTCAGTGTTTACATCATGTACCATAGTGATAGTTCTCTCTGTGTGTTTCAGTGTTTACATCATATACCATGATGATAGTTCACTCTGTGTGTTTCAGTGTTTATATCATGTACCATAGTGATAGTTCTCTCTGTGTGTTTCAGTGTTTACATCATGTACCATAGTGATAGTTCTCTCTGTGTGTTTCAGTGTTTACATCATGTACCATAGTGATAGTTCTCTCTGTGTGTTTCAGTGTTTCCATCATGTACCATAGTGATAGTTCTCTCTGTGTGTTTCAGTGTTTACATCATGTACCATAGTGATAGTTCTCTCTGTGTGTACCATAGTGATAGTTCTCTCTGTGTGTTTCAGTGTTTACATCATGTACCATAGTGATAGTTCTCTCTGTGTGTTTCAGTGTTTACATCATGTACCATAGTGATAGTTCTCTCTGTGTGTTTCAGTGTTAACATCATGTACCATAGTGATAGTTCTCTCTGTGTGTTTCAGTGTTTACATCATGTACCATAGTGATAGTTCTCTCTGTGTGTTTCAGTGCTGTTGAGTACACTGGTATACTGTAGCCTCGGACAAGGTGGAGGTAATTACATTTCTCTATATTCATCACCTGTTCTATAATAGTAACATTTCTCTATATTCATCACCTGTTCTATAATAGTAACAGTTCTCTATATTCATCACCTGTTCTATATCAGTAACATTTCTCTATATTCATCACCTGTTCTATAATAGTAACATATATCTATATTCATCACCTATTCTATAATAGTAACTTTTCTCTATATTCATCACCTGTTCTATAATAGTAACATTTATTCATCACCTGATCTATAATAATATTTCTCATCACCCTTTTCTCCTCCTCCTCCTCCTCTCCTCCTCATCTTCTCCTCCTCCTCTCCTCCTCCTCCTCCTCTCCTCATTTTCTCCTCCTCCTCCTCCTCTCCTCCTCCTCCTCCTCATCCTCCTCTCCTCCTCCTCCTCCTCTCCTCCTCCTCCTCCTCTCCTCCTCATCTTCTCCTCCTCCTCCTCTCCTCCTCCTCCTCCTCCTCCTCTCCTCATTTTCTCCTCCTCCTCCTCTCCTCCTCCTCCTCATCCTCCTCCTCCTCTCCTCCTCCTCGTCATCCTCCTCCTCCTCTCCTCCGCCTCCTCTCCTCCTCCTCTTCTCTCTTTTCTCATATTATTTCCTCCATCTTTCTCCTCTCATAGTATCTCAGAGTGCCTATCTGGGATCAGTTTCCCCCTGTCTGTCCATGTATGTTATTCATAGTACAGGCCCTGTATCTCAGAGTGCTGATCTGGGATCAGTTTCCCCCTGTCTGTCCATGTATGTTATTCATAGTACAGGCCCTGTATCTCAGAGTGCTGATCTGGGATCAGTTTCCCCCTGTCTGTCCATGTATGTTATTCATAGTACAGGCCCTGTATCTCAGAGTGCTGATCTGGGATCAGGTCCCCCTGTCTGTCCATATATGTTATTCTATAATATATATATATAATATATTTTATAACTGGTCCTAAGACATCACTTTATTGTGTATCTGGTGTTGTTTCCGTGTGTGTGTGTGTGTGTGTGTGTGTGTGTGTGTGTGTGTGTGTGTGTGTGTGTGTGTGTGTGTGTGTGTGTGTGTGTGTGTGTGTGTGTGTGTGTGTGTGTGTGTGAATATGTGTCTGTGTTTTGTGGTTCGTTAGGCCTGACAGGTTTCTGCTTATAATATCAATATCTTAAGATGAATGCATTAACTATAAGCCTCTCTGGCTAAGACTAAAATGTCAAATGTGTATATGAATATGTGTCTGTGTCTGTGATGTGTTTCCGTGGCTTGTGGTTTGTTATCCCTGATGGTTTTCTGCTTTGGCTTTGTTGGCTCAGAAAAACAGGGTGGTGCTTTGACACCATTTATCTCTCTGTATTGGCTGCTTGTTTGTGTCCTTGGCTTGTGGTTTTCTGTGACCCTGCAGCCTCTAGCTACTGAAACTATGTTGTGGTCGGATGTTTCATGAAGGGAATATTTCTGTATTCATCAGTTATCTTCTCACGAGTCAGCAACCCTGATCCGGTAGCACCCCCCAACTCACCCCACTGATTAGCACAGCTAGCATAGCGTCACAAGTAACTTGTAGCATCTAAATATCATTAAATCACAAGTCCAAGACACCAGATGAAAGATACAGGTCTTGTGAATAAAGCCACCATTTCAGATTTTTAAAATGTTTTACAGGGAAGACAGAATATGTAAATCTATTAGCTAACCACGTTAGCGGAGGACACAATATTTTTACCAGGCAGATTCGGCTAGGCGCCCACGTCCAGTTCACATGCACAACAGATATGATATAAAATCGTAAATTGGGTCTTACTATGGCTGATCTTTCATCAGAATGTTGATCAAAGTGTCCTTTATCAAGATGAGTCGTTGGTTCCGTTCAGAATTCTTCCTTGCCCACTCCATTTAGCACAGGTACCGGTCGAGTGGCACGAATTTCTCAAACGTAAATACAATCCGACAACGGTACACCGAAAAACTCCCGGAAAAATTCAAATAATCTGATTAAACTATATTGAAAAAACATACATTACGATGATATGGTCACATGTATCAAACAAAATTCGACACGGAGATAGTTTGCATACATAACGCCAGCAAAACAGTACACCAACGCAGCTCAAATTGGAAAATTAAGATGTCCGGAAGTTGTCGGTCACGCCAAAGAAATGGGTCCTATTTCACGTCAGTCCCAGATAAACAAAGAATTTCTCCTCTGACGTCATCTTGACAACCAGAGGAAGGCGAATGAGGTGTGTTTCTGGTCATAGGGGGCACGACCATATATAGGCAGAGCTTTGAAGCCAGCATAACACATCTTGATTTTATGTTCTTGGTCATGGAAAGTGCTGTTGAATGACTTCTGTATCACTCAGAGACAAAATTGAAACGGATTTAGAAACTAGGGATTGTTTTCTTTCCAATGGTATGATTCATATGCATATAGTAAGAGCAATAATTGAATAAGAGGCAGTTTAATCTGTAGAGCAAATTATGCTAATGCGAAAATATTACCCCCTGTATTCTCAAGAGTTAACTTCTTGTGGATCAAATCCCTTTTGCAGAATCGATTTGACAACATCCGGTGAAATGGAAGAGCGCCAAATAAATAAAAAAATATTATAAATGTTTAACTTTCGTACATTCACAAGTACAATACACCAAATGAAATCTTGACTTCTTGTTAATTTAGCCACCATGTCAGATTTCGGAAAGGATTTACGGCGAAAGCAAACCATGCTATTATCTGAGGACTGCACCCCGCATTCAAACACATGACAATCATTTGTTCAACCCGCCAGGTGCGACACAACTCAGAAATAACGATTTAATTAATGCCTTACCTTTGAAGATCTTCTTCTGTTGGCACTCCAATATGTCCCATAAACATCATAAACGGTCCTTTTGTTCGATAAATTCCGTCCGTCCTGGTTATATCTCCAAAATGTCCATTTATTTGGCGTGTTTTATTCAGAAAAACACCGGTTCCAACTCACGCAACATGACCACAAAAATATGTAATATGTTACC
The DNA here is from genome assembly GCF_045679555.1 of Salvelinus alpinus. Taxonomy (NCBI): domain Eukaryota; kingdom Metazoa; phylum Chordata; class Actinopteri; order Salmoniformes; family Salmonidae; genus Salvelinus; species Salvelinus alpinus. The sequence goes on along the minus strand of NC_092116.1, from coordinate 40,416,786 downwards.
TGTAATCCTGATCCAAACTTTTCAAACAACTTTTCTAATACAACTTTAGGTATTTTTTTACGTAAATAATCGATAAAATTCAAGACGGGATAAACTGTGATCAATACAATACAATTTCTCAAGAGAAAAACATCAACCAATTTCTAAAGACTGTTGACATCCAGTGGAAGCGATAGGAACTGCAAGCAAGTGCCTTAAAAATGTAGATACACATAAAGAACTCATTGAAAAGAGTGACCTCAAAAAAAGAAATCTGGATGGTTTGTCCTCAGGGTTTTCCCTGCCAAATAAGTTCTGTTATACTCACAGACATTATACTCACAGATATTAACAGTTTTAGTAACTACAGAGTGTCTTTTATCCAAATCTAACAATTATAGGATATCCTGGCTTTTGGGCCTGAGTAGCAGGCAGTTCAGTTTGGGCACACTTTTCATCCAGACGTGAAAATAGTGCCCCCTAGCCCAAAGAAGCTAAATTACTGTATTCATCAGTTATATTACTGTCTTCATCAGTTATATTACTGTATTCATCACTACTGTTCTATTGTCACCCAGTGGCATCAGTTACATTACTGTATTCATCAGTTATATTACTGTATTCATCAGTTTTATTACTGTATTCATCAGTTATATTACTGTATTCATCAGTTATATTACTGTATTCATCACTACTGTTCTATTTTCACCCAGTGGCATCATCAGTTATATTACCGTATTCATCAGTTATATTACTGTATTCATCAGTTACATTACTGTATTCATCAGTTATATCATTGTATTCATCAGTTATATTACTGTATTCATCAGCTTTATTACTGTATTCATCACTACTGTTCTATTTTCACCCAGTGGCATCAGTTACATTACTGTATTCATCAGTTATATCATTGTATTCATCAGTTATATTACTGTATTCATCAGTTGTATTACCGTATTCATCACTACTGTTCTATTTTCACCCACCTGTATTCAATTCATGTTGAATCATTTGCTGTATTTCTACACAATTTAACTCAGGCTAAAATCTGAAATGTATTTATAATAAGACACTTCGATAAAAGACATTACTGTGCAGCCGTCTTCATCGACCTGGCCAAGGCTTTCGACTCTGTCAATCACCATATTCTTATCGGCAGACTCAGTAGCCTCGGTTTTTCTAATGACTGCCTTGCCTGGTTCACCAACTACTTTGCAGACAGAGTTCAGTGTGTCAAATCGGAGGGCATGTTGTCCGGTCCTCTGGCAGTCTCTATGGGGGTACCACAGGGTTCAATTCTCGGGCCGACTCTTTTCTCTGTATACATCAATGATGTTGCTCTTGCTGCGGGCGATTCCCTGATCCACCTCTACGCAGACGACACCATTCTATATACTTCCGGCCCTTCCTTGGACACTGTGCTATCTAACCTCCAAACGAGCTTCAATGCCATACAACACTCCTTCCGTGGCCTCCAACTGCTCTTAAACGCTAGTAAAACCAAATGCATGCTTTTCAACCGTTCGCTGCCTGCACCCGCACGCCCGACTAGCATCACCACCCTGGACGGTTCCGACCTAGAATATGTGGACATCTATAAGTACCTAGGTGTCTGGCTAGACTGCAAACTCTCCTTCCAGACTCATATCAAACATCTCCAATCCAAAATCAAATCAAGAATCGGCTTTCTATTCCGCAACAAAGCCTCCTTCACTCACGCCGCCAAACTTACCCTAGTAAAACTGACTATCCTACCGATCCTCGACTTCGGCGATGTCATCTACAAAATAGCTTCCAACACTCTACTCAGCAAACTGGATGCAGTTTATCACAGTGCCATTCGTTTTGTTACTAAAGCACCTTATACGACCCACCACTGCGACCTGTATGCCCTAGTCGGCTGGCCCTCGCTACATGTTCGTCGTCAGACCCACTGGCTCCAGGTCATCTACAAGGCTATGCTAGGTAAAGTGCCGCCTTATCTCAGTTCACTGGTCACGATGGCTACACCCACCCGCAGCACGCGCTCCAGCAGGTGTATCTCACTGATCATCCCTAAAGCTAAAACCTCATTTGGACGCCTTTCCTTCCAGTTCTCTGCTGCCTGCGACTGGAACGAATTGCAAAAATCTCTGAAGTTGGAGACTTTTATCTCCCTCAACAACTTTAAAAATCTGCTATCCGAGCAGCTAACCGATCGCTGCAGCTGTACATAGTCCATCTGTAAACTACCCACCCAATTTACCTACCTCACCCCCCATACTGCTTTTATTTATTTACTTTTCTGCTCTTTTGCACACCAGTATCTCTTCTTGCACATGATCATCTGATGATCTATCACTCCAGTGTTAATCTGCTAAATTGTAATTATTCGATTTATTGCCTACCTCATGCCTTTTGCACGCATTGTATATAGATTCTCTTTTTTCTACCATGTTATTGACTTGTTTATTGTTTACTCCATGTGTAACTCTGTGTTGTCTGTTCACACTGCTATGCTTTATCTTGGCCAGGTCGCAGTTGCAAATGAGAACTTGTTCTCAACTAGCCTACCTGGTTAAATAAAGGTGAAATAAAATAAAAAAAATAATAAAACTAGACATCTTAGTGATAGATGATGTTTGCAGATGCATCATTTTGTAATTATTTTTCTGTTTTCCTTAATGATACTCACAAAAAATCTGTTTGTACAACAGATTTGGCAAATGAATTGAGAAATCATGTGACTAAACTGAATAAAAAGATGAAACATTGCTATGAAATTAAGATAAATGACAAAGATTGATAGAAAAAAACTTATATTTAATTTTGGGGAAAAAAATGTAATCAGATCACAAAATCCACTGATATTGCCAACTACTTTAATGATTTTTTTCAATGGCCAGATTGCAATTTTAGGCATAACATGCCAGCAACAGAAGCTGATACTACACAACCAGGTATATCTGACCACATTTTGAAAGACAAGCATTGTAATTTTGAATTCTGTAGCGTACAGTAAGTGTGGAAAAGGTCAAAAATAGTTTTTGTCTATCAACAATAACAAGCCACCAGGGTCTGACAACTTGGATAGAAAATTACTGAGGATAATAGTCCTCTGTAAGTGTCTCATTTCCAGTGACAACTTGTAGACTTGTTTACGTGCTGCTGTGCAGTTTGTTGCTAACCTTACCTAACAACTTTACTTTACATCACGTACCATAGTGATGTATTTTAATTACCGTTTAAATGTTTAGTTTTACCCTCACTCCACATTTTTCATTCAACTTTCTCACCCCGGACGCTTTATCTGGACATGGTTCTACAGGACCTCCACCAGCCAAAGCTAAGGAGTAACATTAACATGATGCCTTCTAATTGCAGTCGCTGTACTCATAATATACAGGAGAAGGATCGCCTTACGGCGAGGATAGCTGTGCTGCAACCCCAGCTTCAGACGCAATCATTTGGCAAGGGTAATTTCAGTGTAGGAAAGGATGAACAGCGTCTGTGCCACCAATAAGTACAGATAGTAGTATAAATCCCCTCGCACAGTCCCCGCAGCCGGACAACTTTCTCATGGCTTCTGGAGGGAAATGCTGTGTCCGGTGTCGCTCATTCAGCCGACAGAAACTTTCAACCGGTTCTCTCTATTATGCAACTGGTCGGAGTCAGAGGCTGAGCCTTCTCTGGTCTCTACTCCTACCGTTATGGGGTCTGAGACACCGAAGCCTCCCACCATTAGCTCTGACAAATTGAAAACCCTAGTCATTGGTGACTCCATTACCCGCAGTATTAGACTTAAAACGAATCACCCAGCGATCATACACTGTTTACCAGGGGGCAGGGCTACCGTCGTTAAGGCTAATCTGAAGATGGTGCCGGCTAAAGCTAAAACTGGCGAGTGTAGAGAGTATAGGGATATTGTTGTCCACGTCGCCACCAACGATGTTAGGATGAAACAGTCAGAGGTCAACAAGAGCAACATAGTTTCAGCTTGTAAATCAGCCAGAAAGATGTGTCGGCATCGAGTAATTGTCTCTGGCCCACTCCCAGTTAGGGGGAGTGATGAGCTTTACAGAAGACTACAGAGTCTCACAACTCAGTCGCTGGTTGAAAACTGTTTTCTGCCCCTCCCAAAAGATAGAATTTGTAGATAATTGGCCCTCTTTCTGGGACTCACCCACAAACAGGACCAAGCCAGACCTGTTGAGAAGTGATGGACTCCATCCTAGCTAGAGGGATGCTCTCATCTTATCTACATACATAGACAGGGCTCTAACTCCCCTTGTTGTAACTTTAATGTGTTACAGAGTTAATGTTTAAGTTAATTCATTGAGCTGTATCTAAAGATATTTCTTTACAGTTATTTACATATGTAATTGTATTGGTTAGTATTGAATTACGTTTTTGACTGCAAGTTCCAGAATTCCTTGCGACAGGAAGTAGAGAGCGAACGCAATTGACAGGTGATTATGGGATGGCTCCTTTCCGCTAGCATCTTGCTCTGTAGAATCTAAAGTTGTTAAATGTAATGAGAACAAGTATTATTACTAAAAGAAGCTTTCATATCAAACCCGACGTCCCGAGTCATTACTTTGAAGATAGTTATTCTATACCCCTAGCTCAACAATGAGACAGGGTGCAGGCCAGGCAGCAGGCTGTTATCAATCAAATGTCAATAAAATGTATTTATAAAGCCCTTCTTACATCAGCTGATATCTCAAAGTGCTGTACAGAAACCCAGCCTAAAACCCCAAACAACAAGCAATGCAGGTGTAGAAGCACGGTGGCTAGGAAAAACTCCCTAGAAAGGCCAAAACCGAGGAAGAAACCTAGAGAGGAACCAGGCTATGAGGGGTGGCCAGTCCTCTTCTGGCTGTGCCGGGTGGAGATTATAACAGAACATAACAGTCCAAGATGTTCAAATGTTCATAGATGACCAGCAGGGTCAAATAATAATAATCACAGTGGTTGTAGAGGGTGCAACAGGTCAGCAACTCAGGAGTAAATGTCAGTTGGCTTTTCATAGCCGATCATTAAGAGTATCTCTACCGCTCCTGCTGTCTCTAGAGAGTTGAAAACAGCAGGTCTGGGAGAGGTAGCACGTCCGGTGAACAGGTCAGGGTTCCATAGCCGTAGGCAGATCAGTTGAAACTGGTGCAGCAGCACGGCCAGATGGACTGGAGGACAGCAAGGAGTCATCAGGCCAGGTAGTCCTGAGACATGGTCCTATGGCTCAGGTCCTCCGAGAGAGAGAAAGAAAAGAAAGAAAGAAAAAAATAAAAAGTGAGAAAAAGAGAGAATTAGAGAGAAATTCACACTTAAATTCACACAGGACACCGGATAAGACAGGAGAAATACTCTGTCTACCATGGGTAAGACAAAACAGGTATTTTTATGCTGAAAGAGTCAGGAGCTCATTTTCTTATGACCTTCTCTCCCTCTCTCTCTCTCTCAGATCTCTCTCCTTCCGCCTCTCTGAGCATCAGTCCTGACAGATCTCAGTTCTTTAAATATGAGTCTGTCTCTCTGAGCTGTGAGGTTCAGGGGAACTCTGCTGGATGGAGACTGAAGAGACACACAGTCTCTGGGGAGCGTTCAGATTGTGGAGGAAACTGGGGAAAACCAGAAGGGTCTTCATGCATCGTGTCACTAATACCATCACACAGTGGAGCGTACTGGTGTGAGTCTGGGTCTGGAGAACACAGCAATGCTGTCAACATCACAGTACATGGTATGTCCACAAACACCATCTACTAACATTATAGTGTTTAGTGGTTCACCTGGTTTCAGAGAGCTGATGTTATGTTTATATATGATGTTTATATATTATATACAGCTGGAGCTGTGATCCTGGAGAGACCTGTTTATATATTATATACAGCTGGAGCTGTGATCCTGGAGAGCCCTGTTTATATATGATGATTATATATTATATACAGATGGAGCTGTGATCCTGGAGAGACCTGTTTATATAGTATATACAGCTGGAGCTGTGATCCTGGAGAGACCTGTTAATATATTATATACAGCTGGTGCTGTGATCCTGGAGAGACCTGTTTATATATTATATACAGCTGGAGCTGTGATCCTGGAGAGGCCTGTTTATATATGATGTTTATATATTATATACAGCTGGAGCTGTGATCCTGGAGAGACCTGTTTATATATTATATACAGCTGGAGCTGTGATCCTGGAGAGACCTGTTTATATATGATGTTTATATATTATATACAGATGGAGCTGTGATCCTGGAGAGACCTGTTTATATATGATGTTTATATATTATATACAGCTGGAGCTGTGATCCTGGAGAGACCTGTTTATATATTATATACAGCTGGAGCTGTGATCCTGGAGAGACTTGTTTATATATGATGTTTATATATTATATACAGCTGGTGCTGTGATCCTGGAGAGTCCTGTTTATATATGATGTTTATATATTATATACAGATGGAGCTGTGATCCTAGAGAGCCCTGTTTATATATGATGTGTATATATTATATACAGCTGGAGCTGTGATCCTGGAGAGTCCTGTTTATATATTATATACAGCTGGAGCTGTGATCCTGGAGAGACTTGTTTATATATGATGTTTATATATTATATACAGCAGGAGCTGTGATCCTGGAGAGACCTGTTTATATGTGATGTTTATATATTATATACAGATGGAGCTGTGATCCTGGAGAGACCTGTTTATATATGATGTTTATATATTATATACAGCTGGAGCTGTGATCCTGGAGAGACCTGTTTATATATGATGTTTACATATTATATACAGATGGAGCTGTGATCCTGGAGAGTCCTGTTTATATATGATGTTTACATATTATATACAGATGGAGCTGTGATCCTGGAGAGGCCTGTTTATATATTATATACAGCTGGAGCTGTGATCCTGGAGAGGCCTGTTTATATATGATGTTTATATATTATGTACAGCTGGAGCTGTGATCCTGGAGAGACCTGTTTATATATGATGTTTATATATTATATACAGCTGGAGCTGTGATCCTGGAGAGTCCTGTTTATATATGATGTTTATATATTATATACAGATGGAGCTGTGATCCTGGAGAGGCCTGTTTATATATTATATACAGCTGGAGCTGTGATCCTGGAGAGGCCTGTTTATATATGATGTTTATATATTATGTACAGCTGGAGCTGTTATCCTGGAGAGACCTGTTTATATATTATATACAGCTGGAGCTGTGATCCTGGAGAGACCTGTTTATATATTATATACAGCTGGAGCTGTGATCCTGGAGAGGCCTGTTTATATATGATGTTTATATATTATATACAGCTGGAGCTGTGATCCTGAAGAGACCTGTTTAAATATTATGTTTATATATTATATACAGCTGGAGCTGTGATCCTGGAGAGGCCTGTTTATATATGATGTTTATATATTATATACAGCTGGAGCTGTGATCCTGGAGAGACCTGTTTATATATTATATACAGCTGGAGGTGTGATCCTGGAGAGACCTGTTTATATATGATGTTTATATATTATATACAGCTGGAGCTGTGATCCTGGAGAGGCCTGTTTATATATGATGTTTATATATTATATACAGCTGGAGCTGTGATCCTGGAGAGGCCTGTTTATATATGATGTTTATATATTATATACAGCTGGAGCTGTGATCCTGGAGAGGCCTGTTTATATATGATGTTTATATATTATATACAGCTGGAGCTGTGATCCTGGAGAGACCTGTTTATATATGATGTTTATATATTATATACAGCTAGAGCTGTGATCCTGGAGAGGCCTGTTTATATATTATATACAGCTGGTGCTGTGATCCTGGAGAGACCTGTTTATATATTATATACAGATGGAGCTGTGATCCTGGACAGACCTGTTTATATATGATGTTTATATATTATACACAGATGGAGCTGTGATCCTGGAGAGCCCTGCCCTTCCTGTGACTGAGGAAGATTCTGTGACTCTGCGCTGCAGATATCAGGGAACTCCCTCTGACCTCACAGCTGATTTCTACAAAGATGGATCCCTCATCAGGACTGAGACTACAGGAGAGATGACCATCCCTGCAGTATCCAAGTCAGATGAAGGACTCTACAAGTGTACCAACTATAAAGGAGAATCACCTGAGAGCTGGATGACAGTGACAGGTGAGAATATGACAAACCTTGACATTCAGATTATCTGGTCCTTCTTTACACTGTTAAGTGGTGCTGAAACCTGCATTATAAACTGGATGGTTCTTCTTTACACTGTTAAGTGGTGCTGAAACCTGCATTATAAACTGGGTGGTTCTTCTTTACACTGTTAAGTGGTGCTGAAACCTGCATTATAAACTGGGTGGTTCTTCTTTACACTGTTAAGTGGTGCTGAAACCTGCATTATAAACTGGGTGGTTCTTCTTTACACTGTTAAGTGGTGCTGAAACCTGCATTATAAACTGGGTGGTCCTTCTTTACACTGTTAAGTGGGGCTGAAACCTGCATTATAAACTGGGTGGTTCTTCTTTACACTGTTAAGTGGTGCTGAAACCTGCATTATAAACTGGGTGGTTCTTCTTTACACTGTTAAGTGGTGCTGAAACCTGCATTATAAACTGGGTGGTTCTTCTTTACACTGTTAAGTGGTGCTGAAACCTGCATTATAAACTGGGAGGTTCTTCTTTACACTGTTAAGTGGTGCTTAAACCTGCATTATAAACTGGGTGGTTCTTCTTTACACTGTTAAGTGGTGCTGAAACCTGCATTATAAACTGGGTGGTTCTTTACACTGTTAAGTGGTGCTGAAACCTGCATTATAAACTGGGTGGTTCTTCTTTACACTGTTAAGTGGTGCTGAAACCTGCATTATAAACTGGGTGGTTCTTCTTTACACTGTTAAGAGGTGCTGAAACCTGCATTATAAACTGGGTGGTTCTTCTTTACACTGTTAAGTGGTGCTGAAACCTGCATTATAAACTGGGTGGTTCTTCTTTACACTGTTAAGTGGTGCTGAAACCTGCATTATAAACTGGGTGGTTCTTCTTTACACTGTTAAGTGGTGCTGAAACCTGCATTATAAACTGGGTGGTTCTTCTTTACACTGTTAAGTGGTGCTAAAACCTGCATTATAAAACTGGATGGTTCCAGCCCTCAATGCTGATTGGCTGGAAGCCGTGGTATATCAGACCGTCTACCACGGGCATGACAAAACATTTATTTCTTTGCTAAATTAGTCAAAGCTTATCTTGTCATGACCTTGTCTCTCCCTCTTTCTATCTCTTGATCTCTCTCTTTCTCAGATCTCTCTCTCTCAGTTCTCTCTCTTCCTGCCTCTATGAGTGTCAGTCCTGACAGATCTCAGTTCTTTAAATATGAGTCTGTCTCTCTGTGCTGTGAGGTTCAGGGGAACACTGCTAGATGGATACTGAAGAGAAACACAGTCTCTGGGGAGCGTTCAGATTGTGGAGGAAACTGGGGAAAACCAGAAGGGTCTTCATGCATTGTGTCACTAATACCATCACACAGTGGATTGTACTGGTGTGAGTCTGAGTCTGGAGAACACAGCAATGCTGTCAACATCACAGTACATGGTATGTACACAAACACCATCTACTAACATTATAGTGTTTAGTGGTTCATCTGGTTTCAGACAGCTGATGTTATGTTTATATATGATGTTTATATATTATATACAGCTGGAGCTGTGATCCTGGAGAGACCTGTTTATATATTATATACGGCTGGAGCTGTGATCCTGGAGAGACCTGTTTATATATGATGTTTATATATTATATACAGCTGGAGCTGTGATCCTGGAGAGACCTGTTTATATATTATATACAGCTGGAGCTGTGATCCTGGAGAGACCTGTTTATATATTATATACAGCTGGAGCTGTGATCCTGGAGAGACCTGTTTATATATGATGTTTATATATTATATACAGCTGGAGCTGTGATCCTGGAGAGACCTGTTTATATATGATGTTTATATATTATATACAGCTGGAGCTGTGATCCTGGAGAGACCTGTTTATATATGATGTTTTTATATTATATACAGATGGAGCTGTGATCCTGGAGAGCCCTGCCCTTCCTGTGACTGAGGGAGATTCTGTGACTCTGCGCTGCAGATATCAGGTGACTCCCTCTAACCTCACAGCTGATTTCTACAAAGATGGATCCCTCATCAGGAATGAGACTACAGGAGAGATGACCATCCCGGCAGTATCCAAGTCAGATGAAGGACTCTACAAGTGTACCAACTCAAGCTCTGAAGGAGAATCACCAGAGAGCTGGATGACTGTGACAGGTGAGAATATGAGGTACCTTGACATTCAGATTATCTGGTTCTTCTTTACACTGTTAAGAGGTACTGAAACCTGCATTATAAACTGGGTGGTTCTTCTTTACACTGTTAAGTGGTGCTGAAACCTGCATTATAAACTGGGTGGTTCTTCTTTACACTGTTAAGTGGTGCTGAAACCTGCATTATAAACTGGGTGGTTCTTCTTTACACTGTTAAGTGGTGCTGAAACCTGCATTATAAACTGGGTGGTTCTTCTTTACACTGTTAAGTGGTGCTGAAACCTGCATTATAAACTGGGTGGTTCTTCTTTACACTGTTAAGTGGTGCTGAAACCTGCATTATAAACTGGGTGGTTCTTCTTTACACTGTTAAGTGGTGCTGAAACCTGCATTATAAACTGGCTGGTTCTTCTTTACACTGTTAAGTGGTGCTGAAACCTGCATTATAAACTGGGTGGTCCTTCTTTACACTGTTAAGTGGTGATGAAACCTGCATTATAAACTGGGTGGTCCTTCTTTACACTGTTAAGTGGTGCTGAAACCTGCATTATAAACTGGGTGGTTCTTCTTTACACTGTTAAGTGGTGATGAAACCTGCATTATAAACTGGGTGGTCCTTCTTTACACTGTTAAGTGGTGCTGAAACCTGCATTATAAACTGGGTGGTTCTTCTTTACACTGTTAAGTGGTGCTGAAACCTGCATTATAAACTGGGTGGTTCTTCTTTACACTGTTAAGTGGTGATGAAACCTGCATTATAAACTGGGTGGTTCTTCTTTACACTGTTAAGTGGTGCTGAAACCTGCATTATAAACTGGGTGGTTCTTCTTTACACTGTTAAGTGGGGCTGAAACCTGCATTATAAACTGGGTGGTTCTTCTTTACACTGTTAAGTGGTGCTGAAACCTGCATTATAAACTGGGTGGTTCTTCTTTACACTGTTAAGTGGTGCTGAAACCTGCATTATAAACTGGGAGGTTCTTCTTTACACTGTTAAGTGGTGCTGAAACCTGCATTATAAACTGGGTGGTTCTTCTTTACACTGTTAAGAGGTGCTGAAACCTGCATTATAAACTGGGTGGTTCTTCTTTACACTGTTAAGTGGTGCTGAAACCTGCATTATAAACTGGTTGGTTCTTCTTTACACTGTTAAGTGGTGCTGAAACCTGCATTAGAAACTGGGTGGTTCTTCTTTACACTGTTAAGTGGTGCTGAAACCTGCATTATAAACTGGGTGGTCCTTCTTTACACTGTTAAGTGGTGCTGAAACCTGCATTATAAACTGGGTGGTTCTTCTTTACACTGTTAAGTTGTGCTGAAACCTGCATTATAAACTGGGTGGTTCTTCTTTACACTGTTAAGTGGTGCTGAAACCTGCATTATAAACTGGGTGGTCCTTCTTTACACTGTTAAGTGGTGCTGAAACCTGCATTATAAACTGGGTGGTCCTTCTTTACACTGTTAAGTGGTGCTGAAACCTGCATTATAAACTGGGTGGTTCTTCTTTACACTGTTAAGTGGTGCTGAAACCTGCATTATAAACTGGGTGGTTCTTCTTTACACTGTTAAGTGGTGCTGAAACCTGCATTATAAACTGGGTGGTTCTTCTTTACACTGTTAAGTGGTGCTGAAACCTGCATTATAAACTGGGTGGTTCTTCTTTACACTGTTAAGTGGTGCTGCAACCTGCATTATAAACTGGGTGGTTCTTCTTTACACTGTTAAGTGGTGCTGCAACCTGCATTATAAACTGGGTGGTTCTTCTTTACACTGTTAAGTGGTGCTGAAACCTGCATTATAAACTGGGTGGTTCTTCTTTACACTGTTAAGTGGTGCTGAAACCTGCATTATAAACTGGGTGGTTCTTCTTTACACTGTTAAGTGGTGCTGAAACCTGCATTATAAACTGGGGGGTTCCAGCCCTGAATGCTGATTGGCTGGAAGCCGTATACCAACAAAACATTTATTTTTACTGCACTAATATATATAATAATAATTATTCAGGATCGTTGTCCCTTCCACGGGACGGTTGAGCTAACGTAGGCTAATGTGATTAGCATGAGGTTGTAAGTAACAAGAACGTTTCCCAGGACATAGACATATCTAATATGGGCAGAAAGCTTAAATTCTTGTTAATCTAACTGCACTGTCCAATTTACAGTAGCTATTACAGTGAAATAAAACCTTGTTTGAGGAGAGTTCACAATGTTGAACATGAAAAGTTATCCAGGCGTCGTGCGTAAAAACAGCCACAAACCCTTCCTTACTGGGCGTACTACTATAACATATTTAGACAATTACATGTTTTGTCATACCCGTGGTATACGTCTTCCAGCCAATCAGCATTCAGGTATACGATATTGGCCCCTGGGACTTAATGCTTCAATATGTACTGATGTTCTTACACTGTATTGGCTGTAACCATGACAATATACTGTGTTTCCATGTCTCTCTCCAGCTGTCATTCTTCCTCCAACTGCAGTTCCAACTCCCATTCCATCTCCAGCAGTCCCAGTGTTGTCCATGTCTCTACCCAGGCTGTTGTGTAGTCTACTGGTGGGGTCTCCCTACCTGCTGGTGACTATCATACTGCTGGTGAAATGCTGCAGGAGCAGGACTCAAGGTGAGAACCTGAGTTTATACTGGATCGCCTCATTCCAACTGAATAAACCATGTTGTAAAGTGTTGATAACTGTATCTCTGATTGAACCATGTTGTAAAGTGTTGATTACTGTAGCTCTGATTGAACCATGTTGTAAAGTGTTGATAACTGTATCTCTGATTGAACCATGTTGTAAAGTGTTGATAACTGTATCTCTGATTGAACCATGTTGTAAAGTGTTGATAACTGTATCTCTGATTGAACCATGTTTAAAGTGTTGATAACTGTATCTTTGATTGAACCATGTTTTAAAGTGTTGATAACTGTATCTGTGATTGAACCATGTTGTAAAGTGTTGATAACTGTATCTCTGATTGAACCATGTTGTTAAATGTTGATAACTGTATCTCTGATTGAACCATGTTGTAAAGTGTTGATAACTGTAGCTCTGATTGAACCATGTTTTAATATAACTGTCTGTTTAGGAGAAACCACGGTTCCCAGGATGACACACCAAGACAAATATGGTATGTTTCTACATTAGCTGCACACTGCACTGAGGCTAGGAAACACTGTCACCACCGATAAATCCACTATAATTGAGAATTTCAATAATAAGTTTTCTTTGGCTGGCCATGCTTTCCATCTGGCTGCCCCTAACCCGATCAACAGCCCTCCACCCCCCACCGTAACTTGCCCAAGCCTCCCCACTTCTCCTTCACCCAAATCCAGATAGCTGATGTTCTGAAAGAGCTGCAAAACCTGGACTCATACAAATCAGCCGGGCTAGACAATCTGGACCCTCTCTTTCTAAAAGTATCTGCCGAAATTGTTGCAACCCCTATTACTAGCTTGTTCAACCTCGCTTTCATACCGTCTGAGATTCCCATAGATTGGAAAGCTGCCGCGGTCATCCCCCTCTTCAAAGGGGGAGACACTCTAGACCCAAACTGTTACAGACCTATATCTATCCTACCCTGCCTTTCTAAGGTCTTCTAAAGCCAAGTTAACTTCTTGAGAATACAGGGGGTGCTATTTTCCCATTAGCATAATTTGCTCTACAGATTAAACTGCCTCTTATTCAATTATTGCTCTTACTATATGCATATAAATAATACCATTGGAAAGAAAACAATCTCTAGTTTCTAAAACCGTTTCAATTTTGTCTCTGAGTGATACAGAAGTCATTTGACAGCACTTTCCATGACCAAGAAGAAAAAAGCAAGATGTGTATGCCAGCTTCAACGCTCTGCCTATATATGGTCGTGCCCCCTATGACCCGAAACACACCTCATTGGCCTTCCTCTGGGTGTCAAGAGGACGTCAGAGGAAAAATATCTTGTTTATCTGGGACTGACGTGAAATGAGAGCTAATTCTTTGGCGTGACCGACAACTTCCGGTTGTCTAAATCGTGCGACTTTTAGCTGCGATTGTCTTCTGTTGTGCGGCCATTATGGATGAAAACTATCTCCGTCTCGAAGTTTGTTTGATACATGTGACCAGATCATCGTAATGTATGTTTTTTCAATATAGTTTAATCAGATTATTTGAATTTTTTCGGGAGTTTTGTGGTGTTCCGTTGTCTGATTTTATTTACGTTTGAGAGATCCGTGCCACTCCACCGGTACCTGTGCTAAATGGAGTGGGAAAGGAACGACTCTGAACGGAACCAACAACTCATCTTGACAAAGGACACTTTGATCAACATTCTGATGAAAGATCAGCCATAGTAAGACCCAATTTACGATGTTATATCATATCTGTTGTGCATGTGAACTGGCCGTGGGCGCCTAGCCGAATCTGCCTGGTATAGCTATGCTAATTTAGCGCTACATTTTGTTTTCGTTATAAAACATTTAATAAATCTGAAATATTGTTTGGATTCACCAGATGTTGGGCTTTCAATATCTGTACGCTGTGTATTTTTCTGAAATGTTTTAAGATGAGTAATTCGTTATATGACGTTGGTCTCTGTAATTGTTCTGGCTGGGTCAGCACTATTTCAGATTGCAGCTGCAATGTAGAACTGTGATTTATACCTGAAAAATGCACATTTTTCCAAAAAAAAACTATGCTATACCATAAATATGTTATCAGACTGTCATCTTATGAAGTTGTTTCTTGGTTAGTGGCTATATATATTTTTATTTAGTCGAATTAGTGATAGCTACTGACGCAGGAAAAAGCTGTTGGGAGTAAAAAAATCGTGTCCTTTGCTAACGTGGTTAGCTAATAGATTTACATATCTTCCCTGTAGTCTTCAGTCTTCCCTGTAAAACATTTTAAAAATCTGAAATGGTGGCTTTATTCACAAGATCTGTATCTTTCATTAGGTGGCTTGGACTTGTGATTTAATGATATTTAGATGCTACTATTTAATTGTGACGCTATGCTAGCGATGCTAATCAGTGTGGGGGGGGGGGGTGGGGGGTGCTCCCGGATCCGGGGTAGAGGCTCGTTAGAGGTTAACGAACAGATTACCGACCATTTCGAATCCCACTGTACCTTCTCCGCTATGCAATCTGGTTTCAGAGCTGGTCATGGGTGCACCTCAGCCACGCTCAAGGTCCTAAATTATATCATAACTGCCATCGATAAGAGATATTACTGTGCTGCCATATTCATCGACCTGGCTAAGGCTTTCGACTCTGCTTGTCATTCATGACACCAGGCGGTGTCAGAGGAAGGCCCTAATCACAACATTCTTATTGACAGACTCAACAGCCTTGGTTTCTCAAATGATTGCCTCGCCTGGTTCACCAACTACTTCTCTGATATAGTTCAGTGTGTCAAATCGGAGGGCCTGTTGTCCAGACCTCTGGCAGTCTCTATGGGGGTGCCACAGGGTTCAATTCTCGGGCCGACTCTCTTCTCTGTATACATCACTGACGTCGCAATTGCTGCTGGTGATTCTTTGAGGAAGCAGGAAGCACCAGTGACTCGTCTATAAAAAATTGGTCAGATGAAGCAGATGCTAAACTGCAGGACTGTTTTGCTAGCACAGACTGGAACATGTTCCGGGATTCTTCCCATGGCATTGAGGAGTACACCACATCAGTCACTGGCTTTATCAATAAGTGCATCGAGGCCGTCGTCCCCACAGTGACTGTACGTAGATACTCCAACCAGAAGCCATGGATTACAGGCAACATTCACACTGAGCTAAAGGGTAGAGCTGCTGCTTCAAGGTTCGGGACTCTAACCTGGAAGCTTACAAGAAATCCTGCTACGCCCTGCGACGAACCATCAAACAGGCAAAGCGTCAATACAGGGCTAAGATTGAATCATACTACACCGGCTCCGACACTCGTCGGATGTGGCAGGGCTTGCAAACTATGACAGACTACAAAGGGAAGCACAGCCGCGAGCTGCCCAGTGACACGAGCCTACCAGACGAGCTAAACCACTTCTATGCTCACTTCAAGGCAAGCAACAGTGAGGCATGCATGAGAGCATCAGCTGTTCCAGATGACTGTGTGATCACGCTCTCTGTAGCCGATGTTAGTAAGACCTTTAAACAGGTCAACATACACAAGGCTGCGGGGCCAGATGGATTACCAGGACATGTGCTCCGGGCATGTGCTGACCAACTGGCAGGTGACTTCACTGACATTTTCAACATGTCCCTGATTGAGTCTGTAATACCAACATGCTTCAAGCAGACCACCATAGTCCCTTTGCCCAAGAACACAAAGGCAACCTGCCTAAATGACAACAGACCCATAGCACTCACGTCCGTAGACATGAAGTGCTTTGAAAGGTTGGTAATGGCTCACATCAACACCATTATCCCAGAAACCCTAGACCCACTCCAATTTGCATACCGCCAAAACAGATCCACAGATGGCGCAATCTCTATTGCCCTCCACACTGCCCTTTCCCACCTGGACAAAAGGAACACCTATGTGAGAATGCTGTTCATTGACTACAGCTCAGCGTTCAACACCATAGTACCCTCAAATCTCATCACTAAGCTAAGGATCCTGGGACTAAACACCTCCCTCTGCAACTGGATCCTGGACTTCCTGACGGGCCGCCCCCAGGTGGTGAGGGTAGGTAGCAACACATCTGCCACGCTGATCCTCAACACTGGAGCCCCTCAGGGGTGTGTGCTCAGTCCCCTCCTGTACTCCCTGTTCACCCATGACTGCATGGCCAGGCATGACTCCAACACCGTCATTAAGTTTGCATACGACACAACAGTGGTAGGCCTGATCACCGACAATGACGAGACAGCCTGTAGGGAGGAGGTCAGAGACCTGGTCGGGTGGTGCCAGAATAACAACCTATCCCTCAACGTAACCAAGACTAAGGAGATGATTGTGGACTACATGAAAAGGAGGACCGAGCACAAAGCCTTTTCCCCCTCACCAGACTGAAAAGATTTGGCATGGGTCCTCAGATACTCAAAAGGTTCTACAGCTGCAACATCGAGAGCATCCTGACTGGGTGCATCACTGCCTGGTTCAGCAATTGCTCGGCCTCCGACCGCAAGACACCACAGAGGGTAATGCGTACGGCCCAGTACATCACTGGGGCTAAGCTGCCTGCCATCCAGGGACCTCTACACCAGGCAGTGTCAGAGGAAGGCCCTAAAAATTGTCAAAGACCCCAGCCACCCCAGTCATAGACTGTTCTCTCTACTACCGCATGACAAGCGGTACCGGAGTGCCAAGTCTCGGACAAAAAGTCTTCTCAAAAGTTTTTACCCCCAAGCCATAAGACTCCTGAACAGGTGGTTGGCTACCTGGACTATTTGCATAGTGTGCCCCCCCCCCAACCCCTCTTTTTATGCTGCTGCTACTCTCTGTTTATCTTATATGCATAGTCACTTTAACTATACATTCATGTACATACTACCTCAATTGGGCCGACCAACCAGTGCCCCCGCACATTGGCTAACCGGGCTATCTGCATTGTGTCCCGCCACCCGCCAACCCCTCTTTTACGCTACTGCTACTCTCTGTTCATCATATATGCATAGTCACTTTAACCATATCTACATGTACATACTACCTCAATCAGCCTGACTAACCGGTGTCTGTATGTAGCCTCGCTACTTTTATAGCCTCGCTACTGTATATAGCCTCTCTACTGTTATATCCTCACTATTGTTATAGCCTCCAAACTGTTATAGCCTCCATACTGTATATAGTCTCGCTACTGTATATAGCCTGTCTTTTTACTGTTGTTTTATTTCTTTACTTACCTATTGTTCGACATAATACATTTTTTTTGCACTTTTGGTTACGCATTTCACTGTAAGGTCTACTACACCTGTTGTATTCAGCATTTCACTGTAAGGTCTACTACACCTGTTGTATTCAGCATTTCACTGTAAGGTCTACTACACCTGTTGTATTCAGCATTTCACTGTAAGGTCTACACCTGTTGTATTCAGCATTTCACTGTAAGGTCTACTACACCTGTTGTATTCAGCATTTCACTGTAAGGTCTACACCTGTTGTATTCAGCATTTCACTGTGAGGTCTACTACACCTGTTGTATTCAGCATTTCACTGTGAGGTCTACTACACCTGTTGTATTCAGCATTTCACTGTAAGGTCTACTACACCTGTTGTATTCAGCATTTCACTGTGAGGTCTACTACACCTGTTGTATTCAGCATTTCACTGTGAGGTCTACTACACCTGTTGTATTCAGCAGTTCACTGTAAGGTCTACTACACCTGTTGTATTCAGCATTTCACTGTAAGGTCTACTACACCTGTTGTATTCAGCATTTCACTGTAAGGTCTACTACACCTGTTGTATTCAGCATTTCACTGTGAGGTCTACTACACCTGTTGTATTCAGCATTTCACTGTGAGGTCTACCTACACCTGTTTTATTCAGCATTTCACTGTGAGGTCTACTACACCTGTTGTATTCAGCATTTCACTGTAAGGTCTACGACACCTGTTGTATTCAGCATTTCACTGTGAGGTCTACTACACCTGTTGTATTCAGCATTTCACTGTGAGGTCTACTACACCTGTTGTATTCAGCATTTCACTGTGAGGTCTACTACACCTGTTGTATTCAGCATTTCACTGTGAGGTCTACTACACCTGTTGTATTCAGCATTTCACTGTGAGGTCTACTACACCTGTTGTTTTCAGCATTTCACTGTGAGGTCTACTACACCTGTTGTATTCAGCATTTCACTGTAAGGTCTACTAAACCTGTTGTATTCAGCATTTCACTGTGAGGTCTACTACACCTGTTGTATTCAGCATTTCACTGTGAGGTCTACTACACCTGTTATATTCAGCATGTCACTGTAAGGTCTACTACACCTGTTGTATTCAGCATTTCACTGTGAGGTCTACTACACCTGTTGTATTCAGCATTTCCCTGTAAGGTCTACTACACCTGTTGTATTCAGCATTTCACTGTGAGGTCTACTACACCTGTTGTATTCAGCATTTCACTGTGAGGTCTACTACACCTGTTGTCTTCAGCATTTCACTGTGAGGTCTACTACACCTGTTGTATTCAGCATTTCACTGTGAGGTCTACTACACCTGTTGTATTCAGCATTTCACTGTGAGGTCTACTACACCTGTTATATTCAGCATGTCACTGTAAGGTCTACTACACCTGTTGTATTCAGCATTTCACTGTGAGGTCTACTACACCTGTTGTATTCAGCATTTCCCTGTAAGGTCTACTACACCTGTTGTATTCAGCATTTCACTGTGAGGTCTACTACACCTGTTGTATTCAGCATTTCACTGTGAGGTCTACTATACCTGTTGTATTCAGCATTTCACTGTGAGGTCTACTACACCTGTTGTATTCAGCATTTCACTGTGAGGTCTACTACACCTGTTGTATTCAGCATTTCACTGTGAGGTCTACTACACCTGTTATATTCAGCATGTCACTGTAAGGTCTACTACACCTGTTGTATTCAGCATTTCACTCTAAGGTCTACTACACCTGTTGTATTCGGCGCACGTTACAAATAAACTTCGATTTGATTTGATTTGTTCAACCTCTACGCAGACGACACCATTCTGTATACTTCTTCTTCTTTGGACATTGTGTTAACTAACCTCCAGACGAGCTTCAATGCCATACAACTCTCCTTCCGTGGCCTCCAACTGCTCTTAAAAGTAAAACTAAATGCATGCTTTTCAACCGATCACTGCCCGCACCTGCCCGCCCGTCCAGCATCAATACTCTGGACGGCTCTGACTTCCAGACTCACATTAAGCATCTCCATTCCAAAATTACATCTAGAATCGGCTTCCTATTTCGCAACAAAGCCTCCTTCACTCATGCTGCCAAACATACCCTCGTAAAACTGACCACCCTACCGATCCTTGACAAAGAATCTGCCACGAAAAATAAACAAATAAACAAATCATATAATTTGGATCAAAATAAAACATAACATCTTTCAAATTAACATTAATAGTAGTTTATTTTAAAATAAAATATTCTAACTCACTCCATAATCTTCTGACATGAGAACAGTCCCAAAATAAATGGTCAAGAGTCTCTGGGTCACAACCACAAAATACACAATTGTTATCAACAGCTATTTAGAATCTGTGTATAATCAAGGTATTTACAGCTTGACTGCTGCTGTTAGTACAGAATGCTCAGTTCAACCCGTAAAGAGATGGGTGGGGCTAAAGCTGAAGAGGGTGGGGCTAAAGCTTAAGAGATGGGTGGGGCTAAAAAGGAAGAGGGTGGGGCTAAAACTGAAGAGGGTGTGAACAATGCTGAATGGGTGGATGCAAAGAAGGGCTCTACAGTAGTAGTACCAAAACATTCAAATGCCATTTTCTCAGAATTCAGTTTATAAGTTTATCAACTTTCAAAGCAGAATTACTTTCCCATCATTTCTCAACTGTAGTGTATGTTACACCATGTTGTAGCTCTGAGTCTCTACTTTAACCAATGTAAAAAATACCATTTCAAATTATGCTACAAAAGACCGACTTTAAATAGCCCTAGTATTGATATGGAGTAAATAGCCCTGATATTGATAAGGAGTAAATAGCCCTGGTATTGATAAGGAGTAAATAGACCTGGTATCTATAAGGAGTAAATAGCCCTGGTATTGATAAGGAGTAAATAGCCCTGGTATTGATAAGGAGTAAATAGCCCTGGTTTCGATAAGGATTAAATAGCCCTGGTATTGATATGGAGTAAATAGCCCTGGTATTGATAAGGAGTAAATTGCCCTGGTATTGATAAGGAGTAAATAGCCCTGGTATTGATAAGGAGTAAATTGCCCTGGTATTGATAAGGAGTAAATAGCCCTGGTATTGATATGGAGTAAATAGACCTGGTATTGATAAGGAGTAAATTGCCCTGGTATTGATAAGGAGTAAATAGCCCTGGTATTGATAAGGAGTAAATAGACCTGGTATCTATAAGGAGTAAATAGCCCTGGTATTGATAAGGAGTAAATAGCCCTGGTATTGATAAGGAGTAAATAGCCCTGGTTTCGATAAGGATTAAATAGCCCTGGTATTGATATGGAGTAAATAGCCCTGGTATTGATAAGGAGTAAATTTCCCTGGTATTGATAAGGAGTAAATAGCCCTGGTATTGATAAGGAGTAAATTGCCCTGGTATTGATAAGGAGTAAATAGCCCTGGTATTGATATGGAGTAAATAGACCTGGTATTGATAAGGAGTAAATTGCCCTGGTATTGATAAGGAGTAAATAGCCCTGGTATTGATAAGGAGTAAATAGCCCAGGTATTGATAAAGAGTAAATAGACCTGGTATTGATAAGGAGTAAATAGCACTGGTATCGATAAGGAGTAAATTGCCCTGGTATCGATAAGGAGTAAATAGCCCTGGTATTGATAAGGAGTAAATTGCCCTGGTATTGATAAGGAGTAAATAGCCCTGGTATTGATATGGAGTAAATAGCCCAGGTATTGATAAGGAGTAAATAGCCCAGGTATTGATAAGGAGTAAATAGCCCTGGTATTGATAAGGAGTAAATAGCCCTGGTATCGATAAGGAGTAAATAGACCTGGTATCGATAAGGAGTAAATAGCCCTGGTATCGATAAGGAGTAAATAGCCCTGGTATTGATAAGGAGTAAATAGCCCTGGTATTGATAAGGAGTAAATAGCCCTGGTATTGATAAGGAGTAAATAGCCCTGGTATTGATAAGGAGTAAATAGCCCTGGTATTGATAAGGAGTAAATAGCCCTGGTATTGATAAGGAGTAAATAGCCCTGGTATCGATAAGGAGTAAATAGCCCTGGTATTGATAAGGAGTAAATAGCCCTGGTATTGATAAGGAGTAAATAGCCCTGGTATCGATAAGGAGTAAATAGCCCTGGTATCGATAAGGAGTAAATAGCCCTGGTATCGATAAGGAGTAAATAGCCCTGGTATCGATATGGAGTAAATAGCCCTGGTATTGATAAGGAGTAAATTGCCCTGGTATTGATAAGGAGTAAATAGCCCTGGTATTGATAAGGAGTAAATTGCCCTGGTATTGATATGGAGTAAATAGACCTGGTATTGATAAGGAGTAAATAGCCCTGGTATCGATAAGGAGTAAATAGCCCTGGTATCGATAAGGAGTAAATAGCCCTGGTATCGATATGGAGTAAATAGCCCTGGTATTGATAAGGAGTAAATTGCCCTGGTATTGATAAGGAGTAAATAGCCCTGGTATTGATAAGGAGTAAATTGCCCTGGTATTGATATGGAGTAAATAGACCTGGTATTGATAAGGAGTAAATAGCCCTGGTATTGATAAGGAGTAAATAGCCCTGGTATTGAAAAGGAGTAAATAGCGCTGGTATTGATAAGGATTAAATAGCCCTGGTATTGATAAGGATTAAATAGCCCTGGTATTGATAATTAGTAAATAGCCCTGGTATTGATAAGGAGTAAATAGCCCAGGTATTGATAAGGAGTAAATAGCCCAGGTATTGATAAGGATTAAATAGCCCAGGTATTGATACGGAGTAAATAGCCCAGGTATTGATAAGGAGTAAATAGCCCAGGTATTGATAAGGATTAAATAGCCCTGGTATTGATAATTAGTAAATAGCCCTGGTATTGATAAGGAGTAAATAGCCCTGGTATTGATAAGGAGTAAATAGCCCAGGTATTGATAAGGAGTAAATAGCCCAGGTATTGATAAGGATTAAATAGCCCTGGTATTGATAATTAGTAAATAGCCCTGGTATTGATAATTAGTAAATAGCCATTGTATTGATAAATGGTAAATAGCCCTGGTATTGATAAGGGAGAACTGGACATAAGAACTGGACATAAGCAGGAGCCTCATTGGAAGTAATTTGATAGGATTCTAAGTAGCACAGTATTGACTAGTAAATCATCTGATATGATTTCCATTTCTAAGTGGTTCTGTATTGGATAAGTAAATACATGGCCACACTGATGAACTACTTCTGTGTTGAACAGGTGATCGTGTTGAAGAAGAGTGAGGCTGAGATCACCTGATCACCATAACAACCATCAGAATGGAACTCATGGAATTCTAATATAGAACTGTGAGTCACAATGCTGTATGTTGTTACATTGTAGCTCCACCTGCTGGAACAATAGTGGCATTTGATCAAATGTGATCTATTAACTGATACATGTATTATTCTGATTGGAATGTGTTTTAATATAATGTGTGTTGTATTATTCATTCAGCAGCTTTAACATCAGTCATATACTGGTCATATACTGTATAGCATAATGGTTGATACATTGTAAATGCCTTAACTTTTCATGTCTATACAGATCAACAGATCAACTGATAGGTGTTGAGGTTCAGGCATTATTGTTACAGGTTCAGTATAATGTTATACCGTTACATGTTACAGAGATAGAAAACATACAGGAGAGGAGAATTCAAACATTATAATTATTAACTTTATTTTCCCATTTTGTTCTCTATAGTAATTCATCATTATTTGATTTGATTTAAACATTAAACTAATGTAGGCCTTTAAATTAATTAAGGTTGTTTTGTGCAAAATGATAATTATTATATTAATCATCCTGGTAAGATATTGCTTTTGTCTTTGTATCATATAGAATGAAATAAATGATTTTCCTCAATCATGTTGCCTGTTTTTTAATCTGTTCTGAATGACATCAAAACCACTCTGTTTTTAAACCCCTTACAGACCCCAGGGCCTTGAGTATCTTCTAAATGCTCCATTCCAGGTTTCCCCTACAGCCCCCAGGGCCTTGAGTATCTTCTAAATGCTCCATTCCAGGTTCCCCCTACAGCCCCCAGGGCCTTGAGTATCTTCTAAATGCTCCATTCCAGGTTCCCCCTACAGCCCCCAGTCATTTCTGCCATAGTGCTCACAACTATCTAGTCAACAACTGCCAGTGAAAGTCACATTCATTTTCATATGATCAATGTTCTTGGCACCAAGTTGTTGTAAATGTAAATATTTACTACAGCCTACTTGTTGTTCAGTGATTTAATCTGTAAATCTTGGTGGGGCCAGGAGTTTTTCCCTTCGATTCATGCCAACAAAGCCACTACACAACACAACACTAAACAATACATGAATTGCACTATAACGGTGACAAACGGTGTCCACAAACTGTTAGGGCCTACATAAAGCTGTCCCAACAGCAGAGCCTTCTTTTCAGCATCATGGAGTGACTCCTTACCACTGCTACCCCTGAGCCTCAGTGGAGCCTTGTCTGGCAGCAAAACAGTTCATTCAGCCTCATTTACTGCCGTTTTAAAAACACAGCTGATATGGCTGACTTGTTTAAAGAAATGTGGTTTCTACTGACAATTGAGATGAACAAACTATGGCATAAGGGAACGATGAGTGGTTAAGAGGCGGTCGTAATTTTGATTAAGACAATGAGTGAGCTGAGACGGACGTAGTCAATATAACTATTTGTTCAGCACTTTTGAAATGTACAGCGACAGAATTCAGAACATGGGTCGTTCTTACAGTATTCTACCTGAACACCAAGTCAGAACCGTGGGATATGAAAAGGGGGAATATAAGCAGACAATGAAAGCTCTTACTATATTTCATGATGGCATTTCTCTAATACAGGCTATAGGCTACATGTACACCACCAAGTCAGAACAGTAGGCTAAATTATGAGGGAGAAAGAGACCAAATTAATTAATTGGGTTAGGAACATAGGCTACTAACAGCTTACTACCAAACATAGACGTAGGATAACTTTCTTTGTCACGCCCTATGCCATAGAGGTTTTTATTCTCTATTTTGGTTAGGCCAGGGTGTGATTAGGGAGGGCATTCTAGTTTCTTTATTTCTGTGTTTTCTATTTCTTTGGTTTTGGCCAAGTGCAGTTCCAAATCAGAGGCAGCTGTCTATCGTTGTCTCTGATTGGGAATCATACTTAGGCAGCCTTTTTCCCATCTGTGTTTGTGGGTAGTTGTTTTCTGTTTAGCTCTTTTGTGTGCCTGACAGAACTGTTCGCTTTCATTCTCCTGTTTGTTGTTTTTGTTCGATTGTTTTTTGAATTAAATCATGAACACTTTATTAAACGCTGCATCTTGGTCCACTCTTCCTTCAGCCCACGAGAAGCGTGACAGAACTACCCACCAAAGAAGGACCGAGCAGCGTGTCCAGGATGAGTGGACATGGGAGGAGATCCTGGACGGGAAAGGACCCTGGCTGGAGAGTATCGCCGTCCAAGGGTGGAGATAGAAGCAGCAAGAGTGGAACGGCGAGGATACAAGGAATTAGAGGAACGGCGAAGAGATCAGGAGTTACGGCAGAGACGGGAGCACGAGAGGCAACCCCAAAAACATTTTTTGGGGGGTACACGAGTTGGCGAGCGGGGAGAGCGGAGTTGGTCACGGTTCCAGTGCCATGTTTTCCGGTTTTACGCACCGTGCCTTCCGTGCAAAGTCACAGCCCTGTGCGTGCAGTACATGCTCTCCGTACCTGTCGCGTAAAGAATCCAGCCAGGAAGGGTGGTGCCAGCTCAGCGCTCCTGGTCTCCAGTGAGCCTCCTCGGACTGGGATATCCTACACCGGCTCTGCGCAAGGTGTCTCCAGTGCGCCTGCACAGCCCAGTGCGTCCTGTGTCAGCGCCTCGAACGTGCCGGGCTAAAGTGGTGATTCAGCCAGGAGGGGTTGTGCTAGCTCTAAGCTCCAGACCTCCAGTGTGTCTTTCCAGCCCGCTGAGTCCTGTGCCTCCTCCACGAACCAGGCCTCCAGTGTGTCTCCCCAGCCTGGTGAGTCCCGAGCCTGCGACGAGGGTCCCCGCACCGGAGGCGCCACAAAAGTGGGGGGAGCCAGAGGTGGAGCGGGATCTGCGTCCCCTATTTTGTCAGGGTTGCGGCCGGAGTACGCACCTTTGGTGGTGGGGGGGGGGGGGGGGGTACTGTCACGCCCTGGCCATAGAGGTTTTTATTCCCTATTTATGCAGCAGCATACAAAACATTTTTTGGGGTGGCACGGCAGTCCTTCTTTTGGGCAAATTTTCTCATTAAACTTTGTCATCAAAGTCTGCCATTCTCTGTATGTATGGTGCTTTCAAGACAACTGGGAACTCTTAAAAAAACGAGGTCAAATCATGACGTAAGTTATCTTCAGGTCGGAGCTCTAGAAAGAGGCCATAGTTAAATTTTCTAGCTCTCCCTGTAGATTTTGTGGCGACGTGGTGTCCCCATGAGTGACAGAACTCTGAGCTAATCACGGTGCAACTACTGAACATTACCTACCCCTACGCTCTTTTTTTCCCACTGGCTGCCACCACCACAGAAAGCACTGAGCTAGGCTGAAACACCTGCATTTTGGAGCTGCCTTAAGAAAGAAAAAAAGAGACCATGTTTGTATGTGGTTTTATTGACTGGCCTTCATGTCTTAAAGTAATGATGGACTGTTGTTTCTTCTTGCTTATTTGAGCTGTTCTTTACATAATATGGAGTTGGTCTTTTACCAAATAGGGATATCTTCTGTAAACCACCCCTACCTTGTCACAACACAACAATCAACACTGTTTCCATAAACACTGAGCAGACACTGTTGTCGGTGTCAGGAGAGGAGAGGAGAATGGCTTCTGTTTTACAGTCCCCTAACCTGTTGTTGGTGTCAGGAGAGGAGAATGGCTGCCGTTTTACGGTCCCTTAACCAATTGTCCATTGTGTGTGTTTTTCCTCTTTATTTGTAACTTATTTTGTACATAATGTTTCTGCCACCATCTCTTATTACCGAAAAGATCTTCTAGATATCAGGACAGCGATTACTCACCTGGTAAGGCCCTCAGACCCATCATTCACAGGAGAAAAAGATGGAGATATCGGGGACGTAGGTCGGAGTGCCTTGTAAGGATCCGTCGGCGAGTGGGTAATGTGCATTAACCATCGATCTTATTAGCCAACGCACGATCACTGGATAATAACTATGATCTACGATCACGTATATTCTACCCAGGGGACATAAAAAAATGTAATATCTTGTGCTTCACTGAGTGTTGGTTGAGCGAAGACATGAAGAACATATAGCTGGCGGGTTATACACTGTATCGGCAGGATAGAACAGACGCCTCTGGTAAGATAAGGGGTGACAGGTTATACACTGTATCAGCAGGATAGAACAGCAGCCTCTGGTAAGATAAGGGGTGGCAGGTTATACACTGTATCGGCAGGATAGAACAGACGCCTCTGGTAAGATAAGGGGTGGCGGTCTATGCATATTTGTAAACAACAGCTGGTGGACAAATTCTAAGGAAGTCTTCAGGTTTTGCTCACCTGAGGTAGAGGATCTCATGATAAGACCGCACAGCGTCCTGCTAATGGGACATCTAGCCCTAACAGGTTCAAGGGATAGCCCACTTTTTTTTTCAATTTTCGCCTAAAATTATATACCCAAATCTAACTGCCTGTAGCTCAGGCCCTGAAGCAAAGATATGCATATTCTTGGTACCATTTGAAAGAAAACACTTTGAAGTTTGTGGAAATATCAATTGAAGGTAGGAGAATATAATACAATAGATCTGGTAGAAGAAAATACAAAGAAAAAAAAAAACATTTTTTTTCTACCACCAGCAAGAGAAATGCAAGAGAAGGTCCCAGTTCTAGCCATCACTCTGGTTGTAATTCCAATTGTGTTCACAAGATGGCACCAATGTATGTGCAAAGTTTCAGACAGATTACTTTGAGCGAACCACATGACATTAAGTGTGAAGTCCCCAGGTACATTTGGGCAAATCGTGAAGGAGACATTTGCATTCACATTACATTTTTCTGCAAGAATATCGTCAAATCTGTGTACTTGGACTTTGATTTAGCTTTTCCAGCATTAGTAGCCATAATATAAGTTCAACATTTCCAAAACAACACGTTTTTATAACTTCATAACTTTGAATATTCTTATAATTTTTGTCCAAAAGGTGATGGCATGCTGTCGCAAAAGGTTGGCAACTATATTTTGGAAAAGACATAGGGTTT
Source organism: Salvelinus alpinus (assembly GCF_045679555.1). Lineage (NCBI taxonomy): Eukaryota > Metazoa > Chordata > Actinopteri > Salmoniformes > Salmonidae > Salvelinus > Salvelinus alpinus. The sequence continues at coordinate 40,388,505 of NC_092116.1, read as the reverse complement.
CTGGATACTCCCGTAAAGCCCAGCTCATTGGCTATCTAGCTAGCTTTGACCGCGATTGGGGCTTATTTGACAAAGATACAGTCGATCAAATGAAGACCGGCCGCGTCATCGGCGTGAAATGGAGTCGCTCTCTGACTAAATATGGTGTCCTACAGGATATACTACACTCCTAATGAGGAAAACATACGAACGTGATTTGACTGGTTGAAACAACGTTTAGGGTGAGATTTTCACAGATTCCTTTCTTTGCAAATTGAACGAGTGGAAATAAAAAATCGATTGTGCTTCTGCTATGTGGACCTTTTTAGGATATGAAAAATGATTTTATCTAACAGAACGACACTTCATGTTATCTCTGGGACCCTTTGGATGATAAAACATAGCAAGATTTCAGTATGTAAGTACACATTTCACCTTCAGAGGTGAATTTATCAAACATATCACGGTGAAAAAAGTGTTGTTAGGAGCTCTCTTCAAGCAATAGCATGGCATTTTCTCACAGCTACTGTAAATTGGACAGTGCAGTTATATTAATGAGAATTTAAGACACTTATATGTACCGACATTTGTTGTTTCTCTAAAATCTGCGATCACAATTACCATTGGATAGAAAACACTCTGAAATTTCTAAAACTGTTTGAATGATGTCTGTGAGTATAACAGAACTCATATGGCAGGCAAAAACCTGAGACAAAATCCAAACAGGAAGTGAAAATTCTGCGATTGGTCGTTGTTAAATCCATCACCTATTCAATTCCCTGTAATATATGGATCTGTTTGCACTTCATACGCCTTCCACTAGATGTCAACAGTCAGTAGAACGTGGAATGAAGCTTATGCTGTGTTGTGGGACCGGATGGGAGGATAATGACTCAGTGGTCTGGCAGATTGCCAGTTCTTGGTCATGCGCTTTCCTCATTATATCGTCTTGCGTTCCATTACTTATAGAGACTGAAAAGAATTCTCCGGTTGGAACCTTATTGGATATAAATGATAACAACATCCTGAAGATTGATTCTTTACTAAGTTTGACCAGTTTATTCGACCTGGAATATAACTTTTGAAGTTTTCATCCGACGTTTGCCTGCATCTGCGCGAGCGTTTGGACACGTGTAATACACATGCTAGCAAAATTAGCTATTTGGACATAAGTAATGGATATTATCGAACAAAACAACAATTTGTTGAGGAACTAGGATTCCTGGCACTGCATTCTGATGAAGATAATCAAAGGTAAGGGAATATTTATGATGTAATTTCATATTTCTGTTGACTTCAACATGGCGGCGAAATGTTTTTTTTTTTAATCTGACACAGCGGTTGCATTAGGAACAAGTGTATCTTTAATTGTATGTAAAACATGTATCTTTCATCAAAGTTTATGATGAGTATTTCTGTTATTTGACGTGGCTCTCTGCAATTACTCCGGATATTTTGGAGGCATTTCTGAACATGGCGCCAATGTAAACCGAGATTTGTGGATATAAATATGAACATTATCGAACAAAACATAAATGTATTGTGTAACATGATGTCATATGAGTGTCATCTGATGAAGATGTTCAAAGGTTAGTGATTCATTTTATCTCTATTTCAGTTTTTTTTTACTATCTTTTGCTGGGAAAATGGCTGTGTTTTTCTGTGGCTATGTACTGAGCTAACATAATTGTTTGGTGTGCTTTCCCCGTAAATCCTTTTTGAAATCAGACATGTTGGCTAGATTCACAACATGTGTAGCTTTAATTTGCTGTCTTTCATGTGTGATTTCATGAAAGATTGATTTTTATAGTGATATATTTGAATTTGGCACTCTACATTTTTTCTGGATTTTGGCCAAGTGGGACGTATATCCTAGAGAAGTTAAACAGGCCATGGGGTCAGACGGATTACCAGATGGTTGACCAACTGGTAAATGTCTTCACTGACCTTTTCATCCTCTCCCTGGCTGAGTCTGTAATACCCACATTTCAAGTAAACCACCATAGTCCCTGTGGCCTAGAATGCGTAACCTGCCTAAATGACTACCGCCCAGTAGCACTCACGTTGGCCGTAGCCATGAAGTGCTTTGAAAGGCTGGTCATGGCTCACATCAACACCATCATCTCAGAAACCCTAGACCCAATCCAATTGGCATATCGCCATGGAGCACTGCCATCTAGTGGACAGATCAGGATACAACACATGGAGCACTGCCATCTAGTGGACAGATCAGGATACAACACATGGAGCACTGCCATCTAGTGGACAGATCAGGATACAACACATGGATCACTGCCATCTAGTGGACAAATCAGGATACAACACATAAAACCACTAGGTCTAGGAAGCTTTATTTGGCAAGTTGGCAACCATAAACTGGTGTTGCTCAAGATAAACACACACAATGAAATTATAGAAAAATATAGAAAAAAATACACTCCAATTTTACATAAACAATTACGATATAAAACACATTGAAGCCTCCACGACATTCATCATGGACATAACACTACAACTTTCCTTCTGTTAGTAGTAATGAATCCTTTACTACTGATACTGTCAGCTGGTTCCAGTCAGTGGTGTCTGTATGTTCTCATGATAAACTAACTCTTGTTGTTGATAGTTCCAGTCAGTGGTGTCTATATGTTCTCATGATAAACTATCTCTTGTTGTTGATAGTTCCAGTAAGTGGTGTCTATATGTTCTCATGATAAACTAACTCTTGTTGTTGATAGTTCCAGTCAGTGGTGTCTGTATGTTCTCATGATAAACTAACTCTTGTTGTTGATAGTTCCAGTCAGTGGTGTCTGTTTGTTCTCATGATAAACTAACTCTTGTTGTTGATAGTTCCAGTCAGTGGTGTCTGTATGTTCTCATGATAAAATAACTCTAACTCTGTTGATGGAGGTCAAGGCTGCAGCGTCTAAAGAGAAGTACATGATAAACTGACTCTAACTCTGTTGTGGAAACTTCACACCTCTCTGTTGCTGATGCTGTTGATGGCGGTCAAGGCTGCAGCGTCTACAGATAAGTGCGTTGGTGTGAAAAGGGAAGGAGGGAGAGAGAAGATAAGAGAAAGGAGAAGTAAAGAGATGGACTGACAGGGTTGTGGTTATTCACCGCTGCTGAAGAGAGCATCTTTTTCCATCCACCATGACGTTCTGATGAACAGGGTCACTAGGTAAAGAGAGAGGAGAGAGAGAGATGAGTGAGGGACAGAGGAGCTGATCCAGTCTACTGCAGTGAAGACCTCCAACACCACTGGAACAGTTATAGACGCCAACAGGTCTCAATGTTTAATGTGTAGTTAGATACATTTATACACCCCAACAGGTCTCAGTGTTTAATGTGTAATTAGATACATTTATACACCCCAACAGGTTTCAGTGTTTAATGTGTAGTTAGATACATTTATCCACCCCAACAGGTCTCAGTGTTTAACTTCTTGTCACTACAGGGGGTGCTGTTTCAACTTCGACATTTTGCGTCTCCAAATTAAACTGCCTCGTACTCAATTCTTGCTCGTACAATATGCATATTATTATTACTATTGGATAGAAAACAATCTCTAGTTTCTAAAACCGTTTGAATTATGTCTGTGGGTGAACCAGAACTCTTTCTACAGCGAAAATCATGACAGGACATGCGAAGGTCAGAAAAATAGTCTCTGTTCTCAGATCAGTTTAAAGCTCTGTGTGTGCCCTATGGATCGAAATGAACTGCACCCGCCTTCCCCTGGATGTCAGTAACCAATGAGAAGTGGAATGGTGTTTCTACGTATTTCTCAGAGCTTATAAAAGGGCAAGGAACGAAGTGCGCTCTCTTTTCGACTTCCGCCATTACGCAACGCAAGACCTCAGGATAGCATTTTGAAACGCTCAGTTATCGGCCTTAGATATGGCCGTCTGTAATTTCATTCGGTATAGGTGTTAGAAACATCATAACGAAGTTATTTGAAACCGATTTATATCAGTTTATGCGAGTATATTGCTATTTTCTGAATTTTCGTAGTATTGCGTATGAGGATTTGGACATGTGTGTGCCACGTAGCTAATGTTAGCTGCTAGTTCCGAAGTTGAAGTGGACGTTTTACAACAAAGCAACGATTCTTTTGGACAAAAGGACACCTTGCCCAAGATTCTGATGGAAGCTCGTCCAAAAGTAAGAGCTATTTATGATTTTATTCCGTATTTATGTGAAAAAATGTAAACGCATTTGTCTGCCATTATTGCGGCACTAGTCTGGCTGTAACGCACACTGTATGCCTAGTAACGTTAATTTAAAAAATCTAAATCAGCGGTTGCATTAATAACCAATGCATCTTTCATTAGCTGTCCAACCTGTATTTTTTTAGTCAATCTAATCGATAAATAATCGTAAACTTAGGTGCCCTTCCAAGATGGCGCCGGCCAGAATGCATGCCATGTTTTGACTGATTACATAGCATAACCACGATTTGTGATGCTAAATATGCACATTTTCGAACAAACTCTATATGCATTGTGTAATATGATGTTACAGGACTGTCATCTGAAGAATTCTGAGAAGGTTAGTGAAAAAATGTATATATTTTGGTGGTGATAACGTTATCGCGCTTTTTGCCTCGAATCAATGCTGGGGTGATGTTAGCTCATGTGGTATGCTAATATAACGATATATTGTGTTTTCGCTGTAAAACACTTAGAAAATCGGAAATATTGTCTGGATTCACAAGATGTTGGGCTTTCATTTGCTGTACGCTATGTATTTTTCAGAAATGTTTTAAGATGAGTAATTGGGTAATACACGTTGCTCTCTGTAGTTATTCTAGTCGCTTTGGGTGAGTTTTGTGATAGTGGCTGCAATGGTAAACTGTGATTTATACCTGAAAAATGCACATTTCTCTAAAAAAACATATGCTATACAATAAATATGTTATCAGACTGTCATCTTATGAAGTTGTTTCTTGGTTAGTGGCTATATATATCTTTATTTGGTCGAATTAGTGATAGCTACTGATGGAGTAAAAAACTGGTGGAGTAAAAAAAGTGGTGTCTTTTGCTAACGTGGTTAGCTAATAGATTTACATATTGTGTCTTCCCTGTAAAACATTTTAAAAATCAGAAATGATGGCTGGATTCACAAGATGTTGGGCTTTCATTTGCTGTATGCTGTGTATTTTTCAGAAATGTTTTAGGATGAGTATTTTGGTAATTGACGTCGGTCTCTGTAATTATTCCGGCTGCTTCCAACGCTATTTCAGATTGCAGCTGCAATGTAAAACTGTGATTTATACCTGAAATATGCACATTTTTCTAACAAAACATATGCTATACAATAAATATGTTATCAGACTGTCATCTGATGAAGTTGTTTCTTGGTTAGTGGCTATATATATCTTTATTTGGTCGAAATTGTGATAGCTACCCATGCAGGAAAAAAATGGTGGGGGAAAAAAGTTGTGTCTTTTGCTATCGTGGTTAGCTAATAGATTTACATATTGTGTTTTCCCTGTAAAACATTTTAAAAATCGGAAATGATGGCTGGATTCACAAGATGTTTATCTTTCTTTTGGTGGCTTGGACTTGTGATTTCATGAACATTTTATTAGATGATATCCCTGTCACTTTAGGCTAGGCTATGCTAGTCAGCTTTTTTGATGGGGGGGATCCCGGATCCGGGGTTGTTTAACCTGATGAGGACAGAGGGTGCTGTTTTCACTTTGGGGGAAATTCGTGCCCAATTTAAACGGCCTCGTACTCAATTCTTGCTCGTACAATATGCATATTATTATTACTATTGGATAGAAAACACTCTCTAGTTTCTAAAACCGTTTGAATTATGTCTGTGAGTAAAACACAACTCATTTGGCAGCACACTTCCTGACCAGGAAGTGGAAAGTCTGAAATCGATGCTCTGTTCTCTGGCATGCCTATAAATGGGCATGATATGTATGAGTATACATGCACCTCATACACCTTCCACTAGATGTCAAGAGGCAGTGAGAGAAGAAATGAGGTGATTATCTTGGTCTGAGGTGGAACAAATCCTCTTGGAATGACGTGACCCCAATTTCCTGTTTCCTGGAGCGCGCGAGAAGGGACTTGTTATTGCCTTCTGTAAAGCTGTTGTTATAGACGACTAATATCTCCGGCTTTGATTTTATTTGATACATGTGTCAATATCATCGTAATGTATGTTTTTTTCAATATAGTTTTATTAGATTATTGAAATTTTTTCGGGACGTTAGGCGTGTTGCGTTGTGTCCCTTTGTTCAGGATGTAGAGCTTCGCGCCACTATGCTAGTGTGCTTGCTAATTCAAGAGGGAAAAAGGACGTTCCAAATCCAAACAACGATTGTTCTCGACAAAGGACCCCTTGTACAACATTCTGATGGAAGCTCATCAAAAGTAGGACCCATTTTATGATGCTATTTCATATATCTGTCGAACTGTGTACTATTAGTTTAGCGCCCAGGTTTTGGGCACTCTCTCGCCATAACCTAAGCCTTATGTCGTAATGAAGTTATTTTTAGAATTCTAACACTGCGATTGCATTAAGAACTAGTGTATCTATCATTTCCTATACAACATGTATTTTTTTGTATTTTTGTTTCATCAGACCGGAGGACATTTCTCCAAAGTACAATCTTTGTCCCCATGTGCAGTTGCAAACCGTAGTCTGGCTTTTTTATGGCGGTTTTGGACCAGTGGCTACTTCCTTGCTGAACGGCCTTTCAGGTTATGTTGATATAGGACTCGTTTAACTGTGGATATAGATACTTTTGTACCTGTTTCCTCCAGCATCTTCACAAGGTCCTTTGCTGTTGTTCTGGGATTGATTTGCACTTTTCGCACCAAAGTACTTTAACCTCTCATCTCTAGGAGACAGAATGCGTCTCCTTCCTGAGCGGTATGACAGCTGCGTGGTCCCATGGTGTTTATACTTGCGTACTATTGTTTGTACAGATGAACGTGGAACCTTCAGGTGTTTGGAAATTGCTCCCAAGGATGAACCAGACTTGTGGAGGTCTCCAATTTTGTTTCTGAGGTCTTGGCTGATTTCTTTTGATTTTCCCATGATGTCAAGCAAAGAGGCACTGAGTTTGAAGGTAGGCCTTGAAATACATCCACAGGTACACCTCTAATTGACTCAAATGATGTCAATTAGCCTATCAGAAGCTAAAGCCATGACATAATTTTCTGGAATTTTCCAAGCTGTTTAACACATATATCGAATAAAATCAGAGCCGCATATATCTAACGCCTATAACGACAGCTTTTCAGAACGCAATCCTGAGGTCTGTCTCGCGCCATGACGAACGGTGAAAAGACTACACCCACGGTTCCAAGAGCTCTTGTTCGGCCTCAGATCTAGCTAGACACCCCATTCCAATTCTCACTGCCTACTGACATCTAGGGGAAGGCGTATGCAGTGCATGTCGACCCATAGATTACATGCAAATTAATAAACTGACCCTGGAACAGAGCCTTAGATTTCAGATTTTTCACTTCCTGACAAGAAGTTTGCTGCAAAATGAGTTCTGTTTTACTCACAGATATAATTCAAACGGTTTTAGAAACTAGAGAGTGTTTTCTATCCAATAGTAATAATAATATGCATATTGTACGAGCAAGAATTGAGTACGAGGCAGTTTAATTTGGGAACGATTTTTTACAAAGTCGAAATGGCGCCCCCCTATTGAGAAAAGGTTAAACAATTTAAAGGCAATGCTACCAAATATTAATCGAGTGTATGTAAACTTCTGACCCACTGGGAATGTGATGAATGAAATAAAAGCTGAAATAAAAAATTCTGTCTACTATTATTCTGACATTTCACATTCTTAAAATAAAGTGGTGATCCTAACTGACCTAGGACAGGGAATTTTTATTAGGATTAAATGTCAGGAAATGTGAAAAACTGAGTTGAAATATATTTAGACAAGGTATATTTAATCTTCCGACTTCAACTGTATCTCTCTCTCTATCTCTTTCTCTCTCACGCAGACATGTAACACACAACACAATCTCACAATGCTAAATGCTACCAGCTAGACCTCTGGGTGTAGTGGCTTGTGTGTTTGACTCTCAGATACAAAGCCTCTGGGTGTGAAAGTGAGACAAACAGACTAGTTCAGAAGAGATGGTACAGCATGCTACATCATTCATAACAAACACAACATCCTACATCATTCATAACAAACAAAACGTACTACATCATTCATAACACAACATGCTACATCATTCATAGCATAACATGCTACATTATTCATAACAAACACAAAATGCTACATTATTCATAGCATAACATGCTACATCATTCATAACAAACACAACTGGCTACATCATTCATAACAAACACAACATGCTACATCATTCATACCGCAACATGTTACATCATTCATAACAAAAACAACATGCTACATCATTCATAACAAACACAACATGCTACATCATTCATAACACAACATGCTTCATTATTCATAACAAACACTTCATTTTGAAGTTAAGGTTGAGTTGAAGATAGGGTTAGAGTTGAAATTAGGATTAGGTTTGAAGTTAGGGTTAGTGATACAGTGATCTGAACCTACCTCAGTCTGTACATTAGGGTTAGTGATACAGTGATCTGAACCTACCTCAGTCTGTACATTAGGGTTAGTGATACAGTGATCTGGACCTACCTCAGTCTGTACATTAGGGTTAGTGATACAGTGATCTGGACCTACCTCAGTCTGTACATTAGGGTTAGTGATATAGTGATCTGGACCTACCTCAGTCTGTACATTAAGGTTAGTGATACAGTGATCTGGACCTACCTCAGTCTGTACATTAGGGTTAGTGATACAGTGATCTGGACCTACCTCAGTCTGTACATTAGGGTTAGTGATAAAGTGGTCTGGACCTACCTCAGTCTGTACATTAGGGTTAGTGATACAGTGATCTGGACCTACCTCAGTCTGTACATTAGGGTTAGTGATACAGTGATCTGGACCTACCTCAGTCTGTACATTAGGGTCAGTGATGCAGTGATCTGGACCTACCTCAGTCTGTACATTAGGGTTAGTGATACAGTGATCTGGACCTACCTCAGTCTGTACATTAGGGTTAGTGATACAGTGATCTGGACCTACCTCAGTCTGTACATTAGGGTTAGTGATACAGTGATCTGGACCTACCTCAGTCTGTACATTAGGGTTAGTGATACAGTGATCTGGACCTACCTCAGTCTGTACATTAAGGTTAGTGATACAGTGATCTGGACCTACCTCAGTCTGTACATTAGGGTTAGTGATACAGTGATCTGGACCTACCTCAGTCTGTACATTAGGGTTAGTGATACAGTGGTCTGGACCTACCTCAGTCTGTACATTAGGGTTAGTGATACAGTGATCTGGACCTACCTCAGTCTGTACATTAGGGTTAGTGATACAGTGATCTGGACCTACCTCAGTCTGTACATTAGGGTCAGTGATGAAGTGATCTGGACCTACCTCAGTCTGTACATTAGGGTTAGTGATACAGTGATCTGGACCTACCTCAGTCTGTACATTAGGGTCAGTGATGCAGTGATCTGGACCTACCTCAGTCTGTACATTAGGGTTAGTGATACAGTGATCTGGACCTACCTCAGTCTGTACATTAGGGTTAGTGATACAGTGATCTGGACCTACCTCAGTCTGTACATTAGGGTTAGTGATACAGTGATCTGGACCTACCTCAGTCTGTACATTAGGGTTAGTGATACAGTGATCTGGACCTACCTCAGTCTGTACATTAGGGTTAGTGATACAGTGATCTGGACCTACCTCAGTCTGTACATTAGGGTTAGTGATACAGTGATCTGGACCTACCTCAGTCTGTACATTAGGGTTAGTGATACAGTGATCTGGACCTACCCCAGTCTGTACATTAGGGTTAGTGATACAGTGATCTGGACCTACCTCAGTCTGTACATTAGGGTTAGTGATACAGTGATCTGGACCTACCTCAGTCTGTACATTAGGGTTAGTGATACAGTGATCTGGACCTACCTCAGTCTGTACATTAGGGTTAGTGATACAGTGATCTGGACCTACCTCAGTCTGTACATTAGGGTCAGTGATACAGTGATCTGGACCTACCTCAGTCTGTACATTAGGGTTAGTGATACAGTGATCTGGACCTACCTCAGTCTGTACATTAGGGTTAGTGATACAGTGATCTGGACCTACCTCAGTCTGTACATTAGGGTCAGTGATGCAGTGATCTGGACCTACCTCAGTCTGTACATTAGGGTTAGTGATACAGTGATCTGGACCTACCTCAGTCTGTACATTAGGGTTAGTGATACAGTGATCTGGACCTACCTCAGTCTGTACATTAGGGTTAGTGATACAGTGATCTGGACCTACCTCAGTCTGTACATTAGGGTTAGTGATACAGTGATCTGGACCTACCTCAGTCTGTACATTAGGGTTAGTGATACAGTGATCTGGACCTACCTCAGTCTGTACATTAGGGTTAGTGATACAGTGATCTGGACCTACCTCAGTCTGTACATTAGGGTTAGTGATACAGTGATCTGGACCTACCCCAGTCTGTACATTAGGGTTAGTGATACAGTGATCTGGACCTACCTCAGTCTGTACATTAGGGTTAGTGATACAGTGATCTGGACCTACCTCAGTCTGTACATTAGGGTTAGTGATACAGTGATCTGGACCTACCTCAGTCTGTACATTAGGGTTAGTGATACAGTGATCTGGACCTACCTCAGTCTGTACATTAGGGTCAGTGATACAGTGATCTGGACCTACCTCAGTCTGTACATTAGGGTTAGTGATACAGTGATCTGGACCTACCTCAGTCTGTACATTAGGGTTAGTGATACAGTGATCTGGACCTACCTCAGTCTGTACATTAGGGTTAGTGATACAGTGATCTGGACCTACCTCAGTCTGTACATTAGGGTTAGTGATACAGTGATCTGGACCTACCTCAGTCTGTACATTTGGGTTAGTGATACAGTGATCTGGACCTACCTCAGTCTGTACATTAGGGTTAGTGATACAGTGATCTGGACCTACCTCAGTCTGTACATTAGGGTTAGTGATACAGTGATCTGGACCTACCTCAGTCTGTACATTAGGGTTAGTGATACAGTGATCTGGACCTACCTCAGTCTGTACATTAGGGTTAGTGATACAGTGATCTGGACCTACCTCAGTCTGTACATTAGGGTTAGTGATACAGTGATCTGGACCTACCTCAGTCTGTACATTAGGGTTAGTGATACAGTGATCTGGACCTACCTCAGTCTGTACATTAGGGTTAGTGATACAGTGATCTGGACCTACCTCAGTCTGTACATTAGGGTTAGTGATACAGTGATCTGGACCTACCTCAGTCTGTACATTAGGGTTAGTGATACAGTGATCTGGACCTACCTCAGTCTGTACATTAGGGTTAGTGATACAGTGATCTGGACCTACCTCAGTCTGTACATTAGGGTTAGTGATACAGTGATCTGGACCTACCTCAGTCTGTACATTAGGGTTAGTGATACAGTGATCTGGACCTACCTCAGTCTGTACATTAGGGTTAGTGATACAGTGATCTGGACCTACCTCAGTCTGTACATTAGGGTTAGTGATACAGTGATCTGGACCTACCTCAGTCTGTACATTTGGGTTAGTGATACAGTGATCTGGACCTACCTCAGTCTGTACATTAGGGTTAGTGATACAGTGATCTGGACCTACCTCAGTCTGTACATTAGGGTTAGTGATACAGTGATCTGGACCTACCTCAGTCTGTACATTAGGGTTAGTGATACAGTGATCTGGACCTACCTCAGTCTGTACATTAGGGTTAGTGATACAGTGATCTGGACCTACCTCAGTCTGTACATTAGGGTTAGTGATACAGTGATCTGGACCTACCTCAGTCTGTACATTAGGGTTAGTGATACAGTGATCTGGACCTACCTCAGTCTGTACATTAGGGTTAGTGATACAGTGATCTGGACCTACCTCAGTCTGTACATTAGGGTTAGTGATACAGTGATCTGGACCTACCTCAGTCTGTACATTAGGGTTAGTGATACAGTGATCTGGACCTACCTCAGTCTGTACATTAGGGTTAGTGATACAGTGATCTGGACCTACCTCAGTCTGTACATTAGGGTTAGTGATACAGTGATCTGGACCTACCTCAGTCTGTACATTAGGGTTAGTGATACAGTGATCTGGACCTACCTCAGTCTGTACATTAGGGTTAGTGATACAGTGATCTGGACCTACCTCAGTCTGTACATTTGGGTTAGTGATACAGTGATCTGGACCTACCTCTCTGTACATTACGTCCCTGGATCCAGATACAGCTCTACCTAAAGTACACAGATTACATTTATTAAAATGGAAATATGTAACTTTTTGAGCAACCCAACAAAATCCACATAGAAATGTGTTATAGATCTGTCAAACTACTGTAAAGCCAATCTAGGTAGCGGTAGATATGTTCTTTGTGAGATATTTCTATGCTTCCCGTTCTTTAGTTTTGTTTTCGCGTCTTTTGCAAAGGGCTGAAACAACAATATTTTTGGTAAAAGAAAACAGTGGTTTAGATGGTACAATGATTATCTACACTTTACAGAATGCTTCATTTGTAAATCAGAACAAAAAGTGAGGTACACATGCACCAAAAAAAGTAGACAGGGTCTGGAACAACCTACTGACCTGTATCTCTGTCTGTCTGACTTCACTGCTGAGTAGACAGGGTCTGTAACGACCTACTGACCTGTATCTCTGTCTGTCTGTCTTCACTGCTGAGTAGACAGGGTCTGGAACGACCTACTGACCTGTATCTCTGTCTGTCTGACTTCACTGCTGAGTAGACAGGGTCTGGAATGACCTTCTGACCTGTTTCTCTGTCTGTCTGTCTTCACTGCTGAGTAGACAGGGTCTGGAACGACCTACTGACCTGTATCTCTGTCTGTCTGTCTTCACTGCTGAGTAGACAGGGTCTGGAACGACCTACTGACCTGTCTGTCTGTCTGTCTGTCTTCACTGCTGAGTAGACAGGGTCTGGATTGACCTACTGACCTGTATCTGTCTGTCTGTCTGTCTTCACTGCTGAGTAGACAGGGTCTGTAACGACCTACTGACCTGTATCTCTGTCTGTCTGTCTTCACTGCTGAGTAGACAGGGTCTGGAACGACCTACTGACCTGTCTGTCTGTCTGTCTGTCTTCACTGCTGAGTAGACAGGGTCTGGAACGACCTACTGACCTGTCTGTCTGTCTGTATCTCTGTCTGTCTGTCTTCACTGCTGAGTAGACAGGGTCTGGAACGACCTACTGACCTGTATCTCTGTATCTCTGTCTGTCTTCACTGCTGAGTAGACAGGGTCTGGAACGACGTTCTCTGAAGAAACACATAAGCACAATATTGTCAAAAACACGGTAAAAACATATTATATACTCCAGAAAGATGAGGGGAGTGTTGACGGTCTCTCCCTTCTTCCTACCTCTCCTCCTGTTGTGTTGTCTCTTCTCTGTGTGGTTGATGTCAGCATAGGTCACATCACCTGGACCAGATCCACCTGGAACTAAACACAGGAGAGAGAGAGAGGATATTAACACAGACTGGACCAGATCCACCTGGAACTAAACACAGGAGAGAGAGAGGATATTAACACAGACTGGACCAGATCCACCTGGAACTAAACACAGGAGAGAGAGAGGATATTAACACAGACTGGACCAGATCCACCTGGAACTAAACACAGGAGAGAGAGAGGATATTAACACAGACTGGACCAGATCCACCTGGAACTAAACACAGGAGAGAGAGAGGATATTAGCACAGACTGGACCAGATACACCTGGAACTAAACACAGGAGAGAGAGAGGATATTAACACAGACTGGACCAGATCCAACTGGAACTAAACACAGGAGAGAGAGAGGATATTAACACAGACTGGACCAGATCCACCTGGAACTAAACACAGGAGAGAGAGAGGATATTAACACAGACTGGACCAGATCCACCTGGAACTAAACACAGGAGAGAGAGAGGATATTAGCACAGACTGGACCAGATACACCTGGAACTAAACACAGGAGAGAGAGAGGATATTAATACAGACTGGACCAGATCCACCTGGAACTAAACACAGGAGAGAGAGAGGATATTAACACAGACTGGACCAGATACACCTGGAACTAAACACAGGAGAGAGAGAGGATATTAATACAGACTGGACCAGATCCACCTGGAACTAAACACAGGAGAGAGAGAGGATATTAGCACAGACTGGACCAGATACACCTGGAACTAAACACAGGAGAGAGAGAGGATATTAATACAGACTGGACCAGATCCACCTGGAACTAAACACAGGAGAGAGAGAGGATATTAATACAGACTGGACCAGATCCACCTGGAACTAAACACAGGAGAGAGAGAGGATATTAACACAGACTGGACCAGATCCACCTGGAACTAAACACAGGAGAGAGAGAGAGGATATTAACACAGACTGGACCAGATCCACCTGGTACTAAACACAGGAGAGAGAGAGGATATTAACACAGACCGGACCAGATCCACCTGGAACTAAACACAGGAGAGAGAGAGGAGCTGTGGTGTTATAGTGTTATAGAGTATTACAGTACCTGTGGTGTTATAGTGTTATACAGTATTACAGTACCTGTGGTGTTATAGTGTTATACAGTATTACAGTACCTGTGGTGTTATAGTGTTATACAGTATTACAGTACCTGTGGTGTTATAGTGTTATACAGTATTACAGTACCTGTGGTGTTAGTGTTATACAGTATTACAGGACCTGTGGTGTTATAGTGTTATACAGTATTACAGTACCTGTGGTGTTATAGTGTTATTCAGTATTACAGTACCTGTGTTGTTATAGTGTTATACAGTATTACAGTACCTGTGGTGTTATAGTGTTATTCAGTATTACAGTACCTGTGGTGTTATAGTGTTATACAGTATTACAGTACCTGTGGTGTTATAATGTTATACAGTATTGCATTACCTGTGGTGTTGGTGTGTTATACAGTATTACAGTACATTTGGTGTTAAAGTGTTATACAGTATTACAGTACCTGTGGTGTTTTAGTGTTATACAGTATTACAGTACCTGTGGTGTTAGTGTTATACAGTATTACAGTAACTGTGGTGTTATAGTGTTATACAGTATTACAGTACCTGTGGTGTTATAGTGTTATACAGTATTACAGTACCTGTGGTGTTATAGTGTTATACAGTATTACAGTACCTGTGGTGTTATAGTGTTATAGAGTGTTACAGTACCTGTGGTGGTATAGTGTTATACAGTATTACAGTACCGGTGGTGTTATAGTGGTATACAGTATTACAGTACCTGTGGTGTTAGTGTTATACAGTATTACAGTACCTGTGGTGTTATAGTGTTATACAGTATTACAGTACCTGTGGTGTTATAGTGTTATACAGTATTACAGTACCTGTGGTGTTATAGTGTTATACAGTATTACAGTACCTGTGGTGTTTTAGTGTTATACAGTATTACAGTACCTGTGGTGTTGGAGGTCTTCACTGCAGAGTAGACTGGATCAGCTCCTGGAGACTTCTCTGGAGGAGACGAGACAACGGGTTGAAGACATAAAGACACTGTACTGTGTGTGTGTGTGTGTGTTTATTACTCACTAAAAGTGGCAGTCATAAAGCCTCTCTTGAAAAAGCCAAACCTTGACCCAGAAAATATAAAAAACTATCGGCCTATATCGAATCTCCCATTCCTCTAAAAAAATGTTAGAAAAAGCTGTTGCGCAGCAACTCACTGCCTTCCTGAAGACAAACAATGTATATGAAATGCTTCAGTCTGGTTTTAGGCCCCATCATAGCACTGAGACTGCACTTGTGAAGGTGGTAAATGACCTTTAAATGGCGTCAGACCGAGGCTCTGCATCTGTCCTCGTGCTACTAGACCTTAGTGCTGCTTTTGATACCATCGATCACTACATTCTTTTGGAGAGACTGGAAACCCAAATTGGTCTACACGGACAAGTTCTGGCCTGGTTAAGATCTTATCTGTCGGAAAGATATCACTTTGTCTCTGTGAATGGTTTGTCCTCTGACAAATCAACTGTACATTTCGGTGTTCCTCAAGGTTCCGTTTTAGGACCACTATTGTTTTCACTATATATTTTACCTCTTGGGGATGTCATTCGAAAACATAATGTTAACTTTCACTGCTATGTGGATGACACACAGCTGTACATTTCAATGAAACATGGTGAAGCCACAAAATTGCCCTCGCTAGAAGCCTGTGTTTCAGACATAAGGAAGTGGATGGCTGAAAACGTTCTACTTTTAAACTCGGACAAAACAGAGATGCTTGTTCTAGGTCCCAAGAAACAAAGAGATCTTCTGTTGAATCTGACAATTAATCTTGACGGTTGTAAAGTCATCTCAAATAAAACTGTGAAGGACCTCGGCGTTACTCTGGACCCTGATCTCTCTTTTGACGAACATATCAAGACTGTTTCAAGGACAGCTTTTTCCATCTACGTAACATTGCAAAAATCAGAAATGTTCTGTCCAAAAATGATGCAGAAAAAAATTAATCCATGCTTTTGTTGCTTCTAGGTTAGACTACAGCAATGCTCTACTTTCCGGCTACCCGGATAAAGCACTGAATAAACTTCAGTTAGTGTTAAATACGGCTGCTAGAATCCTGACTAGAACCAAAAAATTGGATCGTATTACTCCAGTGCTAGCTTGCCTACACTGGCTTCCTGTTATTAAGGCAAGGGCTGATTTCAAGGTTTTACTGTTAACCTACAAAGCGTTACATGGGCTTGCTCCTACCTATCTTTCCGAGTTGGTCCTGCCGTACATACCTACACGTACGCTACGGTCACAAGACGCAGGCCTCCTAATTGTCCCTAGAATTTCTAAGCAAACAGCTGGAGGCAGGGCTTTCTCCTATAGATCTCAATTTTTATGGAATGGTCTGCCTACCCATGTGAGAGACGCAGACTCAGTCTCAACCTTTAAGTCTTTACTGAAGATTTATCTCTTCAGTAGGTCATATGATTGAGTGTAGTCTGGCCCAGGAGTGTGAAGGTGAACGGAAAGGCTCGGGAGCAACGAACCGCCCTTGCTGTCTCTGCCTGGACGGTTCCCCTCTCTCCACTGGGATTCTTGCCTCTAACCCTATTACAGGGGCTGAGTCACTGGCTTACTGGTGCTCTTCCATGCCGTCCCTAGGAGGGGTGCGTCACTTGAGTGGGTTGAGTCACTGACGTGATCTTCCTGTTCGGGTTGGCGCCCCCCCTTGGTTTGTGCCGTGGCGGAGATACTCTTAATGATCGGCTAAAAGCCAACTGACATTTACTCCTGAGGTGCTGACCTCTACAACCACTGTGATTATTATTATTTGACCCTGCTGGTCATCTATGAACATTTGAACATCATGGCCATGTTCTGTTATAATCTCCACCTGGCACAGCCAGAAGAGGACTGGTCACACCTCATAGCCTGGTTCCTCTCTAGGCTTCTTCCTAGGTTTTGGCCTTTCTAGGGAGTTTTTAGCCACCGTACTTCTACACCTGCATTGCTTGCTGTTTGGGGTTTTCGGCTGGGTTTCTGTACAGCACTTTGAGATATTAGGTGATGTACAAAGGGCTATAAATGAATTTGATTTGATTTGATTTGTGTGTGTGTGTGTGTGTGTGTGTGTGTGTGTGTGTGTATGTGTGTGTGTGTGTGTGTGTGTGTGTGTGTGTGTGTGTGTGTGTGTGTGTGTGTGTGTGTGTGTGTCTGTATGTGTGTGTGTGTGTGTGTGTGTGTGTGTGTGTGTGTGTGTGTGTGTGTGTGTGTGTGTGTGTGTGTGTGTGTGTGTGTGTGTGTGTGTGTGTGTGTGTGTGTGTGTGTGTGTGTGTGTACCTCTCCTTCTCCTGGGTTCTGGGTCCTGTATGATTCTGACGTCAGCATACGTAACATCTCTGGGTTCAGCTGCTACATCTTTGTTCCTCTTGCAGAACAGGACCAGTAGAATGATCAGAGAGATGGAGAGAGCAGCCACCAACCCAGAGACAGACAGAGGGAGGAGGAGAGAGGAGGGGAAAGAGGTGGGGAGGGGGGAGGTAGGGAGGGTGGAGGTGGGAAGAGTGGAGGGAGGAGAGGAGGATGAGGTAGATGCCCTAGCTTGAAAAACACAATAGAAAACAACACAGTTAAACTTATATTATCTTAGACATATGTATTACTTCTTGAGATTACAATGTCCCACCTGTCACTGTCATCCAGCTCTCTGGTGATTCTCCTTCGGAGCTGGAGTTGGTACACTTGTAGAGTCCTTCATCTGACTTGGATACTGCAGGGATGGTCATCTCTCCTGTAGTCTCATTCCTGATGAGGGATCCATCTTTGTAGAAATCAGCTGTGAGATTAGAGGGAGTTCCCTGATATCTGCAGCGCAGAGTCACAGAATCTCCCTCAGTCACAGGAAGGGCAGGGCTCTCCAGGATCACAGCTCCATCTGTATATAATATATAAACATCATATATAAACAGGTCTATCCAGGATCACAGCTCCAGCTGTATATAATATATAAACATCATATATAAACAGGTCTCTCTAGGATCACAGCTCCATCTGTATATAATATATAAACATCATATATTAACAGGTCTCTCTAGGATCACAGCTCCATCTGTATATAATATATAAACATCATATATAAACAGGTCTATCCAGGATCACAGCTCCATCTGTATATAATATATAAACATCATATATAAACAGGTCTCTCCAGGATCACAGCTCCAGCTGTATATAATATATAAACAGGGCTCTCCAGGATCACAGCTCCAGCTGTATATAATATATAAACAGGTCTCTCCA
The DNA here is from genome assembly GCF_045679555.1 of Salvelinus alpinus. NCBI lineage: Eukaryota > Metazoa > Chordata > Actinopteri > Salmoniformes > Salmonidae > Salvelinus > Salvelinus alpinus. The sequence goes on along the minus strand of NC_092116.1, from coordinate 40,369,648 downwards.
GGATCACAGCTCCATCTGTATATAATATATAAACAGGTCTCTCCAGGATCACAGCTCCAGCTGTATATAATATATAAACATCATATATAAACAGGTCTCTCCAGGATCACAGCTCCATCTGTATATAATATATAAACAGGTCTCTCCAGGATCACACCTCCAGCTGTATATAATATATAAACATCATATATAAACAGGTCTCTACAGGATCACAGCACCAGCTGTATATAATATATAAACATCATATATAAACAGGGCTCTCCAGGATCACAGCTCCAGCTGTATATAATATATAAACAGGTCTCTCCAGGATCACAGCTCCAGCTGTATATAATATATAAACATCATATATAAACAGGTCTCTCCAGGATCACAGCTCCATCTGTATATAATATATAAACACCATATATAAACAGGTCTCTCCAGGATCACAGCTCCAGCTGTATATAATATATAAACAGGTCTCTCCAGGATCACAGCTCCATCTGTATATAATATATAAACATCATATATAAACAGGTCTCTCCAGGATCACAGCTCCAGCTGTATATAATATATAAACATCATATATAAACAGGTCTCTCCAGGATCACAGCTCCATCTGTATATAATATATAAACACCATATATAAACAGGTCTCTCCAGGATCACAGCTCCAGCTGTATATAATATATAAACAGGTCTCTCCAGGATCACAGCTCCATCTGTATATAATATATAAACATCATATATTAACAAGTCTCTCCAGGATCACAGCTCCAGCTGTATATAATATAGAAACATCATATATAAACAGGTCTCTCCAGGATCACAGCTCCATCTGTATATAATATATAAACAGGTCTCTCCAGGATCACAGCTCCATCTGTATATAATATATAAACAGGTCTCTCCAGGATCACAGCTCCATCTGTATATAATATATAACCATCATATATAAACAGGTCTCTCCAGGATCACAGCTCCAGCTGTATATAATATATAAACATCATATATAAACAGGTCTCTCCAGGATCACAGCTCCAGCTGTATATAATATATAATCATCATATATAAACAGGTCTCTCCAGGATCACAGCTCTAGCTGTATATAATATATAAACAGGTTTCTCCAGGATCACAGCTCCAGCTGTATATAATATATAAACATCATATATAAACAGGTCTCTCCAGGATCACAGCTCCATCTGTATATAATATATAAACAGGTCTCTCCAGGATCACAGCTCCAGCTGTATATAATATATAAACATCATATATAAACAGGTCTCTCCAGGATCACAGCTCCAGCTGTATATAATATATAAACAGGTCTCTCCAGGATCACAGCTCCAGAGGTATATAATATATAAACATCATATATTAACAGGTCTCTCCAGGATCACAGCTCCAGCTGTATATAATATATAAACATCATATATTAACAGGTCTCTCCAGGATCACAGCTCCAGCTGTATATAATATATAAACACCATATATAAACAGGTCTCTCCAGGATCACAGCTCCAGCTGTATATAATATATAAACATCATATATAAACAGGTCTCTCCAGGATCACAGCTCCAGCTGTATATAATATATAAACATCATATATAAACAGGGCTCTCCAGGATCACAGCTCCAGCTGTATATAATATATAAACAGGGCTCTCCAGGATCACAGCTCCAGCTGTATATAATATATCAATTTCATATATAAACAGGTCTCTCCAGGATCACAGCTCCAGCTGTATATAATATATCAATTTCATATATAAACAGGTCTCTCCAGGATCACAGCTCCAGCTGTATATAATATATAAACATCATATATAAACATGTCTCTCCAGGATCACAGCTCCAGCTGTATATAATATATAAACATCATATATAAACAGGCCTCTCCAGGATCACAGCTCCAGCTGTATATAATATATAAACAGGTCGCTCCAGGATCACAGCACCAGCTGTATATAATATGTAAACAGGTCTCTCCAGGATCACAGCTCCATCTGTATATAATATATAAACATCATATATAAACAGGTCTCTCCAGGATCACAGCTCCAGCTGTATATAATATATAAACATCATATATAAACAGGTCTCTCCAGGATCACAGCTCCAGCTGTATATAATATATAAACAGGTCTCTCCAGGATCACAGCTCCATCTGTATATAATATATAAACATCATATATAAACAGGTCTCTCCAGGATCACAGCTCCAGCTGTATATAATATATGAACATCATATATAAACATAACATCAGCTCTCTGAAACCAGATGAACCACTAAACACTATAATGTTAGTAGATGGTGTTTGTGGACATACCATGTACTGTGATGTTGACAGCATTGCTGTGTTCTCCAGGCCCAGACTCACACCAGTACGCTCCACTGTGTGATGGTATTAGTGACATGCTGCATGAAGACCCTTGTTGTTTTCCCCAGTTTCCTCCACAATCTGAACGCTCCCCAGAGACTGTGTTTCTCTTCAGTCTCCATCCAGCAGAGTTCCCCTGAACCTCACAGCTCAGAGAGACAGACTCATATTTAAAGAACTGAGATCTGTCAGGACTGACAATCAGCGACGCTTGATTAGAGAGAACTGAGAACGCGAGAGAGAGAGAGAGAGAGAGAGAGAGAGAGAGAGAGAGATAGAGAGAGAGAGAGAGAGATAGAGAGACAGAGAGAGAGAGAGAGAGAGAGACACATAGAGAGACAGAGAGAGAGAGAGAGAGAGAGAGAGAGAGAGAGAGAGAGAGAGAGAGAGAGAGAGAGAGAGAGAGAGAGAGAGAGAGAGACAGAGAAAGAGAGAGAGAGAGAGAGAGAGAGAGAGAGAGAGAGAGAGAGAGAGAGAGAGAGAGAGAGAGAGAGAGAGAGAGAGAGAGAGTCAGTCTGATCTCTGTACTGTTGTAATATATTCCAGAGCTGAGTCTGTATCATCTGAGTTAAACTTTGATCTGTTATACCAGTCTACACCAGATTCACTATGAGACCCTTTGATTTGTTCTACCAGTCTACACCAGATTCACTATAAGACCCTTTGATTTGTTCTACCAGTCTACACCAGATTCACTATGAGACCCTTTGATTTGTTCTACCAGTCTACACCAGATTCACTATGAGACCCTTTGATTTGTTCTACCAGTCTACACCAGATTCAATATGAGACCCTTTGATTAGTTCTACCAGTCTACACCAGATTCAATATGAAACACTTTGATTTGTTCTACCAGTCTACACCAGATTCAATATGAAACACTTTGATTTGTTCTACCAGTGAACACCAGATTCAAATTCTGGTGTTGGATCACAGATCCAGCTGTATATAATATATAAACATCATATATAACCAGGTCTCTCCAGGATCACAGCTCCAGCTGTATATAATATATAAACATCATATATAAACAGGTCTCTCCAGGATCACAGCTCCAGCTGTATATAATATATAAACAGGTCTCTCCAGGATCACAGCTCCATCTGTATATAATATATAAACATCATATATAAACAGGTCTCTCCAGGATCACAGCTCCAGCTGTATATAATATATAAACATCATATATAAACAGGTCTCTCCAGGATCACAGCTCCAGCAGTATATAATATATAAACAGGTCTCTCCGGGATCACAGCTCCAGCTGTATATAATATATAAACATCATATATTAACAGGTCTCTCCAGGATCACAGCTCCAGCTGTATATAATATATAAACAGGTCTCTCCAGGATCACAGCACCAGCTGTATATATTATATAAACAGGTCTCTCCAGGATCACAGCTCCAGCTGTATATAATATATAAACATCATATATAAACAGGTCTCTCCAGGATCACAGCTCCAGCTGTATATAATATATAAACATCATATATAAACAGGTCTCTCCAGGATCACAGCTCCAGCGGTATATAATATATAAACAGGTCTCTCCAGGATCACAGCTCCAGCTGTATATATTATATAAACATCATATATAAGCAGATCTCTCCAGGATCACAGCTCCAGCTGTATATAATATATAAACAGGTCTCTCCAGGATCACAGCTCCAGCTGTATATATTATATAAACAGGTCTCTCCAGGATCACAGCTCCAGCTGTATATAATATAAACACCATATATAAACAGGTCTCTCCAGGATCACAGCTCCAGCTGTATATAATATATAAACATCATATATAAACAGGTCTCTCCAGGATCACAGCTCCAGCTGTATATATTATATAAACATCATATATAAGCAGATCTCTCCAGGATCACAGCTCCAGCTGTATATAATATATAAACAGGTCTCTCCAGGATCACAGCTCCAGCTGTATATATTATATAAACAGGTCTCTCCAGGATCACAGCTCCAGCTGTATATAATATAAACACCATATATAAACAGGTCTCTCCAGGATCACAGCTCCAGCTGTATATAATATATAAACAGGTCTCTCCAGGATCACAGCTCCAGCTGTATATAATATATAAACATCATATATAAACAGGTCTCTCCAGGATCACAGCTCCAGCTGTATATAATATATAAACATCATATATAAACAGGTCTCTCCAGGATCACAGCTCCAGCTGTATATAATATATAAACATCATATATAAACAGGTCTCTCCAGGATCACAGCTCCAGCTGTATATAATATAAACACCATATATAAACAGGTCTCTCCAGGATCACAGCTCCAGCTGTATATAATATATAAACATCATATATAAACAGGTCTCTCCAGGATCACAGCTCCAGCTGTATATAATATATAAACATCATATATAAACAGGGCTCTCCAGGATCACAGCTCCAGCTGTATATAATATTTAAACATCATATATAAACAGGTCTCTCCAGGATCACAGCTCCAGCTGTATATAATATATAAACAGGTCTCTCCAGGATCACAGCTCCAGCTGTATATAATATATAAACATCATATATAAACAGGTCTCTCCAGGATCACAGCTCCAGCTGTATATAATATATAAACATCATATATAAACAGGTCTCTCCAGGATCACAGCTCCAGCTGTATATAATATATAAACATCATATATAAACAGGTCTCTCCAGGATCACAGCTCCAGCTGTATATAATATATAAACATCATATATAAACAGGTCTCTCCAGGATCACAGCTCCAGCTGTATATAATATATTAACATCATATATAAACAAGTCTCTCCAGGATCACAGCTCCAGCTGTATATAATATATAAACAGGTCTCTCCAGGATCACAGCACCAGCTGTATATAATATATAAACATCATATATAAACATAACATCAGCTCTCTGAAACCAGATGAATCACTAAACACTATAATGTTAGTAGATGGTGTTTGTGGACCAGGTACTGTGATGTCGTGTCACACCCTGATCTTTCTCACCTGTCTTTGTGATTGTCTCCACACGCCTCCAGGTGTCGCCCATCTTCCCCAGTACCCTCAGTGTATATATGCCTGTGTTCTCTGTTTGATCGTTTCCAGTTCGTCTTGTTTGTCAACCAGTGTTTTGTTTCTCAGCTCCTGCTTTTTTCTCTCTTTTCTTGCCCACCTGGTTTTGACCCTTGACTCTGAGCCTGCCGACCTTTGCCCCCCTCTGGATTACCGATCTCTGCCTTACCCTGTCCCTGAGCCTGCCGACCTGTACCTTTGCCCCCCTCTGGATTACAGATCTCTGCCTTACCCTGTCCCTGAGCCTGCCTACCTGTACCTTTGCCCCCCTCTGGATTACCGATCTCTGCCTTACCCTGTCCCTGAGCCTGCCTTCTGTCCGGTACCGCTGCCCCCCTCTGGATTACCGATCTCTGCCTTACCCTGTCCCTGAGCCTTCCGTCCGGTACCGCTGCCCCCCTCTGGATTACCGATCTCTGCCTTACCCTGTCCCTGAGCCTTCTGTCCGGTACCGCTGCCCCCCTCTGGATTACCGATCTCTGCCTTACCCTGTCCCTGAGCCTTCCGTCCGGTACCGCTGCCCCCCTCTGGATTACCGATCTCTGCCTTACCCTGTCCCTGAGCCTGCCTTCCGTCCGGTACCGCTGCCCCCCTCTGGATTACCGTACTCTGCCTTACCCTGTCCCTGAGCCTGCCTTCCGTCCGGTACCGCTGCCCCCTTCTGGTTTACTGACCTGCCTTGACCTGTCTATTGCCTGTCCCTGTTAAACTATTGTTTATTCAACGTGGTATCTGGGTCTTACCTTCATACCTAATATGTTGACAGCATTGCTGTGTTCTCCAGACCCAGACTCACACCAGTACACTCCACTGTGTGATGGTATTAGTGACATGATGCATGAAGACCCTTGTTGTTTTCCCCAGTCAGTATTACACTCTGAAAGGTTTCCTCTCGATGTGTTCCTCACCACTCTCCATCCAGCAGAGTTCCCCTGAACCTCACAGCTCAGAGAGACAGACTCATATTTAAAGAACTGAGATCTGTCAGGACTGACGCTCAGAGAGGCTGGAGGAGAGAGATCTAAGAGAGAGAGAGAGAGAGAGAAAGGAAGAGAAAGTTGCATTGTCTAATGTACACTTTAAAATATAGGCCCTTAAGAGCGATGAAGCCTGTGGGCCAGACGAGGGTAGGATACTATCCTGAGATCTGGAGACAAGGCTTTATATTCTAACAGAGATACTGAAACACAGCAGAGAGGCTATTCTCTAGCTGTTTAACCTGGTGATGAGGGTAGGATACTATCCTGAGATCTGGAGAGAAGGCTTTATATTCTAACAGAGATACTGAAACACAGCAGAGAGGCTATTCTCTAGCTGTTTAACCTGGTGATGAGGGTAGGATACTATCCTGAGACAAGGCTTTATATTCTAACAGAGATACTGAAACACAGCAGAGAGAGGCTATTCTCTAGCTGTTTAACCTGGTGATGAGGGTAGGATACTATCCTGAGACAAGGCTTTATATTCTAACAGAGATACTGAAACACAGCAGAGAGGCTATTCTCTAGCTGTTTAACCTGGTGATGAGGGTAGGATACTATCCTGAGACAAGGCTTTATATTCTAACAGAGATACTGAAACACAGCAGAGAGGCTATTCTCTAGCTGTTTAACCTGGTGATGAGGGTAGGATACTATCCTGAGATCTGGAGACAAGGCTTTATATTCTAACAGAGATGCTGAAACACAGCAGAGAGGCTATTCTCTAGCTGTTTAACCTGGTGATGAGGGTAGGATACTATCCTGAGATCTGGAGACAAGGCTTTATTTTCTAACAGAGATACTGAAACACAGCAGAGAGGCTATTCTCTAGCTGTTTAACCTGGTGATGAGGGTAGGATACTATCCTGAGATCTGGAGACAAGGCTTTATATTCTAACAGAGATACTGAAACACAGCAGAGAGGCTATTCTCTAGCTGTTTAACCTGGTGATGAGGGTAGGATACTATCCTGAGACAGCGCTTTATATTCTAACAGAGATACTGAAACACAGCAGAGAGGCTATTCTCTAGCTGTTTAACCTGGTGATGAGGGTAGGATACTATCCTGAGATCTGGAGACAAGGCTTTATATTCTAACAGAGATACTGAAACACAGCAGAGAGGCTATTCTCTAGCTGTTTAACCTGGTGACGAGGGTAGGATACTATCCTGAGATCTGGAGACAAGGCTTTATATTCTAACAGAGATACTGAAACACAGCAGAGACGCTATTCTCTAGCTGTTTAACCTGGTGATGAGGGTAGGATACTATCCTGAGACAAGGCTTTATATTCTAACAGAGATACTGAAACACAGCAGAGAGGCTATTCTCTAGCTGTTTAACCTAGTGATGAGGGTAGGATACTATCCTGAGACAAGGCTTTATATTCTAACAGAGATACTGAAACACAGCAGAGAGGCTATTCTCTAGCTGTTTAACCTGGTGATGAGGGTAGGATACTATCCTGAGATCTGGAGACAAGGCTTTATATTCTAACAGAGATGCTGAAACACAGCAGAGAGGCTATTCTCTAGCTGTTTAACCTGGTGATGAGGGTAGGATACTATCCTGAGATCTGGAGACAAGGCTTTATATTCTAACAGAGATACTGAAACACAGCAGAGAGGCTATTCTCTAGCTGTTTAACCTGGTGATGAGGGTAGGATACTATCCTGAGACAAGGCTTTATATTATAACAGAGATCCTGAAACACAGCAGAGAGAGGCTATTCTCTAGCTGTTTAACCTGGTGATGAGGGTAGGATACTATCCTGAGATCTGGAGACAAGGCTTTATATTTTAACAGAGATACTGAAACACAGCAGAGAGGCTATTCTCTAGCTGTTTAACCTGGTGATGAGGGTAGGATACTATCCTGAGACAAGGCTTTATATTCTAACAGAGATGCTGAAACACAGCAGAGAGGCTATTCTCTAGCTGTTTAACCTGGTGATGAGGGTAGGATACTATCCTGAGATCTGGAGACAAGGCTTTATATTCTAACAGAGATACTGAAACACAGCAGAGAGGCTATTCTCTAGCTGTTTAACCTGGTGATGAGGGTAGGATACTATCCTGAGATCTGGAGACAAGGCTTTATATTCTAACAGAGATACTGAAACACAGCAGAGAGTCTATTCTCTAGCTGTTTAACCTGGTGATGAGGGTAGGATACTATCCTGAGATCTGGAGACAAGGCTTTATATTCTAACAGAGATACTGAAACACAGCAGAGAGGCTATTCTCTAAATGTTTAACCTGGTGATGAGGGTAGGATACTATCCTGAGACAAGGCTTTATATTCTAACAGAGATACTGAAACACAGCAGAGAGGCTATTCTCTAGCTGTTTAACCTGGTGATGAGGGTAGGATACTATCCTGAGACAAGGCTTTATATTCTAACAGAGATACTGAAACACAGCAGAGAGGCTATTCTCTAGCTGTTTAACCTGGTGATGAGGGTAGGATACTATCCTGAGATCTGGAGACAAGGCTTTATATTCTAACAGAGATACTGAAACACAGCAGAGAGTCTATTCTCTAGCTGTTTAACCTGGTGATGAGGGTAGGATACTATCCTGAGACAAGGCTTTATATTCTAACAGAGATACTGAAACACAGCAGAGAGGCTATTCTCTAGCTGTTTAACCTGGTGATGAGGGTAGGATACTATCCTGAGACAAGGCTTTATATTCTAACAGAGATACTGAAACACAGCAGAGAGGCTATTCTCTAGCTGTTTAACCTGGTGATGAGGGTAGGATACTATCCTGAGATCTGGAGACAAGGCTTTATATTCTAACAGAGATACTGAAACACAGCAGAGAGGCTATTCTCTAGCTGTTTAACCTGGTGATGAGGGTAGGATACTATCCTAACCACGAGGCTACCTGCCGCCCCAATATACAGTGTCCTCTGTAATTATTGGGACAGTGAAGGGTAGTTAGTTAGTGTAGGGTTGGTAGGGTTAGTGTAGGGTAGGTAGGGTTAGTGTAGGGTAGGTAGGGTTAGTGTAGGGTAGGTGGGGTTAGTGTAGGGGTAGGTAGGGTTAGTGTAGGGTAGGTAGGGTTAGTGTAGGGTAGGTAGGGTTAGTGTGGGGTAGGTAGGGTTAGTGTAGGGTAGGTAGGGTTAGTGTAGGGGTAGGTGGGGTTAGTGTAGGGTAGGTAGGGTTAGTGTAGGGGTAGGTAGGGTTAGTGTAGGGTAGGTAGGGTTAGTGTAGGGTTAGGTAGGGTTAGTGTAGGGGTAGGTAGGGTTAGTGTAGGGGTAGGTAGGGTTAGTGTGGGGTAGGTAGGGTTAGTGTAGGGTAGGTAGGGTTAGTGTGGGGTAGGTAGGGTTAGTGTAGGGTGGGTAGGGTTAGTGTAGGGCTAGGTAGGGTTAGTGTAGGGGTAGGTAGGGTTAGTGTAGGGGTAGGTAGGGTTAGTGTAGGGTAGGTAGTGTTAGTGTAGGGGTAGGTAGGGTTAGTGTAGGGTAGGTAGGGTTAGTGTAGGGTAGGTAGGGTTAGTGTAGGGGTGGGTAGGGTTAGTGTAGGGGTAGGTAGGGTTAGTGTAGGGGTAGGTAGGGTTAGTGTAGGGGTAGTGTAGGGTAGGTAGGGTTAGTGTAGGGGTAGGTTGGGTTAGTGTAGGGTAGGTAGGGTTAGTGTAGGGTAGGTAGGGTTAGTGTAGGGTAGGTAGGGTTAGTGTAGGGGTAGGTAGGGTTAGTGTAGGGTAGGTAGGGTTAGTGTAGGATAGGTAGGGTTAGTGTAGGGTAGGTAGGGTTAGTGTCGGGTAGGTATGGTTAGTGTAGGGGTAGGTAGGGTTGGTGTAGGGTAGGTAGGGTTAGTGTAGGGGTAGGTAGGGTTAGTGTAAGGGTAGGTAGGGTTAGTGTGGGGTAGGTAGGGTTAGTGTAGGGTTAGTAGGGTTAGTGTAGGGTAGGTAGGGTTAGTGTGGGTAGGTAGGGTTAGTGTAGGGGTAGGTAGGGTTAGTGTAGGGGTAGGTAGGGTTAGTGTAGGGGTAGGTAGGGTTAGTGTGGGGTAGGTAGGGTTAGTGTAGGGTAGGTAGGGTTAGTGTGGGGTAGGTAGGGTTAGTGTGGGGTAGGTAGGGTTAGTGTAGGGTTGGTAGGGTTAGTGTAGGGTAGGTAGGGTTAGTGTAGGGTAGGTAGGGTTAGTGTAGGGTTGGTAGGGTTAGTGTAGGGTAGGTAGGGTTAGTGTAGGGTAGGTAGGGTTAGTGTGGGTAGGTAGGGTTAGTGTAGGGTAGGTAGGGTTAGTGTAGGGTAGGTAGGGTTAGTGTAGGGTAGGTAGGGTAATTGTGGGGTAGGTAGGGTTAGTGTGGGGTAGTTAGGGTTAGTGTGGGGTAGTTAGGGTTAGTGTAGGGTAGGTAGGGTTAGTGTAGGGTAGGTAGGAGAGTAGAATAAGGACTACAGACTGACATCATGTCAAAACCAATGAAGAGACCAGGAAGAAATGTTACTATTATAGAACAGGTGATGAATATAGAGAAATGTTACTATTATAGAACAGGTGATGAATATAGAGAAATGTTACTATTATAGAACAGGTGATGAATATAGATAAATGTTACTATTATAGAACAGGTGATGAATATAGAGAAAAGTTACTATTATAGAACAGGTGATGAATATAGAGAAATGTTACTATTATAGAACAGGTGATGAATATAGAGAAATGTTACTATTATAGAACAGGTGATGAATATAGAGAAATGTTACTATTATAGAACAGGTGATGAATATAGAGAGATGTTACTATTATAGAACAGGTGATGAATATAGAGAGATGTTACTATTATAGAACAGGTGATGAATATAGAGAAATGTTACTATTATAGAACAGGTGATGAATAAAGAGAAATGTTACTATTATAGAACAGGTGATGAATATAGTGAAATGTTACTATTATAGAACAGGTGATGAATATAGAGAAATGTTACTATTATAGAACAGGTGATGAATATAGAGAAATGTTATTATTATAGAACAGGTGATGAATAAAGAGAAATGTTACTATTATAGAACAGGTGATGAATATAGAGAAATGTTACTATTATAGAACAGGTGATGAATATAGAGAAATGTTACTATTATAGAACAGGTGATGAATATAGAGAAATGTTACTATTATAGAACAGGTGATGAATATAGAGAAATGTTACTATTATAGAACAGGTGATGAATATAGAGACATGTTACTATTATAGAACAGGTGATGAATATAGAGAAATGTTACTATTATAGAACAGGTGATGAATAAAGATACATTTACTCACCTCCACCTTGTCCGAGGCTACAGTATACCAGTGTACTCAACAGCACTGAAACACACAGAGAGAACTATCACTATGGTACATGATGTAAACACTGAAACACACAGAGAGAACTATCACTATGGTACATGATGTAAACACTGAAACACACAGAGGGAACTATCACTATGGTACATGATGTAAACACTGAAACACACAGAGAGAACTATCACTATGGTACATGATGTAAACACTGAAACACACAGAGAGAACTATCACTATGGTACATGATGTAAACACTGAAACACACAGAGGGAACTATCACTATGGTACATGATGTAAACACTGAGCTGTACCACAGATATTAATTTGTATATTGATGCATTTCAAACTAATATGACCCCACTATGGAAAGGGGAGACTCAGCTACAAACTAATTTGACCCCACTATGGAAAGAGGAGACTCAGATACAAACTAATATGACCCCACTATGGAAAGAGGAGACTCTCAGCTACAAACTAATATGACCCCACTATGGAAAGAGGAGACTCAGATACAAACTAATATGACCCCACTATGGAAAGAGGAGACTCTCAGCTACAAACTAATATGACCCCACTATGGAAAGGGGGGACTCTCAGCTACAAACTAATATGACCCCACTATGGAAAGAGGAGACTCTCAGCTACTAACTAATATGACCCCACTTTGGAAAGAGGAGACTCAGATACAAACTAATATGACCCCACTATGGAAAGAGGAGACTCAGCTACAAACTAATATGACCCCACTATGGAAAGAGGAGACTCAGCTACAAACTAATATGACCCCACTATGGAAAGAGGAGACTCAGCTACAAACTAATATGACCCCACTATGGAAAGAGGAGACTCAGATACAAACTAATATGACCCCACTATGGAAAGAGGAGACTCAGATACAAACTAATATGACCCCACTATGGAAAGAGGAGACTCAGCTACAAACTAATATGACCCCACTATGGAAAGAGGAGACTCTCAGCTACAAACTAATATGACCCCACTATGGAAAGAGGAGACTCAGCTACAAACTAATATGACCCCACTATGGAAAGAGGAGACTCAGCTACAAACTAATATGACCCCACTATGGAAAGAGGAGACTCTCAGATACAAACTAATATGACCCCACTATGGAAAGGGGAGACTCTCAGATACAAACTAATATGACCCCACTAAGGAAAGAGGAGACTCTCAGCTACAAACTAATATGACCCCACTATGGAAAGAGGAGACTCTCAGATACAAACTAATATGACCCCACTATGGAAAGAGGAGACTCTCAGATACAAACTAATATGACCCCACTATGGAAAGAGGAGACTCAGATACAAACTAATATGACCCCACTATGGAAAGGGGAGACTCTCAGATACAAACTAATATGACCCCACTATGGAAAGGGGAGACTCTCAGATACAAACTAATATGACCCCACTATGGAAAGAGGAGACTCTCAGATACAAAATAATATGACCCCACTATGGAAAGAGGAGACTCTCTGATACAAACTAATATGACCCCACTATGGAAAGGGGAGACTCTCAGATACAAACTAATATGACCCCACTATGGAAAGGGGAGACTCTCAGCTACAAACTAATATGACCCCACTATGGAAAGAGGAGACTCTCAGATACAAACTAATATGACCCCACTATGGAAAGGGGAGACTCAGGTACAAACTAATATGACCCCACTATGGAAAGAGGAGACTCTCAGATACAAACTAATATGACCCCACTATGGAAAGGGGAGACTCTCAGCTACAAACTAATATGACCCCACTATGGAAAGAGGAGACTCAGATACAAACTAATATGACCCCACTATGGAAAGAGGAGACTCTCAGATACAAACTAATATGACCCCACTATGGAAAGAGGAGACTCAGTTACAAACTAATATGACCCCACTATGGAAAGAGGAGACTCTCAGCTACAAACTAATATGACCCCACTATGGAAAGAGGAGACTCTCAGCTACAAACTAATATGACCCCACTATGGAAAGAGGAGACTCTCAGATACAAACTAATATGACCCCACTATGGAAAGAGGAGACTCTCAGCTACAAACTAATATGACCCCACTATGGAAAGGGGAGACTCTCAGCTACAAACTAATATGACCCCACTATGGAAAGAGGAGACTCTCAGATACAAACGAATATGACCCCACTATGGAAAGGGGAGAGTCTCAGCTACAAACTAATATGACCCCACTATGGAAAGAGGAGACTCTCAGCTACAAACTAATATGACCCCACTATGGAAAGGGGAGACTCTCAGCTACAAACTAATATGACCCCACTATGGAAAGAGGAGACTCTCAGCTACAAACTAATATGACCCCACTATGGAAAGGGGAGACTCTCAGCTACAAACTAATATGACCCCACTATGGAAAGAGGAGACTCTCAGATACAAACTAATATGACCCCACTATGGAAAGAGGAGACTCTCAGATACAAACTAATATGACCCCACTATGGAAAGAGGAGACTCTCAGCTGCAAACTGATATGACCCCACTATGGAAAGAGGAGACTCAGATACAAACTAATATGACCCCACTATGGAAAGAGGAGACTCAGCTACAAACTAATATGACCCCACCATGGAAAGAGGAGACTCTCAGATACAAACTAATATGACCCCACTATGGAAAGAGGAGACTCTCAGCTGCAAACTGATATGACCCCACTATGGAAAGAGGAGACTCAGATACAAACTAATATGACCCCACTATGGAAAGAGGAGACTCAGCTACAAACTAATATGACCCCACCATGGAAAGAGGAGACTCTCAGATACAAACTAATATGACCCCACTATGGAAAGAGGAGACTCAGCTACAAACTAATATGACCCCACCATGGAAAGAGGAGACTCTCAGATACAAACTAATATGACCCCACTATGGAAAGAGGAGACTCAGTTACAAACTAATATGACCCCACTATGGAAAGAGGAGACTCAGCTACAAACTAATATGACCCCACTATGGAAAGAGGAGACTCTCAGCTACAAACTAATATGACCCTACTATGGAAAGAGGAGACTCCCAGCTACAAACTAATATGACCCCACTATGGAAAGAGGAGACTCCCAGCTACAAACTAATATGACCCCACTATGGAAAGAGGAGACTCCCAGCTACAAACTAATATGACCCCACTATGGAAAGAGGAGACTCAGCTACAAACTAATATGACCCCACTATGGAAAGAGGAGACTCTCAGATACAAACTAATATGACCCCAATATGGAAAGAGGAGACTCTCAGCTACAAACTAATATGACCCCAATATGGAAAGAGGAGACTCCCAGCTACAAACTTATATGACCCCACTATGGAAAGGGGAGACTCTCAGACACAAACTAATATGACCCACTATGGAAAGAGGAGACTCATCTACAAACTAATATGACCCCACTATGGAAAGAGGAGACTCTCAGATACAAACTAATATGACCCCACTATGGAAAGACGAGACTCTCAGCTACAAACTAATATGACCCCACTATGGAAAGAGGAGACTCTCAGCTACAAACTAATATGACCCCACTATGGAAAGAGGAGACTCTCAGCTACAAACTAATATGACCCCACTATGGAAAGGGGAGACTCAGCTACAAACTAATATGACCCCACTATGGAAAGAGGAGACTCAGCTACAAACTAATATGACCCCACTATGGAAAGAGGAGACTCAGCTACAAACTAATATGACCCCACTATGGAAAGAGGAGGCTCTCAGCTACAAACTAATATGACCCCACTATGGAAAGAGGAGACTCTCAGCTACAAACTAATATGACCCAACTATGGAAAGAGGATACTCTCAGCTACAAACTAATATGACCCCACTATGGAAAGAGGAGACTCTCAGCTACAAACTAATATGACCCCACTATGGAAAGAGGAGACTCTCAGCTACAAACTAATATGACCACACTATGGACAGAGGAGACTCTCAGCTACAAACTAATATGACCCCACTATGTAAAGAGGAGACTCCCAGCTACAAACTTATATGACCCCACTATGGAAAGGGGAGACTCTCAGACACAAACTAATATGACCCACTATGGAAAGAGGAGACTCTCAGCTACAAACTAATATGACCCCACAGTGGAAAGGGGAGATTCAGCTACAAACTAATATGCTACAAACTAATATGACCCCACAATGGAAAGGGGAGTCTCTCATCTACAAACTAATATGACCCCACTATGGAAAAGCTCCTTTCGGAAAAGCTGACCACGACTCCATTTTGTTGATTCCTGCCTACAAACAGAAACTAAAACAACAAGCTCCCGCGCTCAGGTCTGTTCAACGCTGGTCCGACCAATCTGATTCCACGCTTCAAGACTGCTTCGATCACGCGGATTGGAATATGTTCCGCATTGCGTCCAACAACAACATGGACGAATATGCTGATTCGGTGAGCGAGTTCATTAGGAAGTGCATTGACGATGTCGTACCCACAGCAACGATTAAAACATTCCCAAACCAGAAACCGTGGATTGACGGCAGCATTCGCGTGAAACTGAAAGCGCGAACCACTGCTTTTAACCAGGGCAAGGTGACCGGAAACATGACCGAATACAAACAGTGTAGCTATTCTCTCCGCAAGGCAATCAAACAGGCTAAGTCCCAGTACAGAGACAAAATAGAGTCGCAATTCAACAGCTCAGACACAAGAGGTATGTGGCAGGGTCTACAGTCTATCACGGATTACAAAAAGAAAACCAGCCCCGTCGCGGACCAGGATGTCTTGCTCCCAGACAGGCTAAATAACTTTTTTGCCCGCTTTGAGGACAATACAGTGCCACTGACACGGCCCGCTACCAAAACCTGCGGGCTCTCCTTCACTGCAGCCGAGGTGAGTAAAACATTTAAACGTGTTAACCCTCGCAAGGCTGCAGGCCCAGACGGCATTCCCAGCCGCGTCCTCAGAGCATGCGCAGACCAGCTGGCTGGTGTGTTTACGGACATATTCAATCAATCCTTATCCCAGTCTGCTGTTCCCACATGCTTCAAGAGGGCCACCATTGTTCCTGTTCCCAAGAAAGCTAAGGTAACTGAGCTAAACGACTACCGCCCCGTAGCACTCACTTCCGTCATCATGAAGTGCTTTGAGAGACTAGTCAAGGACCATATCACCTCCACCCTACCGGACACCCTAGACCCACTCCAATTTGCTTACCGACCCAATAGGTCCACAGACGACGCAATCGCAACCACACTGCACACTGCCCTAACCCATCTGGACAAGAGGAATACCTGTGAGAATGCTGTTCATCGATTACAGCTCAGCATTTAACACCATAGTACCCTCCAAACTCGTCATCAAGCTCGAGACCCTGGGTCTCGACCCCGCCCTATGCAACTGGGTCCTGGACTTCCTGACGGGCCGCCCCCAGGTGGTGAGGGTAGGTAACAACATCTCCACCCCGCTGATCCTCAACACTGGGGCCCCACAAGGGTGCGTTCTGAGCCCTCTCCTGTACTCCCTGTTCACCCACGACTGCGTGGCCATGCACGCCTCCAACTCAATCATCAAGTTTGCGGATGACACTACAGTGGTAGGCTTGATTACCAACAACGACGAGACGGCCTACAGGGAGGAGGTGAGGGCCCTCGGAGTGTGGTGTCAGGAAAATAACCTCACACTCAACGTCAACAAAACAAAGGAGATGATTGTGGACTTCAGGAAACAACAGAGGGAGCACCCCCCTATCCACATCGACGGGTCAGTAGTGGAGAAGGTGGAAAGTTTTAAGTTCCTCGGTGTACACATCACGGACAAACTGAATTGGTCCACCCACACAGACAGCGTTGTGAAGAAGGCGCAGCAGCGCCTCTTCAACCTCAGGAGGCTGAAGAAATTCGGCTTGTCACCAAAAGCACTCACAAACTTCTACAGATGCACAATCGAGAGCATCCTGTCGGGCTGTATCACCGCCTGGTACGGCAACTGCTCCGCCCACAACCGTAAGGCTCTCCAGAGGGTAGTGAGGTCTGCAGAACGCATCACCGGGGGCAAACTACCTGCCCTCCAGGACACCTACACCACCCGATGTCACAGGAAGGCCATAAAGATCATCAAGGACAACAACCACCCAAGCCACTGCCTGTTCACCCCGCTATCATCCAGAAGGCGAGGTCAGTACAGGTGCATCAAAGCAGGGACCGAGAGACTGAAAAACAGCTTCTATCTCAAGGCCATCAGACTGTTAAACAGCCACCACTAACATTTAGCGGCCGCTGCCAACATACTGACTCAACTCCAGCCACTTTAAAAATGGGAATTGATGGAAATTATGTAAAAATGTACCACTAGCCACTTTAAACAATGCCACTTAATATAATGTTTACATACCCTACATTACCCATCTCATATGTATATGTATATACTGTACTCTATATCATCTACTGCATCTTGCCATCTTTATGTAATACATGTACCACTAGCCACTTTAAACTATGCCACTTTATGTTTACATACCCTACAGTACTCATCTCATATGTATATACCGTACTCTATACCATCTACTGCATCTTGCCTATGCCGTTCTGTACCATCACTCATTCATATATCTTTATGTACATATTCTTTATCCCTTTACACTTGTGTGTATAAGGTAGTAGTTGTGGAATTGTTAGGTTAGATTACTTGTTGTTATTACTGCATTGTCGGAACTAGAAGCACAAGCATTTCGCTACACTCGCATTAACATCTGCTAACCATGTGTATGTGACTAATAAATTTTGATTTGATTTGATTTGATTTGAAAGAGGAGACTGAGATACAAACTAATATGACCCCACTATGGAAAGAGGAGACTCAGCTACAAACTAATTTGAACCCACTATGGAAAGAGGAGACTCTCAGCTACAAACTAATATGACCCCACTATGGAAAGAGGAGCCTCAGCTACAAACTAATATGACCCCACTATGGAAAGAGGAGACTCAGCTACAAACTAATATGACCCCACTATGGAAAGGGGAGACTCAGCTACAAACTAATATGACACCACAATGGAAAGGGGAGATTCAGCTACAAACTAATATGACCCCACTATGGAAAGGGGAGACTCTCAGATACAAACTAATATGACCCCACAATGGAAAGGGGAGTCTCTCATCTACAAACTAATATGACCCCACTATGGAAAGAGGAGACTCAGATACAAACTAATATGACCCCACTATGGAAAGAGGAGGCTCAGCTACAAACTAATATGTCCCCAATATGGAAAGGGGAGACTCTCAGCTACAAACTAATATGACCCCACTATGGAAAGAGGAGACTCAGCTACAAACTAATATGACCCCACTATGGAAAGAGGAGACTCTCAGCTACAAAATAATATGACCCCACTATGGAAAGGGGAGACTCTCAGACACAAACTAATATGACCCACTATGGAAAGGGGAGACTCAGCTACAAACTAATATAACCCCACTATGGAAAGAGGAGACTCTCAGCTACAAACTAATATGACCCCACTATGGAAAGAGGAGACTCAGCTACAAACTAATATGACCCCACTATGGAAAGAGGAGACTCAGCTACAAACTAATATGACCCCACTATGGAAAGAGGAGACTCTCAGCTACAAACTAATATGACCCCACTATGGAAAGAGGAGACTCTCAGCTACAAACTAATATGACCCCACTATGGAAAGGGGAGACTCAGCTACAAACTAATATGACCCCACTATGGAAAGAGGAGACTCAGCTATAAACTAATATGACCCCACTATGGAAAGAGGAGACTCAGCTACAAACTAATATGACCCCACTATGGAAAGAGGAGACTCTCAGCTACAAACTAATATGACCCCACTGTGGAAAGAGGAGACTCTCAGCTACAAACTAATATGACCCCACTATGGAAAGAGGAGACTCTCAGCTACAAACTAATATCACCCCACTATGGAAAGAGGAGTCTCTCAGATACAAACTAATATGACCCCACTATGGAAAGAGGAGACTCAGCTACAAACTAATATGACCCCACTATGGAAAGAGGAGACTCAGCTACAAACTAATATGACCCCACTATGGAAAGAGGAGACTCTCAGCTACAAACTAATATGACCCCACTATGGAAAGAGGAGACTCAGCTACAAACTAATATGACCCCACTATGGAAAGAGGAGACTCAGCTACAAACTAATATGACCCCACTATGGAAAGAGGAGACTCTCAGCTACAAACTAATATGACCCCACTATGGAAAGAGGACACTCAGATACAAACTAATATGACCCCACTATGGAAAGAGGAGACTCAGCTACAAACTAATATGACCCCACTATGGAAAGAGGAGACTCAGATACAAACTAATATGACCCCACTATGGAAAGAGGAGACTCAGATACAAACTAATATGACCCCACTATGGAAAGAGGAGACTCAGCTACAAACTAATATGACCCCACTATGGAAAGAGGAGACTCTCAGCTACAAACTAATATGACCCCACTATGGAAAGAGGAGACTCAGCTACAAACTAATATGACCCCACTATGGAAAGAGGAGACTCAGATACAAACTAATATGACCCCACTATGGAAAGAGGAGAATCTCAGCTACAAACTAATATGACCCCACTATGGAAAGGGGAGACTCTCAGATACAAACTAATATGACCCCACTATGGAAAGAGGAGACTCAGCTACAAACTAATATGACCCCACTATGGAAAGAGGAGACTCAGATACAAACTAATATGACCCCACTATGGAAAGAGGAGACTCTCAGCTACAAACTAATATGACCCCACTATGGAAAGGGGAGACTCTCAGACACAAACTAATATGACCCCACTATGGAAAGAGGAGACTCTCAGCTACAAACTAATATGACCCCACTATGGAAAGAGGAGACTCAGCTACAAACTAATATGACCCCACTATGGAAAGAGGAGACTCTCAGCTACAAACTAATATGACCCCACTATGGAAAGAGGACACTCAGATACAAACTAATATGACCCCACTATGGAAAGAGGAGACTCAGCTACAAACTAATATGACCCCACTATGGAAAGAGGAGACTCAGATACAAACTAATATGACCCCACTATGGAAAGAGGAGACTCAGATACAAACTAATATGACCCCACTATGGAAAGAGGAGACTCAGCTACAAACTAATATGACCCCACTATGGAAAGAGGAGACTCTCAGCTACAAACTAATATGACCCCACTATGGAAAGAGGAGACTCAGCTACAAACTAATATGACCCCACTATGGAAAGAGGAGACTCAGATACAAACTAATATGACCCCACTATGGAAAGAGGAGAATCTCAGCTACAAACTAATATGACCCCACTATGGAAAGAGGAGACTCAGCTACAAACTAATATGACCCCACTATGGAAAGAGGAGACTCAGATACAAACTAATATGACCCCACTATGGAAAGAGGAGACTCTCAGCTGCAAACTAATATGACCCCACTATGGAAAGGGGAGACTCTCAGACACAAACTAATATGACCCCACTATGGAAAGAGGAGACTCTCAGCTACAAACTAATATGACCCCACTATGGAAAGAGGAGACTCAGCTACAAACTAATATGACCCCACTATGGAAAGAGGAGACTCAGATACAAACTAATATGACCCCACTATGGAAAGAGGAGAATCTCAGCTACAAACTAATATGACCCCACTATGGAAAGAGGAGACTCAGCTACAAACTAATATGACCCCACTATGGAAAGAGGAGACTCAGATACAAACTAATATGACCCCACTATGGAAAGAGGATACTCTCAGATACAAACTAATATGACCCCACTATGGAAAGAGGAGACTCTCAGATACAAACTAATATGACCCCACTATGGAAAGAGGAGACTCTCAGCTACAAACTAATATGACCCCACTATGGAAAGAGGAGACTCAGATACAAACTAATATGACCCCACTATGGAAAGAGGAGACTCTCAGCTACAAACTAATATGACCCCACTATGGAAAGAGGAGACTCTCAGCTACAAACTAATATGACCCCACTATGGAAAGAGGAGACTCTCAGATACAAACTAATATGACCCCACTATGGAAAGGGGAGACTCTACGACCCACACAAGTATCCAGGGACTCGTCTGAAAGTAACCCATACAAATGAGTGGAATTTACAAATATAGACTCTCCAAAACCATATAGATATTAAACTATATTGATAATAGACATATAGATACAAAACTATATAGATATTAAACTATATAGATATTAATCTATATAGATATTACACTATATGATATGAAACTATATAGATATTAAACCATACAGATATTAAACCATATAGATATTAATCTATATAGATATTAAACTATATAGATATTCAACTATATAGATATTAAAACATATTGATAATAGACTATAAAGATATTAAACTTAATAGATATTAAATCATATAGATACTAAACCATACAGATATTAAACAATATACATAATAAACCATGTGATAATATACTATATAGATATTAAACCATATAGATAATAAACCATGTTGATACACTATACAGATATTTAACTATACAGATATTAAACTATATAGATATTAAACTATATAGATAATAAACGATACAGATATTAAACCGTATATATATATATATATTAAATGTTGTTGATTTTAAACCATATAGATATTAAACTATATAGATGTTAAATAATCCATATATTAAACTATATAAATACTAAACTAAATAGATATTTAATCATACAGATATGAATCTATACAGATATTAAACCATACATATTTTAAACTATATAGATACTAAACTATATAGATATTTAATCATACGATTGTGAAACTTTACAGATATTAAACCATACAGATATTAAACTATACAATATTAAACTATACATATATTAAACTACATAGCCATTAAACAATATAGGTATTACACTATATTGATATTAAACCATACAGACATTAAACCATACAAATAACAAACCATACAGATATTACACCATATAGATACTATACCATACAGATTTTAAACCATATAGATACTAAACCATACAGATATTAAACCATATAGATACTAAACCATACAGATATTAAACCATATAGATATTAAACCATACAGATTTTAAACCATATTGATATTAAAACTTCTTCGGGCTATGGGTGGTATTTTGACGTCCGGATGAAAACGCTTGCTCAAATTAAACTGCCTGCTACGCAGGTGTTTTCAATGGGTTTCTATGTGGATCTAGATTTATAAGATTTATAAGGCACTTGCGTGCAGTACCTATCGCTTCCACTGGACGTCAACAGTCTTTAGAAATTAGTTGATGTTTTTCTTTAGAGAAATGAAGAAGTAGAATGAGGCTCGAGTGAAGTGTACTCGAAAGCATGCTACACATTGTTTTCGTCTGGTATTGAACACAGTTTATCCCGGATTAAATTTTATCGATTATTTACGTTACAAAATACCTAAAGTTGTATTAGGTAAGTTGTTTGAAATGTTTGGATCAAGATTACAGGTAATTTATTAGATATTTTGAGGTCATGTTGTGCGAGTTGGAACCGGTGTGTTTCTGAGTCATACGCGCCAAATAAATTGACATTTTGGAGATATAACGATGGAATTTATCGAACAAAAGGACCATTTATGATGTTTATGGGACATATTGGAGTGCCAACAGAAGACGATCTTCGAAGGTAAGGCATGAATTAAATCTTCATTTCAGACTTTTGTGTCGCGCCAGGCGGGTTGAAATCTGATTTTCATGTGTTGGTATGCTGGGCGCAGTCCTCAGATAATCGCATGGTTTGCTTTCGCCGTAAAGCCTTTTTGAAATCTGACACTGTGGCAGGATTAACAAGAAGTTCATCTTTAAACCGATGTATAACACTTGTATGATTTGTGAATGATTATTATGAGTATTTCTGTTTTTGATTTTGGCGCGCTGCTATTTCACTGGGTGAAATCCCATTAACGGGATTGGCGCGAGAAGGGATCACTAAGAAGTTAAACTATACAGATATTTAACTATACAGATTTTAAAACATATAGATATTAAACTATACATATATTAAAGCATATATATATATACATATATATACTAAATTATGTTGATATTAAACCATACAGATATTAAACCATACATATATTAAACCTTTTATATATAATATATATATATATATATATTAAATTATGATGCTATTAACCATAGAGATAATAAACCATACAGAAATTAAACCAAACAGATATTAATGGTTTAATGGTTTAATTTCTGTATGGTTTAATATCTCTATGGTTTAATAGCATCATCATTTATTAATATAATAATATAATAATTATATATATATTATATATTAAATATATTAAATTATGATGCTATTAAACCATAGAGATAATAAACCATACAGAAATTAAACCAAACAGATATTAATGGTTTAATGGTTTAATTTCTGTATGGTTTAATATCTCTATGGTTTAATAGCATCATCATTTATTAATATAATAATATAATAATATAATAATTATATATTAAATATATTAAATTATGATGCTATTAAACCATAGAGATAATAAACCATACAGAAATTAAACCATATATATATATATATATATATTAAATGATGTTGATTTTGAACTATACAGATATTAAACCATACAGATATTAAACTATACAGTTTTAAACCATATATATATATATATATATTAAATTATGTTGAGTTTAAACCATACCGATATTATACTATACAGCTATTAAACCTTATAGATATTAAACCATACAAATGTTTAACTATACAGATATCACACCATATAGATATTAAACTATACATTTATTAAACCATACAGATATTAAAGTATACAGATATTAAACCACACAGATATTAAACCATACAAATACTAAACCGTATAGATATTAAACCACACAGATATTAAACCATACAGATATTTAACCATATAGATATTAAACCATACAGATATTAAACTATACAGATATTAAACAGTATAGATATTAAACCATTCAAATGTTAAACTGTACAGATATTAAACCGTATAGATATTAAACCATATAGATATTAAACCATTTAGATATTAAACCATACAAATGTTCAACTATTCAGATATCACACCATACATATATTAATCTATACATTTACTAAACCATACAGATATTAAAGTATACAGATATTAAATTGATATCTAGACATTGAACCGTATATATATATTAAACTGTTTAGATAATATTCAACTCACAGAGTAGAAGACAGGTACGTTCCATCTCAATGTGTCGATCACTAACTGTACCTAAACTGTAGTGACTTGTAGCCTGTCCATCCCCCCACCCTCCTCTCCTCTCTACCCATCTATACTTCCTCTTGAGATGGACTGAGAGGTGTGAAAGATGTGTGTGACAGAACGAGGGGGCCTAGAGAGAAGAGAGACACAGAGAGAGATAGAGAGAGAGAGAGAGAAGAAGGGCATTCTATGCCATCAAAAGGAACATAAATTTCAACATACCAATCAGGATCTGGCTAAAAATACTTGAATCAGTCATAGAGCCCATTGCCCTTTATGGTTGTGAGGTCTGGGGTCCGCTCACCAACCAAGATTTCACAAAATGGGACAAACACCAAATTGAGACTCTGCATGCAGAATTCTGCAAAAATATCCTCCGTGTACAACGTAGAACACCAAATAATGCATGCAGAGCAGAATTAGGCCGATACCCACTAATTATCAAAATCCAGAAAAGAGCCGTTAAATTCTACAACCACCTAAAAGGAAGCGATTCCCAAACCTTCCATAACAAAGCCATCACCTACAGAGAGATGAACCTGGAGAAGAGTCCCCTAAGCAAGCTGGTCCTAGGGCTCTGTTCACAAACACAAACACACCCCACAGAGCCCCAGGACAACAGCACAATTAGACCCAACCAAATCATGAGAAAACAAAAAGATAATTACTTGACACATTGGAAAGAATTAACAAAAAAACAGAGCAAACTAGAATGCTATTTGGCCCTAAACAGAGAGTACACAGTGGCAGAATACCTGACCACTGTGACTGACCCAAACTTAAGGAAAGCTTTGACTATGTACAGACTCAGTGAGCATAGCCTTGCTATTGAGAAAGGCTGCCGTAGGCAGACATGGCTCTCAAGAGAAGACAGGCTATGTGCTCACTGCCCACAAAATGAGGTGGAAACTGAGCTGCACTTCCTAACCTCCTGCCCAATGTATGACCATATTAGAGAGACATATTTCCCTCAGATTACACAGATCCACAAAGAATTCGAAAACAAATCCAATTTTGATAAACTCCCATATCTACTGGGTGAAATTCCACAGTGTGCCATCACAGCAGCAAGATTTGTGGTCCCGTGTGGCTCAGTTGGTAGAGCATGGCGCTTGCAACGCCAGAGTTGTGGGTTCATTCCCCACGGGGGGACCAGGATGAATATGTATGAACTTTCCAATTTGTAAGTCGCTCTGGATAAGAGCGTCTGCTAAATGCCTTAAATGTAAATGTAAAAATGTGACCTGTTGCCACAAGAAAAGGGCAACCAGTGAAGAACAAACACCATTGTAAATACAACCCATGTTTATTTATTTTAACTTGTGTGCTTTAACCATTTGTACATTGTTACAACACTGTATATATATAATATGACATTTGTAATGTCTTTATTGTTTTGAAACTTCTGTATGTGTAATGTTTACTGTTAATTTTTATTGTTTATTTCACTTTTGTATATTATCTACCTCACTTGCTTTGGCAATGTTAACACGTTTCCCATGCCAATAAAGCCCCTTGAATTGAATTGAATTGAATTGAGAAGAGAGAGAAGAGAGACAGCGAGAGAGAGAGAGAGAGAGAGAGAGAGAGAGAGAGAGAGAGAGAGAGAGAGAGAGAGAGAGAGAGAGAGAGAGAGAGAGAGAGAGAGAGAGAGAGAGAGAGAGAGAGGGAGAGAGAGAGGAATAGAAAGAGATAGAGAGAGATTGAGAAACAGTTAGAAAGGGATATATAGAAGAGAGGGACAGAGAGAAGAGAGAAAGAGAGAGTTAGATAAATAGAGATAGAGAGAGAGGGGGATATATAGAAGAGAGAGACAGAGAGCGAGAGAGAGAGATAGAGAGAGAGAGAGATGGAGAGAGTTAGAGAGACAGAGAGAGAGAGAGAGAAAGAGAGAGAGAGAGAGAGACAGACAGAGAGGACACTACCCTTCACAACATAACCTAGATAG
This sequence comes from Salvelinus alpinus, assembly GCF_045679555.1. Taxonomy (NCBI): domain Eukaryota; kingdom Metazoa; phylum Chordata; class Actinopteri; order Salmoniformes; family Salmonidae; genus Salvelinus; species Salvelinus alpinus. The sequence goes on along the minus strand of NC_092116.1, from coordinate 40,342,690 downwards.
ATAGAAGAGAGAGAGAGAGAGAGAGAGATAGGGAGATAGATATAACTTCTGTGAGTGTAATGTTTATTGTTCACTTTTGTTGTTTATTTCACTTTTGTATATTATCTACCTCACTTACTTTGTCAATGTTAACATATGTTTCCCATGCCAATACAGCCCCTAGAATTGAATTGATTTGAATGGATAGATAGATAGATAGATAGATAGATAGATAGATAGAGAGAGAGAGAGAGAGAGAGAGAGAGAGAGAGAGAGAGAGAGAGAGAGAGAGAGAGAGAGAGAGAGAGAGAGGGAGGGGGAGAAAGAGATAGAGAGGGAGGGAGGGAGGGATATATAGAAGAGAGACAGAGAGAGACAGAGTGAGTCATGTTTAGTCTGTAGTCCAACCTGGAACTGAGTGAGTCATGTTTAGTCTGAAGTCCAACCTGGAACTGAGTGTGTCATGTTTAATCTGAAGTCCAACCTGGAACTGAGTGAGTCATGTTTAGTCTGTAGTCCAACCTGGAACTGAGTGAGTCATGTTTAGTCGGATGTCCAACCTGGAACTGAGTGAGTCATGTTTAGTCTGAAGTCCAACCTGGAACTGAGTGAATCATGTTTAGTCTGTAGTCCAACCTGGAACTGAGTGAGTCATGTTTAGTCTGAAGTCCAACCTGGAACTGAGTGAATCATGTTCAGTCTGTAATCCAACCTGGAACTGAGTGAGTCATGTTTACATTTTTTAGTCATTTAGCAGACGCTCTTATCCAGAGCGACTTACAGTAGTTATACATTTTCTAACATTTTTTTTTTTTTTTTTTTTTTAACATACTGAGACAAGGATATCCCTACCGGCCAAACCCTCCCTAAGAACGGACGACGCTATGCCAATTGTGCGTCGCCCCACGGATCTCCCGGTTGCGGCCGGCTGCGACAGAGCCTGGGCGCGAACCCAGCCCAGCCTGGGCGCAAACCCAGAGACTCTGGTGGCGCAGCTAGCACTGCGATGCAGTGCCCTAGACCACTGCGCCACCCGGGAGATACCCGGGAACCAATGTTTAGTCTGAAGTCCAACCTGGAACTGAGTGAGTCATGTTTAGTCTGAAGTTCAACCTGGAATGAGTGAGTCATGTTTAGTCTGAAGTCCAACCTGGAACTGAGTGAGTCATGTTTAGTCTGAAGTTCAACCTGGAATGAGTGAGTCATTTTTAGTCTGAAGTCCAACCTGGAACTGAGTGAGTCATGTTCCGTCTGAAGTCCAACCTGGAACTGAGTTAGTCATGTTTAGTCTGAAGTCCAACCTGGAACTGAGTGAGTCATATTCAGTCTGAAGTCCAACCTGGAACTGAGTGAGTCATGTTTAGTCTGAAGTCCAACCTGGAACTGAGTGAGTCATGTTGAGTCTGAAGTTCAAACTGGAACTGAGTGAGTCCTGTTAAGTCTGAAGTCCAACCTGGAACTGAGTGAGTCATGTTTAGTCTGAAGTCCAACCTGGAACTGAGTGAGTCATGTTCAGTCTGTAGTCCAACCTGGAACTGAGTGAGTCATGTTCAGTCTGAAGTCCAACCTGGAACTGAGTGAGTCATGTTTAGTCTGAAGTTCAAACTGGAACTGAGTGAGTCATGTTTAGTCTGTAGTCCAACCTGGAACTGAGTGAGTCATGTTTAGTCGGATGTCCAACCTGGAACTGAGTGAGTCATGTTTAGTCTGTAGTCCAACCTGGAACTGAGTGAGTCATGTTTAGTCGGATGTCCAACCTGGAACTGAGTGAGTCATGTTCAGTCTGAAGTCCAGTACATACTGTAGTAAACATAGTCTACAGTACATACTGTAGTAAACATAGTCTACAGTACATACTGTAGTAAACATGGCCTACAGTACATACTGTAGTAAACATAGCCTACAGTACATACTGTAGTAAACATAGCCTACAGGACATACTGTAGTAAACATAGCCTACAGTACATACTGTAGTAAACATAGCCTACAGTACATACTGTAGTAAACATAGCCTACAGTACATACTGTAGTAAACCATGCCTACAGTACATACTGTAGTTAACTTAGTCTACATGACATAATGTAGTAAACATAGCCTACAGTACATACTGTAGTAAACATGGCATACAGTACATACTGTAGTAAACATGGCATACAGTACATACTGTAGTAAACATAGCCTACAGTACATACTGTATTAAACATAGCCTACAGTACATACTGTAGTAACATAGCCTACAGGACACACTGTAGTATATCATCTACCTCACTTGCTTTGGCAATGTTAACATATGTTTCCCATGCCAATAAAGCCCATTGAATTTATAGATAGATACAGAGAGAGAGGGTGGAGCGGGGAAAGAGAGAGTGATAGAGAGGGAGATATATACAGAGAGAGACAGAGACAAAGAGTGCAACAGAAAGAGAGAGAGATGGAGACAAAGAGACACAGCTACATGTGAGCTCACACATTCTTCAGCATGTTTTTACAACAATATAGATTTAGAGTTAGATAAACTTGGATTTTTACACAAGGACATATACACAACAGAAACCTGAAGCACCATCCAACCTGGAACTGAGTGAGTCATGTTTAGTCTGAAGTCCATCCTGGAACTGAGTGAGTCATGTTCAGTCTGTAGTCCAACCTGGAACTGAGTGAGTCATGTTTAGTCTGTAGTCCAACCTGAAACTGAGTGAGTCATGTTTAGTCTGTAGTCCAACCTGAAACTGAGTGAGTCATGTTCAGTCTGTAGTCCAACCTGAAACTGAGTGAGTCATGTTCAGTCTGTAGTCCAACCTGGAACTGAGTGAGTCATGTTTAGTCTGTAGTCCAACCTGAAACTGAGTGAGTCATGTTTAGTCTGAAGTCCATCCTGGAACTGAGTGAGTCATGTTCAGTCTGTAGTCCAACCTGGAACTGAGTGAGTCATGTTCAGTCTGAAGCTACTATTAAAGCCAAGAAGAAAATACATTACAATGATATATTTTACTTTATAAGGACTGAATGCTAAGTTAAGGCTACCAAGCTTGCTAGGTCAGCTACCAAGCTTGCTACAGTGGTTCTTCCTGTAAACGTTGTGTCGAACTGCAGCACACTTTGCGGGCTGCCTCAGAATTCTATGGCACGTTATTTAAGTGTCAGCCATTGTTGCCATTAACGCAAGTTAGTGCTAGTGTGACCACCAGAGGGCATCTTTGAGAAGCAGTAGATTTTTTAAATATTGGCTGTACTAGAGAATTTAAAACCTTTTTTGTAAGAACATAGTATATGGGATTGAGTTTAAGAAATGTAGCTTAATTAATTTGATTAATATTATGGTGTTTCTATTCCAAGAAAAATGAAAATAGAATCCCTCAGGGTTTTTGTTAGGAAAGTGTGGCGCTGTACAACATGTAGGCTACAGTACTAAGAGCATAACATTTCCACACCCTAATTGTAGTCTAACCAATACCCAAACAGAGATTCAGTGAAAAAGAATAATCTCATTAATTTATCAAGACCAGTCCCCATGCTTGTCTCAGAGCAGAGCGAAACGGTGTTGAAATAGTTGACCATATGCTTTAAATGCCACAATGTCACAAATAATTGAACACACACAATTCTTAAAACTCTGAGAAGGATAATAGGAGGTGATCTGCATATTAAACTGACATTCTTATTGCTATATTCCACAAGTTACTGTGTGTGTTTCAATCCTCTCTCTCTCTCGCTCTCTCTCTGTCATTATATAAATGTGCACCTCCATCAGATCAACCGCACTAAAGAGATTTAATTAAAGTTTGCAATATTGTTATAGTGATCTGTTTTCCAGTGGTTTTTTGCACCGCCCTATGGGACTCCAAATCGCATCCGGTTGTGATACAGCCTGGAATTGAACCAGGGTGTCTGTAGTGATGCCTCAAGCACTGAGATGCAGTGCCATAGACCACTGCACCAAATTTAGCTTAATTAATTTGATTAATATTATGGTGTTTCTATTCCAAGAAAAATGAAAACGAAACCCTCAGGGTTTCTGTTAGGAAAATATGGCGCTGTACAACGTGACCGGTCAGGAGTAGGTTACCTTACTAAGAGCAAAATAATAATTCTGCATTTTGAAAGAGTATTTTTATAATTATTATTAATGAAAGCATAAAGATGTTGGTGTAGAAATACTGTACAGTATATGCTTTATCCAACATTTAGCGGTTGCATGAGGTCACCCACACGCACGTTAAACATTGTGATAATAAAGCATTTAAATCATATTGAAGATAGAAGGCTCCTGCATAGAGTATGTTTATTGACCTACTCTGCAGTCTGACATGTAAACATAGCCTACAGTACATAGTAAACATGGTAACGTGCCTAATTGCTCACATAAGGGAGAGCAGGCCATGTCCAGACTTTCTCTGTGACCTCAAGTACTCATTAACTCTGTCTTCAATGATTTTTCGGTTTGCATCAGTCAAGGACAGAAACTTCTGAGACACAGTATTAAAGATGAATACCCAGAGGTTCACTGGTAAGCCACTTTGCCTCAGGATCCTTCCAGTTGGTATTCTGTGTCCACTCGTGGTATCTCTCTTCGGTTACACACCCTTGGAAGAGCAGAACTGCATAACGGTCCGGGCGGCCCTTGCTGTGCCTGGTGAGCAGTTCGTCAAGTTCTGTTGTCAGAAGAGGAATGGAAATGTCAGGGTGAACCGACGACCTGACGATCTCGCCACATATGAGCAGAATGGTACTGCCCTGAGCTCCCATCGATTACAGTGGCCTATCATAGAAACGGTAGATCAATTAACCTTTCAGTGATACCCATCCCGGATCCGGGAGCATCCTCATCAAAAAAGCTGACTAGCATAGCCTAGCCTAACGGGACAGGGATATCATATAATATAATTTTCATGAAATCACAAGTCCAATACAGCAAATGAAAGATAAACATCTTGTGAATCCAGCCATCATTTCCGATTTTTTAAATGTTTTACAGCGAAAACACAATATGTATTTCTATTAGCTAACCACAATAGCCAAAGACTCAACCGCATATTTTCACCATGTTTCTACCGCATAGGTAGCTATCACAAAACTGACCAAATAGAGATATAATTAGTCACTAACCAAGAAACAACTTCATCAGATGACAGTCTTATAACATGTTATACAATACATTTATGTTTTGTTCGAAAAATGTGCATATTTGAGGTATAAATACCATCACAAATAGCACCGAAGCAGCCAGAATAGTTACAGAGAGCAACGTGAAATAAATATATACTCATCATAAAACATTTATGAAAAATACATGGTGTACAGCAAATGAAAGATAAACATCTTGTGAATCCAGCCAATATTTCTGATTTTTTAAGTGTTTTACAGTGAAAACACAATATAGAATTATATTAGCTTACCACAATAGCCAAACACACAAATGCATTTATTCACCGCAAAATCTAGCTATCGCAAAAATCAGCAAAAGATATAAAATTAATCACTAACCTTCAACAACTTCATCAGATGACAGTCTTATAACATCAGGTTATACAATACACTTATGTTTTGTTCGAAAAGGTGCATATTTAGAGCTGCAAACCGTGGTTATACATTGTGAATATGTAGCAACATTTCCCCAGAATGTCCGGAGCTATTTTGGACACTCACCTAATCTGACCAAAGAACTCATCATAAACTTAACATAAAAATACTTGTTGTATGCCAAATGAAAGATACACTGGTTCTTAACCTCTAACGAGTCACAACCCCGGATCCGGGATCCCCCCATCAAAAAAGCTGACTAGCATAGCCTAGCCTAAAGCGACAGGGATATCATATAATAAAATGTTCATGAAATCACAAGTCCAAGACACCAATTGAAAGATAAACATCTTGTGAATCCAGCCATTATTTCCGATTTTTAAAATGTTTTACAGGGAAAACACAATATGTATTTCTATTAGCTAACCACGATAGCAAAAGACCCAACTTTTTTTTTTCACCATTTTTTTACTGCATAGGTAGCTATCAAAAATTCGACCAAATAAAGATATAAATAGTCACTAACCAAGAAACAACTTCATCAGATGACAGTCTTATAACAGATTTATTGTATAGCATATGTTTTGTTAGAAAAATGTGCATATTTCAGGTATAAATTTACATTTACATTACATTTAAGTCATTTAGCAGACGCTCTTATCCAGAGCGACTTACAAGTTGGTGCATTCACCTTAAATCACAGTTTTACATTGCAGCTGCAATCTGAAATAGCGCCGAAGCAGCCAGAATAATTACAGAGACCAACGTCAAATAACCAAATAATCATCATAAAACATTTCTGAAAAATATATGGTGTACAGCAAATGAAAGACAAACATCTTGTGAATCCAGCCAATATTTCCGATTTTTTAAGTGTTTTACAGCGAAAACACAATATAGCATTATATTAGCTTACCACAATAGCCAGAAACACAAGCCATTTACCAGCAGCAAAGGTTAGCGATCGTAACAAACCAGCAAAAGATATATAATTTTTGACTAACCTTCATAAACTTTTTAAACAGTATAACATGATGCTCTGGTCTGGTGGCTGACATTTAAACAGTATAACATGATGCTCTGGTGGCTGACATTTAAACAGTATAACATGATGCTCTGGTCTGGTGGCTGACATTTTAACATTATAACATGATGCTCTGGTCTGGTGGCTGACATATAAACAGTATAACATGATGCTCTGGTCTGGTGGCTGACATTTAAACAGTATAACATGATGCTCTGGTCTGGTGGCTGATATTTAAACAGTATAACATGTTGCTCTGGTCTGGTGGCTGACATTTAAACAGTATAGCATGATGCTCTGGTGGCTGACATTTAAACAGTACAACATGATGCTCTGGTCTGGTGGCTGACATTTAAACAGTATAACATGATGCTCTGGTCTGGTGGCTGACATTTAAACAGTATAACATGATGCTCTGGTGGCTGACATTTTAACATTATAACATGATGCTCTGGTCTGGTGGCTTACATTTAAAAAGTATAACATGATGCTCTGGTGGCTGACATTTAAACAGTATAACATGATGTTCTGGTCTGGTGACTGACATTTAAACAGTATAACATGATTCTCTGGTCTGGTGGCTGACATTTAAACTGTATAACATGATGCTCTGGTCAGGTGACTGACATTTAAACAGTATAACATGATGCTCTGGTCTGGTGACTGACATTTAAACAGTATAGCATGATGGTCTGGTGGCTGACATTTAAACAGTATAACATGATGCTCTGGTCTGGTGTCTGACATTTAAACAGTATAACATGATGCTCTGGTGGCTGACATTTAGACAGTATAACATGATGCTCTGGTGGCTGACATTTAAACAGTATAACATGATGCTCTGGTCTGGTGGCTGACAATTAAACAGTATAACATGATGCTCTGGTCTTGTGGCTGACATTTAAACAGTATAACATGATGCTCTGGTAGCTGACATTTAAACAGCATAGCATGATGCTCTGGTGGCTGACATTTAAACAGTATAACATGATGCTCTGGTCTGGTGGCTGACAATTAAACAGTATAACATGATGCTCTGGTCTGGTGGCTGACATTTAAACAGTATAACATGATGCTCTGTTCTGGTGGCTGACATTTAAACAGTATAGCATGATGCTCTGGTCTGGTGGCTGACATTTAAACAGTATAACATGATGCTCTGGTCTGGTGGCTGACATTTAAACAGTATAGCATGATGGTCTGGTGGCTGACATTTAAACAGTATAACATGATGCTCTGGTCTGTGAGTGACATTTGAACAGTATAATATGATGCTCTGGTGGCTGACCATTAAACAGTATAACATGATGCTCTGGTCTTGTGGCTGACATTTAAACAGTATAACATGATGCTCTGGTAGCTGACATTTAAACAGCATAGCATGATGCTCTGGTGGCTGACATTTAAACATTATAACATGATGCTCTGGTCTGGTGGCTGACAATTAAACAGTATAACATGATGCTCTGGTCTGGTGACTGACATTTAAACAGTATAGCATGATGGTCTGGTGGCTGACATTTAAACAGTATAACATGATGCTCTGGTCTGGTGTCTGACATTTAAACAGTATAACATGATGCTCTGGTGGCTGACATTTAGACAGTATAACATGATGCTCTGGTGGCTGACATTTAAACAGTATAACATGATGCTCTGGTCTGGTGGCTGACAATTAAACAGTATAACATGATGCTCTGGTCTTGTGGCTGACATTTAAACAGTATAACATGATGCTCTGGTAGCTGACATTTAAACAGCATAGCATGATGCTCTGGTGGCTGACATTTAAACAGTATAACATGATGCTCTGGTCTGGTAGCTGACATTTAAACAGTATAACATGATGCTCTGGTCTGGTGGCTGACATATAAACAGTATAACATGATGCTCTGGTCTGGTGGCTGACATTTAAACAGTATAACATGATGCTCTGGTCTGGTGGCTGATATTTAAACAGTATAACATGTTGCTCTGGTCTGGTGGCTGACATTTAAACAGTATAGCATGATGCTCTGGTGGCTGACATTTAAACAGTACAACATGATGCTCTGGTCTGGTGGCTGACATTTAAACAGTATAACATGATGCTCTGGTCTGGTGGCTGACATTTAAACAGTATAACATGATGCTCTGGTGGCTGACATTTTAACATTATAACATGATGCTCTGGTCTGGTGGCTTACATTTAAAAAGTATAACATGATGCTCTGGTGGCTGACATTTAAACAGTATAACATGATGTTCTGGTCTGGTGACTGACATTTAAACAGTATAACATGATTCTCTGGTCTGGTGGCTGACATTTAAACTGTATAACATGATGCTCTGGTCAGGTGACTGACATTTAAACAGTATAACATGATGCTCTGGTCTGGTGACTGACATTTAAACAGTATAGCATGATGGTCTGGTGGCTGACATTTAAACAGTATAACATGATGCTCTGGTCTGGTGTCTGACATTTAAACAGTATAACATGATGCTCTGGTGGCTGACATTTAGACAGTATAACATGATGCTCTGGTGGCTGACATTTAAACAGTATAACATGATGCTCTGGTCTGGTGGCTGACAATTAAACAGTATAACATGATGCTCTGGTCTTGTGGCTGACATTTAAACAGTATAACATGATGCTCTGGTAGCTGACATTTAAACAGCATAGCATGATGCTCTGGTGGCTGACATTTAAACAGTATAACATGATGCTCTGGTCTGGTGGCTGACAATTAAACAGTATAACATGATGCTCTGGTCTGGTGGCTGACATTTAAACAGTATAACATGATGCTCTGTTCTGGTGGCTGACATTTAACCAGTATAGCATGATGCTCTGGTCTGGTGGCTGACATTTAAACAGTATAACATGATGCTCTGGTCTGGTGGCTGACATTTAAACAGTATAGCATGATGGTCTGGTGGCTGACATTTAAACAGTATAACATGATGCTCTGGTCTGTGAGTGACATTTGAACAGTATAATATGATGCTCTGGTGGCTGACCATTAAACAGTATAACATGATGCTCTGGTCTTGTGGCTGACATTTAAACAGTATAACATGATGCTCTGGTAGCTGACATTTAAACAGCATAGCATGATGCTCTGGTGGCTGACATTTAAACATTATAACATGATGCTCTGGTCTGGTGGCTGACAATTAAACAGTATAACATGATGCTCTGGTCTGGTGACTGACATTTAAACAGTATAGCATGATGGTCTGGTGGCTGACATTTAAACAGTATAACATGATGCTCTGGTCTGGTGTCTGACATTTAAACAGTATAACATGATGCTCTGGTGGCTGACATTTAGACAGTATAACATGATGCTCTGGTGGCTGACATTTAAACAGTATAACATGATGCTCTGGTCTGGTGGCTGACAATTAAACAGTATAACATGATGCTCTGGTCTTGTGGCTGACATTTAAACAGTATAACATGATGCTCTGGTAGCTGACATTTAAACAGCATAGCATGATGCTCTGGTGGCTGACATTTAAACAGTATAACATGATGCTCTGGTCTGGTGGCTGACAATTAAACAGTATAACATGATGCTCTGGTCTGGTGGCTGACATTTAAACAGTATAACATGATGCTCTGTTCTGGTGGCTGACATTTAAACAGTATAGCATGATGCTCTGGTCTGGTGGCTGACATTTAAACAGTATAACATGATGCTCTGGTCTGGTGGCTGACATTTAAACAGTATAGCATGATGGTCTGGTGGCTGACATTTAAACAGTATAACATGATGCTCTGGTCTGTGAGTGACATTTGAACAGTATAATATGATGCTCTGGTGGCTGACCATTAAACAGTATAACATGATGCTCTGGTCTTGTGGCTGACATTTAAACAGTATAACATGATGCTCTGGTAGCTGACATTTAAACAGCATAGCATGATGCTCTGGTGGCTGACATTTAAACATTATAACATGATGCTCTGGTCTGGTGGCTGACAATTAAACAGTATAACATGATGCTCTGGTCTGGTGGCTGACATTTAAACAGTATAACATGATGCTCTGTTCTGGTGGCTGACATTTAAACAGTATAACATGATGCTCTGGTCTGGTGGCTGACATTTAAACAGTATAACATGAAGCTCTGGTGGCTGACATTTAGACAGTATAACATGATGCTCTGGTGGCTGACATTTAAACAGTATAGCATGATGGTCTGGTGGCTGACATTTAAACAGTATAACATGATGCTCTGGTCTGGTGGCTGACATTTAAACAGTATAACATGATTCTCAAAAGACCCAAAGTCACCAAATGAAACTACCTTACATCTGACAGCATTAGTAAAAATAGAGGCTGTTCAGAGCAGGAGATCTGTGGCAGTTTGAGGTTAGAGCTATTTGTGAACAACATCACCCACACCCCCTCTCCTTTGTTGACTGCTGCAGCAGGGTCTATTTCAGTCTCCTTGGGAACCTATGTATTCTGTATGATGTACATTCAGAGTTCTAAACACTTAAAACACCACTGAAACACATGGTTGAATCAGTCATTATAATTGGACTGTATGTTGGGATGTATAAATGTATCTAATTACACATTAAACACTGAGGCCTGTTGGGGTGTATAAATGTATCTAACTACACATTAATCACTGAGACCTGTTGGGGTGTATAAATGTTCCTGTGGTGTTGGAGGTCTTCACTGCAGTAGACTGGATCAGCTCCTCTGTCCCTCACTCATCTCTCTCTCCTCTCTCTTTTCCCTCTCTCCTCTCTCTTTAGTGACCCTGTTCATCAGAACGTCATGGTGGATGGAAAAAGATGCTCTCTTCAGCAGCGGTGAATAACCACAACCCTGTCAGTCCATCTCTTTACTTCTCCTTTCTCTTATCTTCTCTCTCCCTTTTCACACCAACACACTTATCTTTAGACGCTGCAGCCTTGACCGCCAACAACAGCATCAGCAACAGAGAGGTGTGAAATTTCCACAACAGAGTTAGAGTTAGTTTATCATGCACTTCTCTTTAGACGCTGCAGCCTTGACCTCCATCAACAGAGTTAGAGTTAGTTTAACATGAGAACGTACAGACACCACTGACTGGAACTATCAACAAGATTGTTGTAAAGGCTTCATTACTACTAACAGAAGGAACGATGTAGTGTTATGTCCATGATGAATGAAGTAAAGGCTTCATTGTGTTTTATATTGTAATTGTTTATGTCCAATTGGATATTTATATAATGTAATTGTGTGTGTTTATCTTGAGCAACACCAGTGTTTGGTTGCCAACTTACCAAATAAAGCTTCCTAGACCTACTGGTTCTACGTGTTGTATCCTGATTTAACCACTAGATGGCAGTGTTCCATGTGTTGTATCCTGATCTGTCCACTAGATGGCAGTGCTCCATGTGTTGTATCCTGATCTGTCCACTAGATGGCAGTGCTCCATGTGTTGTATCCTGATTAACCACTAGATGGCAGTGCTCCATGTGTTGTATCCTGATCTGTCCAGTAGATGGCAGTGCTCCATGTGTCCACTAGATGGTAGTGCTCCATGTGTTGTAATAGTGTAATACTGTACACTGTGATACATCTATTACATTCCCTGGCTGCAGACATGGATGAAACTTTAAATAGAAGTCCCTAACCACAGATCTAGGATCAGATTACTCTACCTACAATTCTGACGCCATGCTATCAAATCAAATTGTATTGGTCACATGCGCCGATCAAAACAGGTGTAGACCTTTACCGTGAAATTAAATTACAAGCCCCTAACAAACAATGTTAACCTTTCTAGCCCCAGCGTTCCGCTAGCGGAACTCCTCCCACATTCCACTGAAAAGCCAGAGCGAGAAATTCAAAAAATATTTTTTTGAAATATTTAACTTTCACACATTAACAAGTCCAATACAGCAAATGAAAGATACACATCTTGTGAATCCAGCCAACATGTCCGATTTTTTAAATGTTTTACAGCGAAAACACCACGTATATTTATGTTAGCTCACCACCAAATACAAAAAAGGACAGACATTTTTCACAGCACAGGTAGCATGCACAAAACCAACCAAACTAACCTAGAACCAACCAAACTAACCAAGAAACAACTTCATCAGATGACAGTCTTATAACATGTTATTCAATAAATCTATGTTTTGTTCGAAAAATGTGCATATTTGAGGTATAAATCAGTTTTACATTGCAGCTACCATCACAGCTACCGTCAAAAATAGCACTGAAGCAGCCAGAGTAATTTTAGAGACCAACGTGAATTACCTAAATACCCATCATAAAACTTTTCTGAAAAATCGATGGTGTACAGCAAATTAAAGACAAACATCTTTTGAATCCAGCCAATATTTCCGATTTTTTAAGTGTTTTACAGCAAAAACACAATATAGCATTATATTAGCTTAATACAATAGCCTACCACACTACCGCATTCATTCATCAAGGCACGTTAGCGATAGCAATAGGCACGTTAGCGTTAGCGAATAAACCAGCAAAAGATATTAAATTTCACTAACCTTCATAAACCTTCCTCAGATGACAGTCCTATAACATCAGGTTATACATACACTTATGTTTTGTTCGAAAATGTGCATATTTAGAGCTGAAATCCGTGGTAATACAATGTGCTAACGTAGCATCTAACACACACACACACACATTTTTCCCAGAATGTGCGGATATTTCTATTAGACTCTCACCTATTCTGACCAAATAGCTATTCATAAACATTACAAAAAAAATACATGTTGTATAGGAAACGATAGATCCATTAGTTCTTAATGCAATCGCAGTGTTAGAATTCTAAAAATATCTTCATTACGACATAAGACTTAGTGATGGTAACGGAATAACCAAAACCTGAGCGCAAAGCTACTAGTACACAGTTCGACAGATATATGAAATAGCATCACAAAATGGTTCCTACTTTTGCTGATCTTCCATCAGAATGTTGTACAAGGGGTCCTTTGTCCAGAACCGTCTTTGTTTGGATTCAGAACGACCTCTTTCCCTCTTGAATTAGCAAGCACACTGGCCAGGTGGTGCTAAGCTCTCCTTCGTGAACAAACGCAAACAACGCAACACGCCTAACGTCCCGAATAAATTTCAATAATCTAATAAAACTATATTGAAAAAACATACTTTACGATAATATTGTGACATGTATCAAATAAAATCAAAGCCGGAGATCATATTCACCCATAACGACAGCTTTCCAGTAGGCAATAACAGGTCCCTCCACGCGCCTTGCAGAAAACAGAAAATGGCGTACACGTCGTTCCAAGAGGGTTTATTCCACCTCAGACCGAGATAATCAACTAATTTCTTCTCTCACTTCCTCTTGACATCTAGGGGAAGGTGTATGATGTGCACGTATAGTCATACGTATCATGCCCATTTATAGGCAGGCCCTTGAACACAGCATCGATTTCAGACTTTCCACTTCCTGTCTGGAAGTTTGCTGCCAAATGAGTTCTGTTTTATTCACAGATATAATTCAAACCGTTTTAGAAACTTGAGAGTGTTTTCAATCCAATAGTAATAATAATATGCATATTGTATGATCTAGAATTGAGTACGAGGCCGTTTAAATTGGGCACGATTTTTTCCAAAGTGAAAATAGCGCCCCCTTATTGACAAGAAGTTAATTTATCCTCTGCAGCTGTAGAGCTCCTCATGAGAGACAATTTCTTGAAATTGTCCAGATTGACTGACCTTCATGTCTTCATGTCTTCATGTCTTACTTTCTCTTTGCTTATTTGAGCTGTTCTTGCCTTAATAAACTCTTAAAGATTGGACTCTTTTTTTCAATTTCTCCTAAAATGACATACCCAAATCTAACTGCCTGTAACTCAGGCCCTGAAGCAAGGATATGCATATTATTGGTTCCATTTGCAAGGAAACACTTTGGTGCCTGTATGTTCTCATGATAAACTAACTCTTGGCGTTGATAGTTCAAGTCAGTGATTTAACTGTTGGAGGTCAAGGCTGCAGCGTCTAAGGAGAAGTACATGGTAAACTGACTTCCGCCCCACATCAAAATATTTTTCAAACAGCACAGGCGTCACCAAATCACAAATAGCGATTAAATAAATCACTTACTTTTGAAAATCTTCCTCTTTTTGAAATCCCAAGGGTCCCAGCTATGAATGGTCATTTTGTTAGATAAAATCCTTCTAATTTGGTGCCATCGATTTCAGTAATCCACTCGTTCAACATTCAGACAAAGAGCTAAACTTTGTCCAAACAAGTCAAACAACGTTTCTATTTAATCTTCAGGTACTCTAAAATGTAAATAGACTATAATATTTCATACGGAAAGTAGTTCAATAGGAAAGTAAAATTAGTAAGCACGTGCCGAAAGACTGATATTGTTCCGTTGCTCTACTCACCAAAACTAAAAATTCTTGTTTGTTTTTCAAGAAACAAGCCTGAAACCTTGAATAAAGACTGTTGACATCTAGTGGAAGCCATAGGAATTACAATCTGGGAGCCGGAATTACATAGGACCCTTAGATTTACATTATACGAGCCTGGGACCTCAAAATCTTCGGATTTTCGCCATATCAGTTCTGTTATAGTCTCAGATATTCTTTTAACAGTTTTAGATACTTCAAAGTGTTTTCTATCTAAAGCATATCCTGGCTTCTGGCCCTGATTAACAGGTAGTTTACTTTGGGCACGTCAGTTGGGTGGAAATTCAGGAAACTAGACCCTATCCTGAAGAAGTTTTAATAGAAGACTGTACTCGATAAAATTTGAAAATATCTTTAGAGTTGATTCAGGAAATAGACTCTCTAAACATGTTCCCATGGTGCCCTGACTTACTAGTTAATTAAAGTTTACATGATTAGTTTATTTCACGTAATAATAACATATAGAGAATTGATTTGATAAAATAACAGTCTTCACATTTAATGACAAGTCAGAGACACGATAAGTAACTACTTAATATCAATAATAATAATAATAATAATAATCATCAATAAAATATATTTTGATTGGTTTAATACTTTTTTGGTTAGTACATGATTGCATATGCATTATTTCGTAGTTTTCATGTTTTTACTATTATTTTACAATGTAGAAAATAGTAAAATAAAGAAAAACCCTTGAATGAGTAGGTGTGTCCAAACTTCTGACTGGTACTGTATATCTATATACAGTATATATACACACTTGATTTTTTGATAATTTTGTCCTGTTTTGTTTTTTATTTTGACATTAATACATGTCACATATCAGTTTGCAAACAATGTAAAACATAATAATCCTTGAGTTAATAAAGGTGCATACAAACACGGTCTCTTTTTGCTTTCTTGAGTTAGGCAGTAAGGCAGCTCCAAAATGCTGCCTAACTCCATGCTTTATGTGGTGGTGGGGCTGAAAATACAGAGCGTAGGGGTTGGTAATGTTCTCTAGTTGGGCCGTGACTGTCTCAGTGTTCTGTCACTTATGGGGACAATATGGCACTGCAAAATCTACAGAGAGCTAGAAAGTTCAAGCCTCTTGGGTGCTGCCATAGATTTACATTAGAAGTGTCCATCCAAGAAGGCTCACGGTCATTGGCCACAGATAAATTACGTCAAATCATGTTATATCTACCGTAGCTTTTGATTAGACTGATCATTTCAACATCATACTTTCAAAATCTAATTCCAAGTCGAGAGCTCCGACCTGAAGATCTCTGACGTCATAATTTCTTTTAGTTCCCAGAAAGCACCATAAATCCAGAGAATGACAAAAGAATCGCCGCGCCACCTCCAAAAATGTATTGTATGCTGCTGCATAATGATGTTATACGCCAGGTAGATATGTATACTGTAACTAAGAAAGTAATACTAAGTGTATGTTGTGTAGTAGCCCATGTGTCTCACCCTAATCATTTGGTCCCTTTCCCCTTCATAATTTAGCCTACTGTTCTGACTTGGTGGTGCACATGTAGCCTATACCCTGGTTTAGAGAAATGTCATCATCAAATGTTTGGGTCTTTGCATGTCAAAAAAGATACCCGTCAAATAACACAATTTAAGCTTTTAACTTGACACAGTTCTATTATAGAATGTTGTGTGTTCTGCCAAGCACCACCACTACTATCAGTAGCACTGTCAAAGCTGTACAAAACAAGTCTGCAAACAAGCATACACTGGCCACGAACAATGTGTTTACAATACCACGTTGGTAATAAGGCATTATTTGTTGGACCGCAACTTCTGAGGTAGCTAGCTAGCTTTAGCTTGGTACTGAGCTAGCACCAATACAACCAGCCTGAAAACAATGACCAGTAGAAACTGCAGTAATTTTCATTATTCTTAGCAATCATTTAGGAATCCTTGTGAGTAAGTATTAGCTAGGTAGCCACTTGTTGTTCGCCTATTGAAATTGAACTTCAGTTAATGAAAATAAATTGCTAGCCAGCTACTTTACCCTGTTGCCCAACGCTAACATTATAAGCAGCCAGCTAGCTTCATGAAGCTCGACCGGACCGGGTTATGTGTTGTGAAGCTAGCCACAATAAGGATTAGGCACAATAGTGGCATTTGCTGTTTGCCTTCAAAATAAAATGACCTCTTTGAAAGTGATGCAGAGGATTACAATTGGTGGAGTCATGCCATATTTAGACTAGATAACGTTAAACAAGGTTGGAATGTGAACCAATGAAATGGGGTATCAGTCTACTCGGTGACGCCCACAGAACACAACTGTGAAGAGTTTACGCAAATACTAGCATTGTAGCTCTTATCACTGGACTGTGACTGTGTGAAATCACCTCCCCAGTCAGCCTATTGTGTGTATTGACATTCATATTGCACTGTACAGCTTTACCTAAGGAGTGGGGATCAATGAAATTGAGTATCAGTCGACTCAATACCCAGTATATTTTTTCTCAACGTGTTTTTCCTCTGGAATAGTGTTCAGTACAGATAGGTTGACAATACATGTAGCTCCATTCACAGTTGTTTCAGAGTCCCACAAAACATTTTTTTTATTTAACTAGGCAAGTCAGTTAAGAGCAAATTCTTATTTACAATGATGGCCCACTGGGGATCAGTGGGTTAACTGCCTTGTTCAGGGGCAGAACGACAGATTTTTACATTGTCAGCTCGGGGATTCGATCCAGCAACCTTTTTGGTTACTGGCCCAATGCTTTAACCACTAGGCTTCCTGCCACCCCAATAAGAGCTTCGATGCTAATGTTCTCTGGGTGTCACTGAGTAGACTGATACCCCATGTCATTGATCTACAATCCATAGGTAAGGCTGTACAGTGAAATAAGTATAATAATAATATATAATAATAATAATAATAATAATATAATAAGCCCCCAATGCAATTCTAAAGTCTAATACATCCTGAGTAAATTCAATAGATTTTGGTCAAATTAACAAATTATTGTCTTTTGTTGATTTTATATGACATTCCAACCTTGTTTAACATGATCTATTCAATTATGGCATAATTATACTATTTGTATTCATTTGCATCACTGTCAATGACATACTTTTATTTTGAAGGCTAACCGCAAAGTCCACTATTGTGGCTAATCCTTATTGTGGCTAGCTTCACATAGATGGTCCGACCACCATTAATCAAATAAGAACTGTCTTATAAATTAGGTACATTTTAGATGATGACACCTAGCTAGATAGTTAGTTAGCTAACTACAGCTACTGAAACAGATTATATTCTTTTGTTATGTTTTTGGGAAAGAACATTGTTTGCATCCATGAGCTAGCTACCTTTTTTTATGACCAGCACTGTAGGTGAGTGAGACAACTTTACCAGCATCATAGCATACGTATCGATGAATCATTATGACATATGAAATACGAGTGATAGTGTAATCAGTGTGTAATAACTATGTAAAAAAAATAAATGAACGCGTTAAACTATTATGTGACGTGCAGTAAAATTCAGGTCCTGATTGGTCAACAAACTTATTTGACAGGTCAAATAGTGTTATTTGACGTGTATCTTTTATGACACGCAAACAGAGTTCCATAGAATATTGTCTGCAGTGGAAGGACCCCTTCTATTTTTCCACTTTTTTTTACGTTACAGCCTTACCCCATAATGATATAGTGAAAAAAAGTTTTTATTTTATTTTTTGCTAATTTATAAACAATTTTAAACAGAAATACGTTATTTACATAACCATTCAGACCCTTTGCTATGAAACTCGAAATTGAGCTCAGGTGCATCCTGTTTCCATTGATTATCCTTGAGATGTTTCTACAAGTTGATTGGAGTCCACCTGTGGTAAATTAAATTGATTGGACATGATTTGGAAAGGCACACACCTGTCTATTTGTTTCCACAGTTGACTGTGCATTTCAGAGCAAAAACCAAGCCATGAGTTTGAAGGAATTGTCCGTGGAGCTCCCAGACAGGATTGTGTCGAGGCACAGATAATGGGAAGGGTACCAAAACATGTCTGCAGCATTGAAGGTCCCCAAGAACACAGTGGCCTCCATCATTCATAAATGGAAGAAGTTTGGAACCACAAAGATTCTTCCTAGAGCTGGACGCCCGGCCAAACTGAGCATTTAGGAGGGAAGGGCCTTGGTCAGGGAGGTGACCAATAACCCAATGGTCACTCTGACAGAGCTCCAGAGTTCCTCTGTGGAGAATGGAGAACCTTCCTGAAGGACAACCATCTCTGCAGCACCTCACCAATCAGGCCTTTATGGTAGAGTGGCCAGACGGAAGCCTCTCCTCAGTAAAAGGCACATGACAGCCCGCTTGGAGTTTGCCAAAAGGACTCTCAGATCATGAGAATCAAGATGAGAATCAAGATTCTCTGGTCTAATAAATACGATTGAACTCTTTGGCCTGATTGCCAAGCGTCATGTCTGGAGGAAACCTGGCACCATCTCTACAGTGAAACACGGTGGTGGCAGCATCATGCCGTGGGGATGTTTTTCAGTGGCAGGGACTGGGAGACTAGTCAGGATCGAGGGAAAGATGAACGGCGCAAAGTACAGAGAGATCCTTGATGAAAACCTGCTCCAGAGCACTCAGGACCTCAGACTGGGGCGAAGGTTCAACTTCCAACAGGCAATGACTGTTGCACACAGCCAAGACAATGCAGGAGTGGCTTCAGGACAAGTCTCTGAATATCCTTGAGTGGCCCAGCCAGAGCCCGGACTTGAACCCGACCGAACATCTCTGGAGAGACCTGAAAATAGCTGTGAAGCGACGCTCCCCATCCAACCTGTCAGAGCTTGAGAGGATCTGCAGAGAACAATACATTTGCAAAAAATTCTAAAAACCTGTTTTTGCTTTGTCATTATGGGGTATTGTGTGTAGAATAACAGCCCATGTTCTGAATTCTGTCGCTGTACATTTCAAAAGTGCTGAACAAATAGTTATATTGACTACGTTCGTCTCAGCTCATTGTCTAAATCATAATTACGACTGCCTCTTATTCACTCATCGTTCCCTTATGCCATAGTTTGTTCATCTCAATTGTCAGTAGAAGCCACATTTGTTTATGCAAGTCAGAAATATCAGCTGTGTTTTTAAAAAGGCAGTAAATGAGGCTGAATGAACTGTTTCCCTGTCAGACAAGGCTCCACTGAGGCTCAGGGGTAGCGGTGGTAAGGAGTCTGTTTCTCTGTCAGACAAGGCTCCACTGAGGCTCAGGGGTAGCAGTGGTAAGGAGTCACTCCATGGTGCTGAAAAGAAGGCTCTGCTGTTGGGACAGCTTTATGTAGAACCTAACAGTTTGTGGGCACCGTTTGTCACCGTTATAGTGCAATTAATGTTTTGTTTAGTGCTGTGTTGTGTAGTGGCTTTGTTGGCATGAATGGAAAAAACTTTACCTTGACCCACCAAGATGTACTGCTAAAATAACCACTCGACAACAACTAGGCTGTAGTAAGGCCCTGGGTGATGTAGGGGAAACCTGTAATGGAGTATTTAGAAGATACTCAAGGCCCTGGGGGCTGTAGGGGGAACCTGGAATGGAGTATTAAGAATATACTCAAGGCCCTGGGGGCTGTAGGGGAAACCTGGAATGGAGCATTTAGAAGATACTCAAGGCCCTGGGTGCTGTAGGGGAAACCTGGAATGGAGCATTTAGAAGCTACTCAAGGCCCTGGGGGCTGTAGGGGAAACCTGGAATGGAGTATTTAGAAGATACTCAAGGCCCTGGGGGCTGTAGGGGGAACCTGGAATGGAGCATTTAGAAGATACTCAAGGCCCTGGGGGCTGTAGGGGGAACCTGGAATGGAGTATTTAGAAGATACTCAAGGCCCTGGGGGCTGTAGGGGAAACCTGGAATGGAGCATTTAGAAGATACTCAAGGCCCTGGGGGCTGTAGGGGGAACCTGGAATGGAGTATTTAGAAGATACTCAAGGGAAGTGAATGAAATTAAAAACTAAGTGGTTGTGATGTCATTCAGAACAAATTAAAAAACAGGCTACATGTTTGAGGAAAATCATTTATTTAATTCTATATGCTACAAAGACAAAAGCAATATCTTACCAGGATGATTCATTGACAAATAATAGTTTTAATGGTTTTGCACAAAACAACCACAAAAAAACAAAAGGCCTAAATTAGTTTCATGTTTAAATAAAATAAAATATTGACAAACTACCATAGAGACCAAAAATTATAATAAATGAATTGAATTCTCCTCTCCTGTATGTTTTCTATCTCTGTAACATGTAACGGTATAACATTATACTGAACCTGTAACAATAATGCCTGAACCTCAACACCTATCAGTTGATCTGTATAGACATGAAAAGTTAAGGCATTTACAATGTATCAACCCTAATGCTATACAGTATATGACCAGTATATGACTGATGTTAAAGCTGCTGAATGAATAATACAACACACATTATATTAAAACACATTCCAATCAGAATAATACATGTATCAGTTAATAGATCACATTTGATCAAATGCCACTATTGTTCCAGCAGGTGGAGCTACAATGTAACAACATACAGCATTGTGACTCACAGTTCTATATTAGAATTCCATGAGTTCCATTCTGATGGTTGTTATGGTGATCAGGTGATCTCAGCCTCACTCTTCTTCAACATGATCACCTGTTCAACACAGAAGTAGTTCATCAGTGTGGCCATGTATTTACTTATCCAATACAGAACCACTTAGAAATGGAAATCATATCAGATGATTTACTAGTCAATACTGTGCTACAGTACCAGTGGGCTATTTACTAATGATCAATACCTGGTGTAACAGTATAACTTTAAACCGTACCCTCGCCCCGACACGGGCGCGAACCAGTGACCCTCTGCACACATCAACAACAGTCACCCACGAAGCGTCGTTACCCATCGCTCCACAAAAGCCGCGGGCCTTGCAGAGCAAGGGGCAACACTACTAATAGGTTTCAGAGCAAGTGACGTAACTGATTGAAACGCTACTAGCGCGTACCCGCTAACTAGCTAGCCATTTCACATCCGTTACACTGGGTTATTTTCTCCTTATCAATACCCGGGTTATTTTCTCCTTATCAATACCCAGGCTATTTTCTCCTTATCAATACCCAGGCTATTTTCTCCTTATCAATACCCAGGCTATTTACTCCTTATCAATACCCAGGATATTTACTCCGCACGAATACCCAGGATATTTACTACTAATCAATACCCAGGATATTTACTACTTATCAATAAACAGGATATTTTCTCCTTATCAATTCCTGGGATTTTTACTCCTTATCAAATCCTGGGATTTTTACTCCTTATCAATACCAGGGCTATTTACTATTTATCAATACCAGGTCTATTTACTCCTTATCAATACCTGGGATATTTACTATTTATCAATACCCAGGATATTTACTCCTTATCAATTCCTGGGATTTTTACTCCTTATCAAAAGCAGGGCTATTTACTATTTATCAATACCAGGGCTATTTACTATTTATCAATACCAGGTCTATTTACTCCTTATCAATACCCAGGTCTATTTACTCCTTATCAATACACAGGATATTTTCTCCTTATCAATACCAGGTTTATTTACTCCTTATCAATACCCAGGCTATTTACTCCTCATCAATACCCAGGCTATTTACTCCTTATCAATACCTGGGCTATTTACTCCTCATCAATACCCAGGATATTTAATCTTTATCAATACCTGGGATATTTACTCCTCATCAATACCCAGGATATTTACTCCTCATCAATACCTGGGATATTTACTCCTCATCAATACCCAGGATATTTACTCCTCATCAATACCCAGGATATTTACTCCTCATCAATACCCAGGATATTTACTACTAATCACTACACAGGATATTTTCTCCTTATCTATACCAGGGTTATTTACTCCTTATCAATTCCTGGGGTATTTACTCCTTATCAATTCCTGGGATTTTTACTCCTTACCAATACCAGGTCTATTTACTCCTTATCAATACCCAGGCTATTTACTCCTCATCGATACCAGGTCTATTTACTACTTAGCAATACCTGGGATATTTTCTCCTCTTACTTCTACTGAGAGGTAACATAATATAGTACACACTGTGTTCAGAATACTATACTGTATTCACTTGTTTTCACACTTTACAACATGGTTCAATCAGAGCTACAGTTATCAACACTTTACAACATGGTTCAATCAGAGCTACAGTTATCAACACTTTACAACATGGTTCAATCAGAGCAAGTTATCAACACTTTACAACATGGTTCAATCAGAGATATAGTTATCAACACTTTACAACATGGTTCAATCAGAGATACAGTTATCAACACTTTACAACATGGTTCAATCAGAGATACATTTACATTTAAGTCATTTAGCAGACGCTCTTATCCAGAGCGACTTACAAGTTGGTGCATTCACCTTATGATGTCCAGTGGAACAACCACTTTACAATAGTGCATCTAACTCTAAGGGGGGGGGGGGGGGGGGTTAGAAGGCTTACTTTATCCTAGGAAAATTCCTTAAAGAGGTGGGGTTTCAGGTGTCTCCGGAAGGTGGTGATTGATTCCGCTGACCTGGCGTCGTGGGGGAGTTTGTTCCACCATTGGGGTGCCAGAGCAGCGAACAGTTTTGACTGGGCTGAGCGGGAGCTGTACTTCCTCAGAGGTAGGGAGGCGAGCAGAACAGAGGTGGATGAACGCAGTGCCCTTGTTTGGGTGTAGGGCCTGATCAGAGCCTGAAGGTACGGAGGTGCCGTTCCCCTCACAGCTCCGTAGGCAAGCACCATGGTCTTGTAGCGGATGCGAGCTTCAACTGGAAGCCAGTGGAGAGAGCGGAGGAGCGGGGTGACGTGAGAGAACTTGGGAAGGTTGAACACCAGACGGGCTGCGGCATTCTGGATGAGTTGTAGGGGTTTAATCGCACAGGCAGGGAGCCCAGCCAACAGCGAGTTGCAGTAATCCAGACGGGAGATGACAAGTGCCTGGATTAGGACCTGCGCCGCTTCCTGTGTGAGGCAGGGTCGTACTCTGCGAATGTTGTAGAGCATGAACCTACAGGAACGGGTCACCGCCTTGATGTTGGTTGAGAACGACAGGGTGTTGTCCAGGATCACGCCAAGGTTCTTAGCGCTCTGGGAGGAGGACACAATGGAGTTGTCAAGCGTGATGGCAAGATCATGGAACGGGCAGTCCTTCCCCGGGAGGAAGAGCAGCTCCGTCTTGCCGAGGTTCAGCTTGAGGTGGTGATCCGTCATCCACACTGATATGTCTGCCAGACATGCAGAGATGCGATTCGCCACCTGGTTATCAGAAGGGGGAAAGGAGAAGATTAATTGTGTGTCATCTGCATAGCAATGATAGGAGAGACCATGTGAGGATATGACAGAGCCAAGTGACTTGGTGTATAGCGAGAATAGGAGAGGGCCTAGAACAGAGCCCTGGGGGACACCAGTGGTGAGAGCACGTGGTGCGGAGACAGATTCTCGCCACGCCACCTGGTAGGAGCGACCTGTCAGGTAGGACGCAATCCAAGCGTGGGCCGCGCCGGAGATGCCCAACTCGGAGAGGGTGGAGAGGAGGATCTGATGGTTCACAGTATCAAAGGCAGCCGATAGGTCTAGAAGGATGAGAGCAGAGGAGAGAGAGTTAGCTTTAGCAGTGCGGAGCGCCTCCGTGACACAGAGAAGAGCAGTCTCAGTTGAATGACTAGTCTTGAAACCTGACTGATTTGGATCAAGAAGGTCATTCTGAGAGAGATAGCAGGAGAGCTGGCCAAGGACGGCACGTTCAAGAGTTTTGGAGAGAAAAGAAAGAAGGGATACTGGTCTGTAGTTGTTGACATCAGAGGGATCGAGTGTAGGTTTTTTCAGAAGGGGTGCAACTCTCGCTCTCTTGAAGGCGGAAGGGACGTAGCCAGCGGTCAAGGATGAGTTGATGAGCGAGGTGAGGTAGGGGAGAAGGTCTCCGGAAATGGTCTGGAGAAGAGAGGAGGGGATAGGGTCAAGCGGGCAGGTTGTTGGGCGGCCGGCCGTCACAAGACGCGAGATTTCATCTGGAGAGAGAGGGGAGAAAGAGGTCAAAGCACAGGGTAGGGCAGTGTGAGCAGAACCAGCGGTGTCGTTTGACTTAGCAAACGAGGATCGGATGTCGTCGACCTTCTTTTCAAAATGGTTTACGAAGTCATCCGCAGAGAGGGAGGAGGGGGGGGGAGGGGGAGGAGGATTCAGGAGGGAGGAGAAGGTGGCAAAGAGCTTCCTAGGGTTAGAGGCAGATGCTTGGAATTTAGAGTGGTAGAAAGTGGCTTTAGCAGCAGAGACAGAAGAGGAGAATGTAGAGAGGAGGGAGTGAAAGGATGCCAGGTCCGCAGGGAGGCGAGTTTTCCTCCATTTCCGCTCGGCTGCCCGGAGCCCTGTTCTGTGAGCTCGCAATGAGTCGTCGAGCCACGGAGCAGGAGGGGAGGACCGAGCCGGCCTGGAGGATAGGGGACATAGAGAGTCAAAGGATGCAGAAAGGGAGGAGAGGAGGGTTGAGGAGGCAGAATCAGGAGATAGGTTGGAGAAGGTTTGAGCAGAGGGAAGAGATGATAGGATGGAAGAGGAGAGAGTAGCGGGGGAGAGGGAGCGAAGGTTGGGATGGCGCGATACCATCCGAGTAGGGGCAGTGTGGGAAGTGTTAGATGAGAGCGAGAGGGAAAAGGATACAAGGTAGTGGTCAGAGACTTGGAGGGGAGTTGCAATGAGATTAGTGGAAGAACAGCATCTAGTAAAGATGAGGTCAAGCGTATTGCCTGCCTTGTGAGTAGGGGGGGAGGTGAGAGGGTGAGGTCAAAAGAGGAGAGGAGTGGAAAGAAGGAGGCAGAGAGGAATGAGTCAAAGGTAGACGTGGGGAGGTTAAAGTCACCCAGAACTGTGAGAGGTGAGCCATCCTCAGGAAAGGAGCTTATCAAGGCGTCAAGCTCATTGATGAACTCTCCAAGGGAACCTGGGGGGCGATAAATGATAAGGATGTGAAGCTTGAAAGGGCTGGTAACTGTGACAGCATGGAATTCAAAGGAGGCGATAGACAGATGGGTCAGGGGAGAAAGAGAGAATGTCCACTTGGGGGAGATGAGGATCCCAGTGCCACCACCCCGCTGACCAGAAGCTCTCGGGGTGTGCGAGAACACGTGGGCAGACGAGGAGAGAGCGGTAGGAGTAGCAGTGTTATCTGTGGTAATCCATGTTTCCGTCAGTGCCAAGAAGTCGAGGGACTGGAGGGAAGCATAGGCTGAGATGAACTCTGCCTTGTTGGCCGCAGATCGGCAGTTCCAGAGGCTGCCGGAGACCTGGAACTCCACGTGGGTCGTGCGCGCTGGGACCACCAGGCAGCGGCCGCGCGGTGTGAAGCGTTTGTGTGGTCTGTGCAGAGAGGAGAGAAGAGGGATAGACAGACACATAGTTGACAGGCTACAGAAGAGGCTACGCTAATGCAAAGGAGATTGGAATGACAAGTGGACTACACGTCTCGAATGTTCAGAAAGTTAAACTTACGTTGCAAGAAATCTTATTGACTAAAATGATACAGTGCTGCTGAAGTAGGCTAGCTAGCAGTGGCTGCGTTGTTGACTTAGTTTGAAAGTGTAGCTGGCTAGGTAGCCTCGGTAACTGGCTAGGTAACCTAGACAATTACTCAAAACTACACAATTATCTTGACAGCAAAGACAACTATGTAGCTAGCTAACACTACACTAACCAAGTCGTTCCGTTGTAATGTAATGTAAATGTAATAGTCTCTACAGTGCTGCTATTCGGTAGACGGTAGACGTTGGCTAGCTGGCTAGCTGCTGGCTAGCTAGCAGTGTTTCCTACGTTAAGAGGGACGACAAATAGCTGGCTAGCTAACTTCGGTAAATTACGATAATTACTCTAAACTAAACTACACACTCTAAACTACACAATTATCTCGGATACGAAGACAGCAAAGACAACTATGTAGCTAGCTAACACTACGCTAATCAAGTCGTTCCGTTGAATGTAATAGTTTCTACAGTGCTGCTATTCGGTAGACGTTGGCTAGCTGGCTAGCTGCTGGCTAGCTGCTGGCTAGCTAGCAGTGTTTCCTACGTTAAGAGGGATGACAAATAGCTGGCTAGCTAACCTCGGTAAATTACGAAGACAGCAAAGACAACTATGTAGCTAGCTAACACTACACTAATCAAGTCGCTCCGTTGAATGTAATAGTTTCTACAGTGCTGCTATTCGGTAGACGGTGGACGTTGGCTAGCTGGCTAGCTGCTGGCCAGATAGCAGTGTTGACTACGTTAGGACGACGAATTACGATAATTACGATAATTACGATAAACTACACAATTATCTTTGATACAAAGACGGCTATGTAGCTAGCTAAAAAGAATTGCTAAGATCAGACAAATCAAACCGTAGTACTATAATGAAATGTAATGAAAAGTAATACTACCAGCGGCGCGAAGTGTGAAATGCGACCACTCGCTCCAACCCGGAAGTGCATATACAGTTATCAACACTTTACAACATGGTTCAATCAGAGATACAGTTATCAACACTTTACAACATGGTTCAATCAGAGATACAGTTATCAACACTTTAAACATGGTTCAATCAGAGATACAGTTATCAACACTTTAAACATGGTTCAATCAGAGATACAGTTATCAACACTTTAAAACCTCTTAAGGATCTGATTTTTTTTCTCCAATTTTCAGACACAGCACAGGTTCAACTCTAGAACCCAGAACCCAGTTACTATATATTAATATAAACATGGATTTTATGAAACAAAACTATGCTACATTTTATCTCTGGGACCCTCAGATTAGAGTAAGATTACTGAATGTAAGCACATTATTTACCTTCATAGGTGAATGTATCAAACCAGTTGCCGTGATACAAGTTTTTTGTTGTTGTGCACTCTCCTCAAACAATAGCATAGTCTTTTTTCACTGTAATAGCTACTGTAAATTGGACAGTGCAGTTAGATGAACAAGAATTTAATCTTTCTGCCCATAGAAGACATGTCTATGTCCTGGAAATTGTTGCTATTACTTACAACGTCATGCTACTCATATTAGCGCATGTTAGCTCAACCATCCCGGTGGAGGGTCACCGATCCCATAGAAGTTAACTTTTTAGGGATAGGGGGCAGAATTTTCACTTTGGATGAATAGCGTGCCCAGAGTGAACTGCCTCCTACTCTGTCCAAGATGCTAATATATGCATATTATTATTACTATTGGATAGACAACACTCTGAAGTTTCTAAAACTGTTTGAATTATGTCTGTGAGTATAACAGAACTCATATGGCAGGCAAACTTCCAAACAGGAAGTGCAAATTCTGAGGTTGGTCGATTTTCAACTCATCACCTATTCAAATCCCAGGAAGATATGGATTTGTTTGTCACTTCCTACGCCTTCCACTACATGTCAACAGTCTGTAGAACGTTGAATGAAGCCTGTGTGATGTGGGGCCGGATGGGAACTGTTTCAGTCAGGCAGAGTTCTTGGTGCATTCCAAATGGTATTGCCGTGCATTCCAGTACTTCTGTAGAAAGAGAGAGGGGAAGCTGACACAGCAGTTGCATTAAGAACAAGTGTACCTTTAATTCTATGTAAAACATGTATCTTTCATCAAAGTGTATGATGAGTATTTCTGTTATTTGACGTGGTTCTCTGGAATTTCTCTGGTTATTTTGGAGGCATTTCTGAACATGGCGCCAATGTAAACTAAGATTTTTGGATATAAATATGCACATTATCGAACAAAACAAATGTATTGTGTAACATGATGTCCTATGAGTGTCCTCTGATGAAGATCATCAAAGGTTAGTGATTCATTTTATCTCTATTTCTGCTTTTTGTGACTCCTATCTTTGGCTGGGAAAATGGCTGTGTGTTTTTTGGACTTGGCGGTGATCTAACGTAATCATATGTTGTGTTTTCGCTGTAAGCATTTTTTTAAATCGGACACGATGGGTAGATTAACAAGATGTTTATCTTTCATTTGCTGCATTGGACTTGTTAACTTCTTGGAACTATAGGGGGTGCTGTTCCGCATTAGCATATTTGTGTCTCCAAATTAAACTGCCTCGTGCTAAATTCTTGATCGTACAATATGCATATTATTGTTATTATTGGATAGAAAACACCTTCTAGTTTCTATAGAAGTTGGAATTTTGTCTCTGAGTGGTACAGAACAATTTCTACAGCACTTTTCATGACAGGGTTCAGATTTCAGAAATTTTTACCTCTGATCTGGAGTCTGTTTATAAGGCGACAGTGAATGCTATGAAGAAACCGACACTGCCTACGTCTTCCTCTGGGTGTCTGTACGTCATCACGTTTTCAATGAAATTGATGGGACATTCACAGCCATTATAAAAGACCAAAATGTACAGAGACCGCCCTTTCTCAGCGTGCGCCTGAAGCGTGAAGGACATCGGACCTGCCTCGTTCCAAATCGTTTTCTAACCAGCAATATTTCTCCGGTCATGTTTTCAGTCGTTATAGTTGTTAAAAACATCATAATGTAGTTAATTTGAACCGTTTTATAGCAATTTATATCCGTTTAGTGCGATTTTGAGGAATTTCTTTGTTGTGCACTCTGAAAGTTTGGACACGTTTTGGGGTGTCGGTCGTTGGTGGTGGACATTTCGAAGGACAGAGGACATCTATCGACCAAAAGACGTTTATAACATAGAAAGGATACATTGCCCAAGAATCTGATGGAAGAACAGCTCAAAGTAAGCAATATTTAATATGATAAATCGTGTTTCTGTCGAAATATTTTAAACGCATATTTCGCCATTTTGTTTGGTATAGCTTCACTTGGCGAACCCTGTATTGAAAAGTAAGGATAATTTTAAAAATGTAAATCAGCGGTTGCATTAAGAACTAATTTGTCTTTCGATTCCTGTAAACCCTGTATTTTTTAGTCAAGTATATGATTAGCTTTCAATTAAACTAGATCACTCTGATAGATGACGTCAGACATATTGAGGCTTGATTTCCTAGTATTTTTATTGTGTAACCACGGTTTTGTATGGCTAAATATGCACCTTTTCGAACAAACTGTATATGTATATTGTAAAATGATGTTACAGGAGTGTCATCGGAAGAATTCTGAGAAGGTTAGTGAAAAAATTAATATATTTTGGCGGTGATTACGTTATAGCGCTCTTTGGCTGGAATCGATGCTCTGGTAACGTTTGCACATGTGGTATGCTAACTTATCGATTTATTGTGTTTTCGCTGAAAAACGCTTAGAAAATCTGAAATATGGTCTGAAATCACAAGAACTGGGTCTTTCCATTGCTATGCTTTGTCTATTTTTATGAAATGTTTTATGATGAGTAAATTGGTCATACACGTTGCTCTATCTAGTAATTCTAGTCGATTTGCGATGGTCGGTGCAATTGTAAACTGTGATTTCTACCTGAAATATGCACTTTTTTCTAACAAAAACTATCCTATACCATGAATATGTTATCAGACTGTCATCTGAAGAGGTTTTTTCTTGGTTAGTGGATATCAATATCTTAGTTGAGCCGAATTGGTGATAGCACCTGAAGGAGTAAGAAACTGATGGAGTTAGAATAGTGGTGTATTTTGCTAACGTGTTTAGCTAATAGATTTACATATTTTGTCTTCCCTGTAAAACATTTTAAAAATCTGAAATGGTGGCTTTATTCACAAGATCTGTATCTTTCATCTGGTGTCTTGGACTTGTGATTTAATGATATTTAGATGCTACTATCTACTTGTGAAGCTATGCTAGCTATGCTAATTAGTGTGTGGGGGGGGTGGGGGGTGCTCCCGGACCCGGGGTAGAGGCTCGTGAAAGGTTAATGTGTGAAAGTTACATATTCCAACCAAAAAAAAAATGAATTTCCCGCGCTGCCTTTTCAGCGGAATGTGTGTCCTAGAAAGGTTCATGTACTTTGTTGCGAAAAGTGCAAATCAATTGCCAAACAACAGCAAAGGACCTTGTGACAATGTTGGAGGAAACGGGTACAAAAGTATCTATATACACAGTAAAACGAGTCCTATATCAACATAACCTGAAAGGCCGCTCAGCAAGGAAGAAGCCACAGCTCCAAAACCACCATTAAAAAGCCAGACTAAAGGTTTGCAACTGCACATGGGGACAAAGATCATACTTTTTGGAGAAATGTCCTCTGGTCTGATAAAACAAAAATAGAACTGTTTGGACATAATGACCATCGTTATGTTTGGAGGAAAAAGGGGGAGGCTTGCAAGCTGAAGAACACCATCCCAACCGTGAAGCACGGGGGTGACAGCATCATGTTGTGGGGGTGCTTTGCTGCAGGAGGGACTGGTGCACTTCTCAAAATAGATGGCATCATGAGGCAGGATAATTATGTGGATATATTGAAGCAACATCTCAAGACATCAGTCAGGAAGTTAAAGCTTGGTTGCAAAAGGGTTTTCCAAATGGACAATGACACCAAGCATACTTCCAAAGTTGTGGCAAAATGGCTTAAGAACAACAAAGTCAAGGTATTGGAGTGGCCATCACAAAGCCCTGACCTCAATCCTATAGAAAATTTGTGGGCAGAACTGAGAAAGCGTGTGCGAGCAAGGAGGCCTACAAACCTGACTCAGTTACACCAGCTCTGTCAGGGGGAATGGGCCAGAATTCACCCAACTTATTGTGGGAAGCTTGTGGAAGGCTACCCGAAACGTTTGACCTAAGTTAAACAATTTAAAGGTAATGCTACCAAATACTAATTGGGTTTATGTAAACTTCTGACCCACTGGGAATGTGATGAAAGAAATAAAAGCTGAAAAAAAATCATTCTCCCTACTATTATTCTGACATTTCACATTCTTAAAATAAAGTGGTGATCCTAACTGACCTAAAACAGGGAATTTTTACTCTGATTAAATGTCAGGAATTGTGAAAAACTGAGTTTAAATGTATTTGTATGTTAACTTCCGACTTCAACTGTATGTATTCCAAGAGTATCATAACCAATCCATTTCACTACCAGCACAGTGATGCCGAAACATTGGTGTTTTACTGGGAGTTTATATACTGTACGTACAGTGTGCGACTCGCTACATTTATTATTTATAGCTTTATAGCTTGTTTATTCGCCGTTAGTAAGCACCTCTCAGTAAATAATTGTATCTGGGTCTCCATCACCAGCTGATAGTTTTTATTAGACAGCACAGGTGAAATTTCATACATTTGGACAATATAATGATTGCGATGTCACTTATCCCCATCAAACTTTTATTTTAATACATATCACCCTACATATCACCCTAATCCAATTGAATTTGCATAGGGCCAAGCCTAAATACTCAAAGTGCTCTGAATCTCACACTCTCTCTCTGCATTAATCCTCCTAGTCTCTGAGCCCTCTCACACTTGTTACACATTTTTTTATTATAGCAATGGACTTATACTGTATATAAGAATACATAGAGGGTGCACAGTGCAGGCATGCCGAGGAAACATGTTGAAAATCAATGTGTTTTTTTCCAGCTCAGATTTACTAACGATGCAGTGTAGACATATAGGCCTCATGTTTTTATATATATTTTTTCATTCAGGTTCACAGTGCGGACTGAACCGAGGTCCCTGTACCAATGGAGCTGTACATCATACATGGAATGTATCCATGACTTTTTTCAGATTGGATGTGAAAATCATAGTGCACTACACTACACTGTGTTTTCAGTGCATTCATTTTTATTTATTTATTTTTATTTATTTCACCTTTATTTAACCAGGTAGGTTAGTTGAGAACAAGTTCTCATTTGCAACTGCGACCTGGCCGAGATAAAGCGTAGCAATTCGACACATACAACAACACAGAGTTACACATGGAATAAACAAAACATACAGTCAATAATACAGTAGAACAAAAGAAAAAAAAAGAAAAAAAATATATATATACAGTGAGTGCAAATGAGGTAAGTTAAGGCAATAAATAGGGCATGGTGGCGAAGTAATTACAATATAGCAATTAAACACTGGAATGGTAGATCGGCAGAAGATGAATGTGCAAGTAGAGATACTGGGGTGCAAAGGAGCAAGATAAATAAATAACAGTATGGGGATGAGGTAGGTAGATAGATAGATAGATAGATAGATAGATAGATAGATAGATAGATAGATAGATAGATAGATAGATAGATAGATAGATAGATAGATAGATAGATAGATAGATAGATAGATAGATAGATAGATAGATAGATAGATAGATAGATAGATAGATAGATAGATAGATAGATAGATAGATAGATAGATAGATAGATAGATAGATAGATAGATAGATAGATAGATAGATAGATAGATAGATAGATAGATAGATGGGCTGTTTACAGATGGGCTATGTACAGGTGCAGTGATCTGTAAGCTGCTCTGACAGCTGGTGCTTAAAGCTAGTGAGGGAGATATGAGTCTCCAGCTTCAGAGATTTTTGCAATTCGTTCCAGTCATGGGCAGCAGAGAACTGGAAGGAAAGACGACCAAAGGAGGAATTGGCTTTGTGGGTGACCAGTGAGATATACCTGCTGGAGCTACGAGTTAAGAGCAGTTTCAAACTCTATAACGTGTGATGGATGCTTCCATCGATGAGGTGTGAGAAGCTCTGGTGCATCATGATTAAACACTTATGTGGGTGGGAGGGAATGATCCCCCTATTTGTCACTGAGTGGAGCGCCTTGGCAACCATTGGCTGTGCAGAGGACTCACATCCGTCTAGCGGGAAGGGTTAGCAGGAACAGGCCAGAAAAGTGTGGTGTGGTAACAGAAAGGGAAGCACTCCACCACGTGAAGCCTCTCTGATCTCCCCACGTGGCTGCCGAGAGCTGCCTCAATTCCCCAGATGCCA
Source organism: Salvelinus alpinus (assembly GCF_045679555.1). NCBI lineage: Eukaryota > Metazoa > Chordata > Actinopteri > Salmoniformes > Salmonidae > Salvelinus > Salvelinus alpinus. The sequence continues at coordinate 40,308,865 of NC_092116.1, read as the reverse complement.
GCGCTAACACCTGCTTGGCCAGTTTATCAGGCTGAGAGCCTTGTTATCATGGTGGCTCATCCAAATGGTGCTAGCGCTAGCTGCCTTTAATCAGCTCAAGTAGTATTGAGCGAGGGATGTATGGATGTACATGTAGGTGAAACAAAGGTGAACATTTGAGAGGATGATGAGGCTACAGTGTTTTGAGTTGAGGGAATTACGTTGAGAGCACAAAAGGGAGAGAAAGGGGAACATATCCTGTCTAAATGCCATATTTGATACTGATAGTAGGAGCCTGTTATTAACATGAGCAGCCATGATCCACAGAGTATCAGAGCGATTCATTAGACAAGTTCATGAAGTCACGATCTGCAGGGTGAAGACGAGCATATACAATTTAATAGCCGACAGTCAACCGACCATTAAGCTTCCACAACGTAATGCATAATGAAGTAGAGATAAAAAATCCTGGACTTTGATCACTCGACTGCAAACGCCTACTGTACGTTCTGTATTGGGTTACATGGCATACTAGTGTAAAAAGGAGACTTTGTTGAGAAATTGATGTGACTACTATCTATGGTAATTAAGTAGGCTTTGTATTAAGATGTGAGTAGGTCTTTCTTCTGAAAGGATTATACTGTAGACGATTTGAAACGGGACGTGTAATAAAATAACAGAGACGTATTTGACTAATGAGACGTTTTAAAGGGGCATCCGTCAGAATGAAACGAATGGCTGTGACAAATTCTCACTCGGAACGATGGTGCTGGATGGAACTTGGACTGTGGGCTGATATGGCAGTCTAATTGAAGGGATATTTCAGAAGTAGGAGAACAATATCTGCTCTACTTAAAGAAAAACTAACAGGTCTGTGAGAGCCGGAATTCTTACTGGTTTGTAGGTGATCAAATACTTATGTCATGCAATAAAATGCAAATTAATTACTTAAAAATCATACAATGTGATTTTCTGGATTTTTGTTTTAGATTCCGTCTCTCACCGTTGAAGTGTACCTATGATACAAATTACAGACCTCTACATGCTTTGTAAGTAGGAAAACCTGCAAAATCGGCAGTGTATCAAATACTTGTTCTCCCCACTGTATATATTTGTTTTAATTCAAAAACATATTTGTCACAATTATTGGCACCCCTCGAGATTCATATGAACAAAATCGAATTTGGGAACTCTTAACTTCTTATGGCTGCAGGGGCAGTATTGAGTAGCTTGGATGAAAGGTGCACAGAGGTGCCCAGAGTAAACGGCCTACTCCTCAGTCATAGTTGCTAATATTTGCATATTATTATTATTAGTATTGGATAAAAAACACTCTGAAGTTTCTAAAACTGTTTGAATTATGTCTGTGAGTATAACAGAACTCATATGGCAGGCAAAAACCTGAGAAGTTCCACTTCCTGTTTTGATTTTTTCTAAGGGTGGCAGATTTCCAACCAAGGTCTCATTGAAATTACAGCGAGATATGGATGAGTTTTCACTTCCCACGGCTTCCATGGTTACCACTAGATGTCAACAGTCAATAGAACTTTGTCTGATGACTCTAATGTGAAGGGGGGCCGAAGGAGACAGGAATGAGTAACCACTGCCACGAGCTGACCATGCTTTGACCACGCGCGTTCACGTGATAGGCAGCTCCGTTCCATCTCTCAACTGAAGTCAATGTAATTCTCCGGTTGGAACGTTATTCAAGATTTATGTTAACAACATTCTAAAGATTGATTCAATACATCGTTTGACATGTTTCTACTGACTGTTACGGAACTTTTGGACATTTCATCACGTTATAGTGGACGCGCTTTGTTACTTTGGAATTGTTTACCAAACGCGCTAACCAAAGTAGCTAATTGGACATAAATAACGGACATTATCGAACAAATCAAGCATTTATTGTGGACCTGGGATTCCTGGGAATGCATTCTGATGAATATCAAAGGTAAGGAAACATTTATCATGTATTTTCTGGTTTCTGTTGACTCCAACATGGCGGCTAATTTGGCTATTGTTCTGAGCGCCGTCTCAGATTATTGCATGGTTTGCTTTTTCCGTAATTTTATTTTAAAATCTGACACAGTAGTTGCATTAAGGAGAGATATCTTTAATTCCATGTGTATAACTTGTATTATCATCTACATTTATGATGAGTATTTCTGTTGAAGCGATGTAGTTATGCAAAGTCACTGGATGTTTAGTGAATCTAACGCCTCAATGTAAACTCAGATTTTTTTATATAAATATGAACTTTATCAAACAATACATGTATGTATTGTGTAACATGAAGTCCTATGAGTGTCATCTGATGAAGATCATCAAAGGTTAGTGATTCATTTTATCTCTATTTCTGCTTTTTTGTGACTGCTATATTTCGCTGGAAAAATGGCTGTGCTTATTGTGGTTTGGTGACTCTGACCTAACATAATCGTTTGTAGTGCTTTCGCTGAAAAGCCTATTTGAAATCGGACACTTTGGTGAGATTAACAACAAGATTACCTTTAAAATTATATAAAACACATGTATGTTTGAATAATTTTAATTATGAGATTTTTGTTGTTTGAATTTGGCGCCCTGCACTTTCACTGGCTGTTCGATCCCGTTAGCGGGATGCAGCCATAAGTTAAGGGGTCCTCCATGACTTCCTGTTTCACTTGGGTATATATATATATATATATATATATATGAGGTGACACTGTCAGGACCCGGTAATGAACTCGGGTCTCCGGTGTGAGAAACAGTCACTTAGCAAACTGAGCCACTAATAGTCGGCAGAACCCAGAAGATGAGGCAGACACAGCAGTACTTGAGACTGTGTTTTAATAAAGTAAAAAGGAAAGTTCTTCAGGCAAAAATATAAATTCACAACGTCAAAAGTAAATCCAAGAGAAAAAAAGGTATATCCTCCAAGTCACAAGGTAAATCCACAAAGTGGTAAGTACAGCAGGGAAAAAACCTCAAAAGAATAATAAAAAAATAAATAAACGAGAACAAAACCAGAGTACCTCAAGAGAATCCAACAGGAGTAACAAATGTTCACGGCATAGCCGTGGGCTGGGTGCTAACATTCAAACACAGAGCAAAGAACTGAAGAAAACTAAGGGTTTAAATACATTCAAGGGAAATGAGGCACAGGTGCAAATAATAACTGGAAACAAGGGAAAACAAAAGGGTCAAAAAGCACAATGGGGGCATCTAGTGACCAAAACCAGAACAATCCTGGCCATATTCTGATAGACACAAAGGCTAAACTCCCTTAGTCATCCCTCAACATGAGAAAGGCCAGACATAAAACACACACATAAAATGAGATAAAAGGTTGTTGACCGTCACAAATCAGGCAATAAATAGAAAAAGATAACTACACGCCTGAAAATACCTAATTTAAAAAAAAAAATGTACCCCCTTTTCTCCCCAATTTTTCCGTGGTATCCAATCGCTAGTAATTACTATCTTGTCTCTTCGCTACAACTCCCGTACGGGCTCGGGAGAGACAAAGGTCGAAAGCCATGCGTCCTCCGAAGCACAACCCAACCAAGCCGCACTGCTTCTTTAACACAGCGCGCCTCCAACCCGGAAGCCAGCCGCACCAATGTGTCGGAGGAAACACCGTGCACCTGGCCCCAATGGCTAGCGCGCACTGCGCCCGGCCCGCCACAGGAGTCGCTGGAGCGCGATGAGACATGGATATCCCTACCGGCCAAACCCTCCCTAACCCGGACGACGCTGGCCCAATTGTGCGTCGCCCCACGGACCTCCCGGTCGCGGCCGGCTGCAACAGAGCCTGAGCGCGAACCCAGACACTTTGGTGGCGCAGCTAGCACTGCGATGCAGTGCCCTAGACCACTGTGCCACCCGGGAGGCATTAGGGCAATAATTAAAAAAAATGTAACAACTGAGCTGTGAAGAACCTGCCTGGAAAAGGTTGTGTCCCAAATTACAGTGAGAAGGATTGTTCAAGTGGCAAAACATCTCCAAGGATCACAGTTGAAGTATTGCAGAAGTTGGTTACATCTTGAGGTGACCAAGTCTCAAACTATACTGAACAAAAATATATTTGCTACTGGCAACAATTTCAAAGGTTTAGCTGAGTTACATATAATTAAATCAGTCAATAAAAAAAAAAATGAATTAGGCCCTAATCTATGGATTTCACATGACTAGGAATACAGATATGTATCTGTCCCACTCCTCTTCAATGGCTGTGCGAAGTTGCTGGATATTGGCGGGAACTGGAACGCGCTGTTGTACACGTCGATCCAGAGCATCCCAAATATGCACAGTGGGTGACATGTCTGGTGAGTATGCAGGCCATGGAAGAACTGGGACATTTTCAGCTTCCAGGAATTGTGTACAGATCCTTGCGACATGAGGCTGTGCATTATCATGCTGAAACATGAGGTGATGGTGGCGGATGAATGGCACAACAATGGGCCTCAGGATCTCATCACGGTATCTCTGTGCATTCAAATTGCCATCGATAAAATGCAATTGTGTTCGTTGTCCGTAGCTTATGCCTGCCCATACCATAACCCCACCACCACCATGGGGCACTCTGTTCACAACGTTGATATCAGCAAACCGCTCGCCCACACAATGCCATCTACCCGGTACAGTTTAAACCAGGATTCATCCGTGAAGAGCACACTTCTCCAGTGTGCTAGTGGCCATTGAAGGTGAGCATATACCCACTGAAGTTGGTTATGACACCAAACTGCAGTCAGGTCAAGACCCTGGTGAGTACGACGAACACGCTGATGAGCTTCCATGAGACGGTTTTCTGACAGTTTGTGCAGACGTTCTTTGGTTGTGCAAACCCACCAGTTTCATCAGGGTGGCTGGTTTCAGACGATCCTGCAGGTGAAGAATGTGGAGGTCCTGAGCTGGCGAGGCAACACGTCTTCTGCGGGGCCGGTTGGACGTACTGCCAAATTCTCTCAAATTACGTTGGGGGCAGTTTATGGTAGAGAAATTAACATTAAATTATCCGGCAACAGCTCTGGTGGACATTCCTGCAGTCAGCATGCCAATTGCACGCTCCCTCAAAACATGTGACAAAACTGCACATTTTTTGTGGTCTTTCATTGTCCCAAGCACAAGGTGCACCTGAAAGTAGTCAGTTTAAGAGATGTATGTTTTTTTGCATTGGATGCGTCTCAATCCACCGCAGAGCAAAAGCGGTGTTTTGTCACACATTGAGACATCCCGAAAATCAGTCAAAATTGTCTGTAGTGTCCGAATGGTTTGGTCCTCTGTACTCGTCTGAAGGTCCCCCGGTACCAGTTGAAAAAATGAATGGAATTATATATGGAGATACCAAAAATATGGGGTTAAATACATGTTTAAAAAAAACATGTTTCCTGCTCTTTCTTATACTGTATCTAGCAGAACTTCAGAACAAACGTATTTTTGATATGATGTTCCATGTAGTGAATCTGTTACTCAATGGATAATATTTGGGGGGTCTTAAAATTCCAAATCAAATAGCTAAATGATTCTTGGTATGAGCTTCTTAAAACAATTCCATATAGCTTAGTAGAATCCCACAGAAAACCTGTGGGGTGAGCTGGAGGAGAGTCCACAAGGACCAAGGACTCTGAAGGATCTGGAGAGTTTCTGTATGAAGGAACAGTCTCAAATCCCTTTCTATGTGTTTTCCAACCTCTTCAAACATTTTGGTCTCAGAGCTCTTATCTTGGCAAAGGGAGGATGCACAAAGGACTAAATGCAGGTGTGACAATAATTGTGACATGCATGTTTTTGAATAAAATAATTATTTCTTGATAACAATTTTTTTTTTTTTACAATTTTAACTCAATTAAATATGATATTTTTCATGTAAGATTAACAACAATTACAGTTTTTCACAGCCTTTTTTGTTCATATGCGGGGCACTTCAAGCAAGGCCCGTATTAAGTAGGATCAGGTCATCATTTGAGATGTGATTGCTGCAGAGTAGCGCACGGGGCAGCCAAACACACCTTTGAACTCTGTTTATTTATGGTTATGATAATGTTCTAGTGGCAATGTGAGTCTAGTCTGTACATGTCACGTGTGGAGAATTAACAACAGCCACATGAACATATTGTCTCTAGAAAGTCTGATTCTACATCCCGCCATTGTTTATACTTTTGTATCTCACAACGTTCCATAACCATTCACTAAATCTTGAAAATGTTTGTTTTATTTAACTTCAATAAAGAGTCGTTTATGAACTATAAACAAGACAGTCTCAGTTTAGTAACAGCTTGTAGCAGGTCAGTTCATGTTTAACATACTGATATCTGCCAAAATAAAGGAAACACCAACATAAAGTGTTTTATTAGGGCGTGGGGCACCACGAGATGCCATACAAGCTTCAATGCACCATAGATTCTACAAGGGTCTGGAACTTTATTGGAGCGATGCAACACCTTTCTTCCATTTGTGGTTTTGTTGATGGTGGTGGAAAACGCTGTCTCTGGCGCCGCTCCAGAATTTCCCATAAGTGTTAGATTGGGTTGAGATTTGGTGACTGAGACACACACACACACACACACACACACACACACACACACACACACACACACACACACACACACACACACACACACACACACACACACACACACACACACACACACACTCTCTCTCTCTCTTTAAACCCCCTATGCTCCTTTGAGACCCTTCTTTCCCTCAGGGGTGGCAGGTTGCCAAGTGTTTAGATAGGCGAGACAGCAACCGGAGGGTTGCCAGTTTGAATCCTGGGTCCGACCTGAAAAATGTGTTGCTGGTATCAAGTCCTACATGCCCTTGCTTGCCGTTGTGCCCTTGAGAAAAGCACTTAACTTCCCCAAAACAACGGCACCCAGTGTGGCAACCCCCCCGACTCAAACCCCTGTCTATGTGTGTCTTTCAGAGGGGTTCAAAGCAGAAGTCTAATTTGGTTGGATCTTGTGTGCAATTGAAGAATAAAGTAATCTTAATTATATTACTCTTTCAAAGAGACATGGTAGCCAAAATAATGACCATTTTTATAAATGACCCTCTCTAACCCTCTCTAACCACATGATGGGATGTTAATTGTTTAATTAACTCAGGAACCTCTGTGGAAGCACCTGCTTTCAATATACTTTATTTTATATCATTTACTCAGGTGTTTCTTTTATTTCCACAGTTACGCGTACGTGCACTATTCACATGAATTCACTACTGTTGTTGTTGTCCCTTGCCTTGAAGAAAATGTTTGTTTGCCACATCTCACAAAAGCTCTGTTTTCTGTTCATGCAATACAAAGTAGGGCCATGTTTGATATAAATCCAGCTTATTAGTCTCAGGTAGTCTGTCCTCTCTTTGAAGCTGATGAGAACAAAGTGGGACTTTGTGGATTGGCTTAGCCAACCCTGTGAAAGCACAGGGTATTTCACCACTTGAGTGATGTTATCACTGATGTATGATCCAAACGATCACTTCCACTTCTCTATGGGATCTAAAGTAACTGATATACTGATGTAGATGGTGATTACGTACTGTACAATTATCAGCAAAACAAGATGTATACTCAAGTAATCACGAATGTAATTAATAATCACAATCGTAGGCCTGATGCCATTCATTATGACAATCAATTATCACGTGTCCAATTTTCCATTGACTTTTCTCATTTGTAATATTAGATACAGTAATCCCTCGTTTATCGCGGGGGTTACGTTCCGAAAATGACCCGCGATAAGTGAAATCCGCGAAATAGATTTTTTTTTTTTTTTTACAATTAGCAACTATTACATGTATACAAATACAGTGACTCACGTGTAGGCCGTTTCGTCGACATTATGGGTTTAGGAGATGTTCGAAATTACAAGATAATTTGGCCAACTTAATGTAAATTTGCCAAGCTGTTTTATGTACGTACACATAACTGCACGAGACGACAAAATGATAGCACAATTCGTAGCATGTTTTGATACAAGAAGCGGGAGTGAGTTTTTAGCGAATCAGAATGCAGAGCACAATGCACCAAAAAAAAAAAAAAATGCATTATGAAAATCCGCGAAATAGCGAATCCGCGATAAGTGAACCGCGAAGTGGCGAGGGATCACTGTATTGCCATTTGTTGATGTTCATCAAGGCATCAACATTGTGTTGCGAGCTCTCATTTTCACCAGTCTCTCATGTTCACCACAGTCTCTCATTTTCACCAGTCTCTCATTTTCACCACTCTCTCATGTTCACCACAGTCTCTCATTTTCATCACAGTCTCTCATTTTCACCAGTCTCTCATTTTCACCAGTCTCTCATTTTAACCAGTCTCTCATTTTAACCAGTCTCTCATTTTAACCAGTCTCTCATTTTCACCAGTCTCTCATTTTAACCAGTCTCTCATTTTCACCAGTCTCTCATTTTCACCAGTCTCTCATTTTCACCAGTCTCTCATTTTCACCAGTCTCTCATTTTCACCAGCCTCTCATTTTCACCAGTCTCTCATTTTCACCAGTCTCTCATTTTCACCAGTCTCTCATTTTCACCAGTCTCTCATTTTCACCAGTCTCTCATTTTCACCAGTCTCTCATTTTCACCAGTCTCTCATTTTCACCACAGTCTCTCATTTTCACCAGTCTCTCATTTTCACCAGTCTCTCATTTTCACCAGTCTCTCATTTTCACCAGCCTCTCATTTTCACCAGTCTCTCATGTTCACCACAGTCTCTCATTTTCATCACAGCCTCTCATTTTCATCACAGCCTCTCATTTTCACCAGTCTCTCATTTTCACCAGTCTCTCATTTTCACCAGTCTCTCATTTTCACCAGTCTCTCATTTTCACCAGTCTCTCATTTTCACCAGCCTCTCATTTTCACCAGTCTCTCATGTTCACCACAGTCTCTCATTTTCATCACAGTCTCTCATTTTCACCAGTCTCTCATTTTCACCAGTCTCTCATTTTCACCACAGTCTCTCATTTTCACCAGTCTCTCATTTTCACCACAGTCTCTCATTTTCACCAGTCTCTCATTTTAACCAGTCTCTCATTTTCACCAGTCTCTCATTTTCACCACAGTCTCTCATTTTCACCAGTCTCTCATTTTCACCAGTCTCTCATTTTCACCAGTCTCTCATTTTCACCACAGTCTCTCATTTTCACCACAGTCTCTCATTTTCACCACAGTCTCTCATTTTCACCAGTCTCTCATTTTCACCAGTCTCTCATTTTCACCAGCCTCTCATTTTCACCAGCCTCTCATTTTCACCAGTCTCTCATGTTCACCACAGTCTCTCATTTTCATCACAGCCTCTCATTTTCACCACAGTCTCTCATTTTCACCAGTCTCTCATTTTCACCAGTCTCTCATTTTCACCAGTCTCTCATTTTCACCAGCCTCTCATTTTCACCAGTCTCTCATGTTCACCACAGTCTCTCATTTTCATCACAGTCTCTCATTTTCACCAGTCTCTCATTTTCACCAGTCTCTCATTTTCACCACAGTCTCTCATTTTTACCAGTCTCTCATTTTCACCACAGTCTCTCATTTTCACCAGTCTCTCATTTTAACCAGTCTCTCATTTTCACCAGTCTCTCATTTTCACCAGTCTCTCATTTTCACCAGCCTCTCATTTTCACCAGCCTCTCATTTTCACCAGTCTCTCATGTTCACCACAGTCTCTCATTTTCATCACAGCCTCTCATTTTCACCACAGTCTCTCATTTTCACCAGTCTCTCATTTTCACCAGTCTCTCATTTTCACCAGTCTCTCATTTTCACCAGCCTCTCATTTTCACCAGTCTCTCATGTTCACCACAGTCTCTCATTTTCATCACAGTCTCTCATTTTCACCAGTCTCTCATTTTCACCAGTCTCTCATTTTCACCACAGTCTCTCATTTTTACCAGTCTCTCATTTTCACCACAGTCTCTCATTTTCACCACAGTCTCTCATTTTCACCACAGTCTCTCATTTTCACCAGTCTCTCATTTTAACCAGTCTCTCATTTTCACCAGTCTCTCATTTTCACCAGTCTCTCGTTTTCACCAGTCTCTCATTTTCATCAGTCTCTCATTTTCACCACAGTCTCTCATTTTCACCACAGTCTCTCATTTTCACCACAGTCTCTCATTTTCACCAGTCTCTCATTTTCACCAGTCTCTCATTTTCACCAGTCTCTTATTTTCATCACAGCCAATAGGACGCGCTAATGAATACCACACAATAACTGTGTGCAACGCTACCAATTAAACCCACTGACAGAGGAAGCAGAGATGCAGGTGCGTCGCAACCCAGATGTTTGCGTCAAGAAGGGAAATGAAAATGGAGGCGAAAAATGAGAAAAAAAAAAAAAATGCATTTAGCCTCGAGACCATTGTTCTTACATTGAAAATCTGCGGGGCACTTCAAGCGAGGCCCGTATTAAGTAGGATCAGGTCATCATTTCAGACAGAGAGACAGAGAGACAGAGAGACAGAGAGACAGACAGACAGACAGACAGACAGACAGACAGACAGACAGACAGACAGACAGACAGACAGACAGACAGACAGACAGACAGACAGACAGACAGACAGACAGACAGACAGACAGACAGACAGACAGACAGACAGACAGACAGAGTGAACAATGAGGAGTGTCAGTGACGTCAAAGACTAACTGTGAAAAAACATGCAGGTGGATTGACCGGTTGAAATGGTTGATCTACTGTATTTCGCGGCTAGATATGTATGTGATATATATGATATAGATAAGGCCTATTGAACAGACTCGCTCTGGTAAAACACAAGGGTTACACCAAAGGCCACATTGCTTTTACCTGGTCCACTCTCTGGTTTCTGAAGGAAAATGTTTAAAGGAATTTGTTTACAAGTTCTTTTCACACACATGTGAATATGTGAATATACAGTGGTTCCTCCTTTAAAAGTTGTGTCATACTGCAGCCCACCTTGTGGGATGCTGCAGAATTCTATGGCACGTTATATAATTGTCAGCCATTTTTACCATTAATGCTAGTTAGTGCTAGTTTGACCACCAGAGGGCATCTTTGAGAAGCATTTGATAGTCTTCAATATTGGCATTACTAGAGAACTAAAACCATTTTTTGTAAGAACATAGTATATGGGATTTTAAGAAATGTATCTTAATTAATTTGATTAATATTATGGTGTTTCTATTCCAAGAAAAACAAAAACCCTCAGGGTAAAATATGGCACTACAGTACTAAGAGCATAAGAGGATTGGAGGATTCTACATTAATATCTAAGGGGCATTTTTCTTTAATCTGATCTGTGGGAATATCTAATTAATAATAATAATAATAATAATCACTTTGATTAAAAAATTACGATGTTTTGGAGATTATTTCGTTTTCATTTAAACTAGATTGAGCGAGAAAAAGGCCATTCATGAACATGGGGTGACATATTCTCACTAATATGTAAATAAAGCCAGTTTGTTATTTAGAGGGAGAGAAACCAAAAGCCGCCTTGTGGGTTTGCACTGCGAGGCAGTGTCTTAGACCGCTGCGCCACTCCGTTAGGAAAATATGGCGCTCTACAACGTGACGGTCAGGAGTAGGCAACAGTACTAAGAGCATAACATTTCCACACCCTAATTGTAGTCTAACCAACACCCAAACGGAGATTCAGTGAAAATAAAAATCTCATTGATTTATCAAGACCAGTCCCCATGCTTGTCTCAGAGCAGCGCGAAATGATGCAGAAAAGTTTAAAATCTTATTGCTTCTAACTTCAATATGCTTTTAACAAAAATAAGACCTACACCACTTTTAACAGCACCTTACTCAACACTAGTGAAAGTCATTTCGCTTCGTGTGGGCCTAAAGTCTATCTAAAAATATTTTTTTCAATGAGGTGATTCTCCGCCAATAATTACGTTTCGAGGATTGAAAAATTCTAAATAAAAAATAACAATATTTTGGAGATTATTTAATTTTCATTTAAACTAGAGTGAGAGAGAAAAAAGGCCATTCTCGAACATGGGGTGAGACATTCTTACTAATTTGTAAATAAACAAGTTTGTTATTTTGAATTATTTATTTCTGTTATTAGAGGGAGAAACCGAAGGCTGCCAGCACAGGTATCGAAGAAGCATCTGTAGCAACGCAGTTTGCATTAGCGATGCAGTATCTTGCACCGCTGCGCCACTCGGGAGGCACCATCCCAGTTTTTAATGCTAAACAATTGCCTTGCACAAAGTATCAAAATACAGAGAGGTGTTGGTAAGCGTATATTGTCCTGCTAATAATGTACTGTACATGGTGTCCAGGTCAGGATAACCAAAACATTTACTTAAAGGCTATCAGAAAGAATGTTGGTACTTATTTATTTTGATCCAAAGCCATGAATGAGTGAGTCACTCAGCTTTATGTAGGTGCCGAGGCTATATGACTGAGTCACTCAGCTTTATGTAGGTGCTGAGGCTATATGACTGAGTCACTCAGCTTTATGTAGGTGCTGAGGCTATATGACTGAGTCACTCAGCTTTATGTAGGTACTGAGGCTATATGTCTGAGTCACTCAGCTTTATGTAGGTGCTGAGGCTATATGACTGAGTCACTCAGCTTTATGTAGGTGAGGCTATATGACTGAGTCACTCAGCTTTATGTAGGTGCTGCTATATGACTGAGTCACTCAGCTTTATGTAGGTGCTGCTATATGACTGAGTCACTCAGCTTTATGTAGGTGCCGAGGCTATATGACTGAGTCACTCAGCTATATGTAGGTGCTGAGGCTATATGACTGAGTCACTCAGCTTTATGTAGGTGTCGAGGCTATATGACTTAGTCACTCAGCTTTATGTAGGTGTCGAGGCTATATGACTGAGTCACTCAGCTTTATGTAGGTGCTGAGGCTATATGACTGAGTCACTCAGCTTTATGTAGGTGCGGAGGCTATATGACTGCGTCACTCAGCTTTATGTAGGTGAGGCTATATGACTGAGTCACTCAGCTTTATGTAGGTGGTGAGGCTATATGACTGAGTCACTCAGCTTTATGTAGGTGAGGCTATATGACTGAGTCACTCAGCTTTATGTAGGTGCTGAGGATATATGACTGAGTCACTCAGCTTTATGTAGGTGAGGCTATATGACTGAGTCACTCAGCTTTATGTAGGTGCTGAGGCTATATGACTGAGTCACTCAGCTTTATGTAGGTGCTGAGGCTATATGACTGAGTCACTCAGTTTTATGTAGGTGCTGAGGCTATATGACTGAGTCACTCAGCTTTATGTAGGTGCTGAGGCTATATGACTGAGTCACTCAGCTTTATGTAGGTGTCGAGGCTATATGACTGAGTCACTCAGCTTTATGTAGGTGCCGAGGCTATATGACTGAGTCACTCAGCTTTATGTAGGTGCTGAGGCTATATGACTGAGTCACTCAGCTTTATGTAGGTGCTGAGGCTATATGACTGAGTAACTCAGCTTTATGTAGGTGTCGAGGCTATATGACTGAGTCACTCAGCTTTATGTAGGTGCTGAGGCTATATGACTGAGTCACTCAGCTTTATGTAGGTGAGGCTATATGACTGAGTCACTCAGCTTTATGTAGGTGCTGAGGCTATATGACTGAGTCACTCAGCTTTATGTAGGTGCTGAGGCTATATGACTGAGTCACTCAGCTTTATGTAGGTGCTGAGGCTATATGACTGAGTCACTCAGCTTTATGTAGGTGCTGAGGCTATATGACTGAGTAACTCAGCTTTATATAGATGCCGCTATTTGATTATATTTAACGATATTTGAGATTTTTTTATGTGAGTGTGTAATAGTAAAGGGCAAAATGAACAGAGGGATTATTATTAGTTACATTGGTTTAGTTTGAACGTGCAGACTGGCACTAAGAACAGAGGGAACGTTTCCCTAGTCAGCTCCATTATTAGTTACATTGGTTTAGTTTGAACGTGCAGACTGGCACTAAGAACAGAGGGAACGTTTCCCTAGTCAGCTCCATTATTAGTTACATTGGTTTAGTTTGAACGTGCAGACTGGCACTAAGAACAGAGGGAACGTTTCCCCAGTCAGCTCCATTATTAGTTACATTGGTTTAGTTTGAACGTGCAGACTGGCACTAAGAACAGAGGGAACGTTTCCCTAGTCAGCTCCATTATTAGTTACATTGGTTTAGTTTGAACGTGCAGACTGGCACTAAGAACAGAGGGAACGTTTCCCTAGTCAGCTCCATTATTAGTTACATTGGTTTAGTTTGAACGTGCAGAATGGCACTAAGAACAGAGGGAACGTTTCCCTAGTCAGCTCCATTATTAGTTACATTGGTTTAGTTTGAACGTGCAGAATGGCACTAAGAACAGAGGGAACGTTTCCCTAGTCAGCTCCATTATTAGTTACATTGGTTTAGTATGAACGTGCAGACTGGCACTAAGAACAGAGGGAACGTTTCCCTAGTCAGCTCCATTATTAGTTACATTAGTTTGAACGTGCAGACTGGCACTAAGAACAGAGGGAACATTTCCCTAGTCAGCTCCATTATTAGTGCTTCTCTGTCCAGTGGGGTGGTGTTGGGGTTCTCTTAGAATACAAACCTTAGTGTAACAACAGTTTTACTGTAATACTGAAGTCATGCACAATTATCAGTTTCTATTTTGGTTTATTCACAGCTGTGGAATGTGTTGGGGGACGGGAGCAGAGCACCGTGTTGATACAGGTGTCACGTTCCTGACCTTATTTCCTTTGTTTTGTCTTTGTTTAGTTGGGCGTGAGTTGGGGTGGGCATTCTATGTTATGTGTTTCTATGTTGGGTTCATTCAACTAGCCTGATATTAAGGCAGGCTGTTCTCACTGTTTGTTTGTGGGTGATTGTTGCTGTGTCTGTGGTTGTTCACCACACGGTACTGTTTCGTTTCGTTCGTTCGTTCATCCGTGCTCCTCTTCAGACGAGCGTTACAACAAGAGACAGATGGACATCTGTGGATTAGATGAAGTAGGGATTGAGGTCAGATCACCTGAAGCATTAAAGGTTTACTGCCTTCCTCCTGTGGAACCATAAGATGAAAGGATTGGAGAGAAGGAGGAGTGACTTCAGTGGGATATATATCTGGGTGGGAGAAATGTTGGGTTGTCTGAATTACAGAACCTTTGGGATGAACTAAACTTGGTTAAAGCTTCTCTAGGGTCCGTGGGATATTTACTCTGAAAAAGAAGAACGTATCAGTATAGTCCTAGTTTTTCAGTGGATTCATGTTTATTGAATTTCTATTGTCCTGTAGATGTAATAGAGTTGGGTTCACCCTAGTTAACTATAGGAGGATATATGGCTGATATCTCAGTCTATTGGGTTCACCCTAGTAAACTATAGGAGGATATATGGCTGATATCTCAGTCTATTGGGTTCACCCTAGTAAACTATAGGAGGATATATGGCTGATATCTCAGTCTATTGTACTATTGATGTAATAGAGTTGGGTTCACCCTAGTAAACTATAGGAGGATATATGGCTGATATCTCAGTCTATTGATGTAATAGAGTTGGGTTCACCCTAGTAAACTATAGGAGGATATATGGCTGATATCTCAGTCTATTGATGTAATAGAGTTGGGTTCACCCTAGTAAACTATAGGAGGATATATGGCTGATATCTCAGTCTACTGGGTTCACCCTAGTAAACTATAGGAGGATATATGGCTGATATCTCAGTCTACTGTTGATGTAATAGAGTTGGGTTCACCCTAATAAACTATAGGAGGATATATGGCTGATATATCAGTCTATTGATGTAATAGAGTTGGGTTCACCCTAGTAAACTATAGGAGGATATATGGCTGATATCTCAGTCTGTTGATGTAATAGAGTTGGGTTCACCCTAGTAAACTATAGGAGGATATATGGCTGATATCTCAGTCTATTGATGTAATAGAGTTGGGTTCACCCTAGTAAACTATAGGAGGATATATGGCTGATATCTCAGTCTATTGATGTAATAGAGTTGGGTTCACCCTAGTAAACTATAGGAGGATATATGGCTGATATCTCAGTCTACTGGGTTCACCCTAGTAAACTATAGGAGGATATATGGCTGATATCTCAGTCTATTGATGTAATAGAGTTGGGTTCACCCTAGTAAACTATAGGAGGATATATGGCTGATATCTCAGTCTATTGGGTTCACCCTAGTAAACTATAGGAGGATATATGGCTGATATCTCAGTCTATTGTACTATTGATGTAATAGAGTTGGGTTCACCCTAGTAAACTATAGGAGGATATATGGCTGATATCTCAGTCTATTGATGTAATAGAGTTGGGTTCACCCTAGTAAACTATAGGAGGATATATGGCTGATATCTCAGTCTATTGATGTAATAGAGTTGGGTTCACCCTAGTAAACTATATGAGGATATATGGCTGATATCTCAGTCTACTGTTGATGTAATAGAGTTGGGTTCACCCTAATAAACTATAGGAGGATATATGGCTGATATCTCAGTCTATTGATGTAATAGAGTTGGGTTCACCCTAGTAAACTATAGGAGGATATGGCTGATATCTCAGTCTATTGATGTAACAGAGTTGGGTTCACCCTAGTAAACTATAGGAGGATACATGGCTGATATCTCAGTCTATTGGGTTCACCCTAGTAAACTATAGGAGGATATATGGCTGATATCTCAGTCTATTGGGTTCACCCTAGTAAACTATAGGAGGATATATGGCTGATATCTCAGTCTGTTGATGTAATAGAGTTGGGTTCACCCTAGTAAACTATAGGAGGATATATGGCTGATATCTCAGTCTATTGATGTAATAGAGTTGGGTTCACCCTAGTAAACTATAGGAGGATATATGGCTGATATCTCAGTCTATTGATGTAATAGAGTTGGTTTCACCCTAGTAAACTATAGGAGGATATATGGCTGATATCTCAGTCTATTGATGTAATAGAGTTGGGTTCACCCTAGTAAACTATAGGAGGATATATGGCTGATATCTCAGTCTATTGTACTGTTGATGTAATAGAGTTGGGTTCACCCTAGTAAACTATAGGAGCATATATGGCTGATATCTCAGTCTATTGATGTAATAGAGTTGGGTTCACCCTAGTAAACTATAGGAGGATATATGGCTGATATCTCAGTCTATTGATGTAATAGAGTTGGGTTCACCCTAGTAAACTATAGGAGGATATATGGCTGATATCTCAGTCTATTGATGTAATAGAGTTGGGTTCACCCTAGTAAACTATAGGAGGATATATGGCTGATATCTCAGTCTATTGATGTAATAGAGTTGGGTTCACCCTAGTAAACTATAGGAGGATATATGGCTGATATCTCAGTCTATTGATGTAATAGAGTTGGGTTCACCCTAGTAAACTATAGGAGGATATATGGCTGATATCTCAGTCTATTGTTGATGTAATAGAGTTGGGTTCACCCTAGTAAACTATAGGAGGATATATGGCTGATATCTCAGTCTATTGATGTAATAGAGTTGGGTTCACCCTAGTAAACTATAGGAGGATATATGGCTGATATCTCAGTCTATTGATGTAATAGAGTTGGGTTCACCCTAGTAAACTATAGGAGGATATATGGCTGATATCTCGGTCTATTGTACTGTTGATGCAATAGAGTTGGGTTCACCCTAGTAAACTATAGGAGCATATATGGCTGATATCTCAGTCTATTGGGTTCACCCTAGTAAACTATAGGAGGATATATGGCTGATATCTCAGTCTATTGTACTGTTGATGTAATAGAGTTGGGTTCACCCTAGTAAACTGTAGGAGGATATATGGCTGATATCTCAGTCTACTGTTGATGTAATAGAGTTGGGTTCACCCTAGTAAACTATAGTAGGATATATGGCTGATATCTCAGTCTATTGATGTAATAGAGTTGGGTTCACCCTAGTAAACTATAGGAGGATATATGGCTGATATCTCAGTCTATTGATCTAATAGAGTTGGGTTCACCCTAGTAAACTATAGGAGGATATATGGCTGATATCTCAGTCTATTGATGTAATAGAGTTGGGTTCACCCTAGTAAACTATAGGAGGATATATGGCTGATATCTCAGTCTATTGGGTTCACCCTAGTAAACTATAGGAGGATATATGGCTGATATCTCAGTCTACTGTTGATGTAATAGAGTTGGGTTCACCCTAGTAAACTATAGTAGGATATATGGCTGATATCTCAGTCTACTGTTGATGTAATAGAGTTGGGTTCACCCTTGTAAACTATAGGAGGATATATGGCTGATATCTCAGTCTATTGGGTTCACCCTAGTAAACTATAGGAGGATATATGGCTGATATTGTAGGAGTAAATGAGACACATAGATAACACAGACGTATAGGACAGCACATAGACGTATAGGACAGCTGAACATTAAAAACAGACCACAGGAAGACAGGGAGACACATAGGCGCCTAAGACAACTGGACACACTAAGGATAGGGGAGACACAGAGTCTGCTGACACACTAATGATAGAGGGACCCATAGTCAGCTGCTTCTAAAAAGACGTAGGCCTATAGGATAGATGTCTGCTGATTCCAATAAAGGCAAACAAAACAAAGAGTACATTGACACATTAATGAAAGGGGGAGACCCATGGTCTGCTGACACACTAATGGTAGAGGGACCCATAGTCAGCTGCTTCTAAAAAGACGAAGGCCTATAGGATAGATAGACATATATTATTTTTAGGATAAGAGAGGGTCCTGCCACCATTATAATCTAACTGAAAGCAGATATGGGCGTTAGTAGGCGTGAACAAGCAGGAAGCTTGAACTAAAAGATAATGGTGGCAGGAGAATTAGGGGAATAATGGTTATTTGCATATGGGTTGGACCCATATGCTATATGTGGATAAATACAGGAGCCGGGGCTCTGGAAAGCGGTGTGTGTTCCGCGGACCATTCCAGGCTGGCTATACTCTGTATTAAAAGCCTATTTGATTTCACAAGTTCTTGTAAGCGTTATATTTGAACCGATTTTCCACGACATATTTGGCGAGCTTGCCAGGAGCACAGGGACTGAGGAATGGCGTTCAGGGCTGGTGATAGTTTCTTTGGACAATCTTGCAAACAATATGGCCACAACTATAAAAAGGTAAGCCTGTTCTTACATAGTTGAAATGTTTGTATGGATTGCTTCAGAGATCCTGTCTCAGCGAGAAGGGCGCCACGTAAGTCTCTCTTTCAAATTTCCTAAAAAGAAACCAGTAAATACTAAAGAACTTTTGAATTCAATGAATTTGCATGTATGTGTAATTTGGGGAATTGTATTAAATATATGTATGCGCATGTATAGAGACTGAGTGAATAGGCGCTGTGAACTTTGCTTGTGTTAGGTGTTTAGCGGAGCGGGCATGCGCTCGTTCTGATCGGACCGTTCGAATGTGTGGCTTAAATGATGCGGTTGTTTGCGCCATCTGGCTGAGATGGCTGGCTATAATGTGGGACAGCCCATTCGGTCAAAACAGATAATGTAGGTAGAAAATCCTGTGATACCTCTTCGATAAAATTAGTAGAAGGAACGCTTGGACAGGTTACTTATGGATGCGGCTCTAAAAAGAGAGAGCTGCATAAATAAGTAGTTAGGAAGCCACGATACCGCCCTTTAAAATGGAACATTTTAGAAAGGGGTCTGCTTGGGTGGGATATTCACGGCAGGATGGTCTGTGGGTGAATATTTAGAACGCAGGAAGAACGCTGGCCCGATTGTGCGGCGTTCAACTGCAAAAGAAATCCTACGAATAAGAAACGCTCCGTCTAGCTAAACGGGGGTTTGTAATTCAGTAGGTCACGCCACGATATTGGTCTAATATGGAATAGAGATCAGTATTGGGTGGGTGAATAGGATATGAAGACAGGCTGGCCCGATTAGGTAGTAGTCTCGTCATATCGTAAAAATCCCATATGTATAATTCCGGTTTATGTTGAGGAAGTGAATTAAATTAGTAGGAATAACTCTGGGTCGTTTTTAGGTAAAAACGAAGGGTATGCGATGTGATTGTGATGAATGAGCAGATTAGGAAAATAGTGTGTGTGTGTGTCTGTGACCAACTGCTGGTAGGAAGAGGAATGCGCAAGCCTCTGACAGGTAACTGAGTGTAATTTGAGAAGGAGAGTGCATTTAACTCTCACAGGGAAGAGGAACAAAATCGAAAAATATTGGGCAAAATAAGTTAGAAATAACGATAAAAATTGACGTGATAATGTGTTAAAAGAGCATTGTAAAAATACAATAGGTGTGAAGGGGTATTAAAAAGAGGTACGAATAGTATATAAACGGAAAGAAAGTTTAAAATAAACTTTGTACCAACAGAGACTGCAGCCTTCCTGTGACAGAGTAAAGAGTTGAGGAAGGGTGCCTCTAACTACTGTTAGGCAGAGGGAACGAAATTAAGGAACATCGAAGTAAAATAAGTTATAATCAAGGATAAAAACACTGACGTGATAAAGTAGTAAGCGACCATAGTAAAATTACTAAAAAGGTGTCAAAATAAATAATAAATAAAAATAATTAAAGAGGCATTAACCGAATAGTATAATTTTTTTATTTTATTTTATTTATTTAACCTTTATTTAACCAGGTAGGCAAATTGAGAACACGTTCTCATTTACAATTGCGACCTGGCCAAGATAAAGCAAAGCAGTTCGACACATACAACAACACATAGTTACACATGGAGTAAAACAAACATATAGTCAATGATACAGTGAAAAAAATTAAAAAAATAAGTCTATATACAATGTGAGCAAGTGAGGTGAGATAAGGGAGGTGAAGGCAAACAAATATATGTATAAATAAATAAAAAATATAAAAGGCCATGGTGGCGAAGTAAATACAACACAGCAAGTAAAATAAAAACTAAAAACACTGGAATGGTTGGTTTGCAGTGGAAGAAAGCGCAAAGTAGAGACAGAAATAATGGGGTGCAAAGGAGCAAAATAAATAAATAAATACAGTAGGTAAAGAGGTAGTTGTTTGGGCTAAATTATAGATGGGCTATGTACAGGTGCAGTAATCTATGAGCTGCTCTGACAGCTGGTGCTTAAAGCTAGTGAGGGAGATAAGTGTTTCCAGTTTCAGAGATTTTTGTAGTTCGTTCCAGTCATTGGCAGCAGAGAACTGGAAGGAGAGGCGGCCAAAGGAAGAATTGGTTTTGGGGGTGACCAGAGAGATAAACCTGCTGGAGCGCGTGCTACAGGTAGGTGTTGAGATAAGGGGGGACTTTACCTAGCAGGGTCTTGTAGATGACCTGGAACCAGTGGGTTTGGCGACGAGTATGAAGCGAGGGCCAGCCAACGAGAGTGTACAGGTCGCAGTGGTGGGTAGTATATGGGGCTTTGGTGACAAAACGGATGGCACTGTGATAGACTGCATCCAATTTATTGAGTAGGGTTTTGGAGGCTATTTTGTAAATGACATCACCGAAGTCGAGGATTGGTAGGATGGTCAGTT
Source organism: Salvelinus alpinus (assembly GCF_045679555.1). Classification (NCBI taxonomy): domain Eukaryota; kingdom Metazoa; phylum Chordata; class Actinopteri; order Salmoniformes; family Salmonidae; genus Salvelinus; species Salvelinus alpinus. The sequence continues at coordinate 40,287,460 of NC_092116.1, read as the reverse complement.
TTACAAGGGTATGTTTGGCAGCATGAGTGAAGGATGCTTTGTTGCGGAATAGGAAGCCAATTCTAGATTTAACTTTGGATTGGAGATGTTTGATGTGAGTCTGGAAGGAGAGTTTACAGTCTAACCAGACACCTAGGTATTTGTAGTTGTCCACATATTCTAAGTCAGAGCCGTCCAGAGTAGTGATGTTGGACAGGCGGGCAGGTGCAGGTAGCGATCGGTTGAAGAGCATGCATTTAGTTTTACTTGTATTTAAGAGCAATTGGAGGCCACGGAAGGAGAGTTGTATGGCATTGAAGCTCGCCTGGAGGGTTGTTAACACAGTGTCAAAAGAAGGGCCAGAAGTATACAGAATAGTGTCGTCTGCGTAGAGGTGGATCAGAGAATCACCAGCAGCAAGAGCGACATCATTGATGTATACAGAGAAGAGAGTCGGTCCAAGAATTGAACCCTGTGGCACCCCCATGGAGACTGCCAGAGGCCCGGACAACAGACCCTCCGATTTGACACACTGAACTCGATCAGAGAAGTAGTTGGTGAACCAGGCGAGGCAATCATTAGAGAAACCAAGGCTGTCGAGTCTGCCGATGAGGATGTGGTGATTGACAGAGTCAAAAGCCTTGGCCAGGTCAATGAATACGGCTGCACAGTATTGTTTCCTATCGATGGCGGTTAAGATATCGTTTATGACCTTGAGCGTGGCTGAGGTGCACCCATGACCAGCTCTGAAACCAGATTGCATAGTGGAGAAGGTATGGTGGGATTCGAAATGGTCGGTAATCTGTTTGTTGACTTGGCTTTCGAAGACCTTAGAAAGGCAGGGTAGGATAGATATAGGTCTGTAGCTGTTAGGGTCAAGAGTGTCCCCCCCTTTGAAGAGGGGGATAACCGCAGCTGCTTTCCAATCTTTGGGAATCTCAGACGACACGAAAGAGAGGTTGAAAAGGCTAGTAATAGGGGTGGCAACAATTTCAGCAGATAGTTTTAGAAAGAAAGGGTCCAGATTATCTAGCCCGGCTGATTTGTAAGGGTCCAGATTTTGCAGCTCTTTTAGAACATCAGCTGACTGTATTTGGGAGAAAGAGAAATGGGGAAGGCTTGGGCGAGTAGCAGAGGGGAGGGCAGTGCTGTTGTCCGGGGTAGGGGTAGCCAGGTGGAAAGCATGGCCAGCCGTAGAAAAATGCTTATTGAAATTCTCAATTATAGTGGATTTGTCGGTGGTGACAGTGTTTCCTATCTTCAGAGCAGTTGGAAGCTGGGAGGAGGTGTTCTTATTCTCCATGGACTTTACAGTGTCCCAGAACTTTTTTGAATTTGTGTTGCAGGAAGCAAATTTCTGCTTGAAAAAGCTAGCCTTGGCTTTTCTAACTGCCTGTGTATACTGGTTTCTAGCTTCCCTGAAAAGTTGCATATCACGGGGGCTGTTCGATGCTAATGCAGAACGCCATAGGATGTTTTTCTGTTGGTTAAGGGCAGTCAGGTCAGGAGAGAACCAAGGGCTATATCTGTTCCTGGTTCTAAATTTCTTGAATGGGGCATGCTTATTCAAGATGGTGAGGAAGGCATTTTTAAAAAATGTCCAGGCATCCTCTACTGACGGGATGAGATCAATATCCTTCCAGGATACCTCGGCCAGGTCGATTAGAAAGGCCTGCTCGCTGAAGTGTTTCAGGGAGCGTTTGACAGTGATGAGTGGAGGTCGTTTGACCGCTGACCCATTACGGATGCAGGCAATGAGGCAGTGATCGCTGAGATCTTGGTTGAAAACAGCAGAGGTGTATTTGGAGGGCAAGTTTGTTAGGATGATATCTATGAGGGTACCCGTGTTTACGGAATTGGGGTGGTACCTGGTAGGTTCATTGATAATTTGTGTGAGATTGAGGGCATCAAGCTTAGATTGTAGGGTGGCTGGGGTGTTAAGCATGTTCAAATTTAGGTCGCCTAGCAGCACGAGCTCTGAAGATAGATGGGGGGCAATCAGTTCACATATAGTGTCCAGAGCACAGCTGGGGGCAGAGGGTGGTCTATAGCAGGCGGCAACGGTGAGAGACTTGTTTTTAGAGAGGTGGATTTTTAAAAGTAGAAGTTCAAATTGTTTGGGAACAGACCTGGATAGTACAACAGAACTCTGCAGGCAATCTTTGCAATAGATTGCAACACCGCCCCCTTTGGCCGTTCTATCTTGTCTGAAAATCTTGTAGTTGGGGATGAAAATGTCAGAATTTTTGGTGGTCTTTCTAAGCCAGGATTCAGACACGGCTAAAACATCCGGGTTGGCAGAGTGTGCTAAAGCAGTGAACAAAACAAACTTAGGGAGGAGGCTTCTAACGTTAACATGCATGAAGCCAAGGCTATTACGGTTACAGAAGTCATCAAAAGAGAGCGCCTGGGGAATAGGAGTGGAGCTAGGTACTGCAGGGCCTGGATTCACCTCTACATCACCAGAGGAACAGAGGAGGAGTAGGATAAGGGTACGGCTAAAAGCTATGAGAATTGGTCGTCTAGAACTTCTAGAGCAGAGAGTAAAAGGAAGTTTCTGGGGGCGATAAAATAGCTTAAAGGAATAATGTACAGACAAAGGTATGGTAGGATGTGAATACAGTGGAGGTAAACCTAGGTATTGAGTGATGATGAGAGAGATATTGTCTCTAGAAGCATCATTGAAACCAGGTGATGTCATCGCATATGTGGGTGGTGGAACTGTGAGGTTGGATATGGTATAGTGAGCAGGGCTAGAGGCTCTACAGTGAAATAAGCCAATAAACACTAACCAGAACAGCAATGGACAAGGCATATTTACATTAAGGAGAGGCATGCTTAATCGAGTGATCAATAAGGGTCCAGTGAGTAGAGGTTGGTTGGGGTCACGGCGATCCAGACAGCTGGCCGGGTAGATGGCTATCGGTAGCAAAATAGCATAGTATGGAAGTCTGTTTGTAGATACCTCGTGCGTTTCCGTCGGTAGGTTAGTGGGGTTCCGTGTGGTAGAGGGGATCAATCCAAATTGGCAAAATAGATATAGTGACCCAAGAAAAAAAATAAAAAAAATAAATAATAATAATAATTGTCCGATATACTTATTCAGATAGCAGCCGATAAGACAGCTAACGGTTAGCGGGCCCCAGATGAGCGTTCAGGTAACGACGGGACGGAGGTGCCAGTTGGATAACTCCCTCGGGCAGATAACGTCGGCAGTCAGTCGTGAAGGCCCGGTGGGGCTCCGTATCTGCAGCAACAACAAAACAACAAAAAAAAAAAACGGGTCCGGATAGGTGACTGTAGCCCAGGAATGGCTGATGGAACTCCTCAGCTGGCTAGCTCCGGTATGATTTGAGTTTGCTCCGGGATCGACGTAAGCCAATAGTCACACGGTTTGCAGCTAGCTAGCCTCGGACGATTATGTCGGCAGACCAGTTGTGATGGATTGGCAGGGCTCTGTGTCGGCAAAAAAAGGTCCAGGCCAATTGGCAAAATATGTATTGTAGCACAAGAATTAGCCGGAGGACCTCTTCGTTTAGCCGGGAGATTGGCCTAGCTCGAGGCTAGCTCAAGGCTAACTGTTGCTTGCTTCGGGACAGAGACGTTAGCCAGGAGTAGCCACTCAGATTGCAGCTAGCTATCTGATCCGGTGTAAAGGTCCAGAGCTTGCGGTAGTAATCTGGAGATTTGGTAGAGAAAAAGCAGTCCGATATTCTCTGGGTTGATATCGCGCTGTGCAGACTGGCATGTATTGACCAAGCTGAGGCTGGCTGGTGTCCGAGTTAACGGTAAAGACCACTAGCAGTGACTAACTGATAACTAGCTAGTAGTTAGTTAGCTGGCTAGCTTCTGATGGGGGTTCCGGTTCTAAAGTATAAAAATAGCAGATCCGTACCACATTGGGTGTTGGGGGTTGCAGGAGAGTATATTCAGTCCGTAGATGGAAAGTGAGATTAAAATATAAACGGAAAAAAACGAGGAAAACGATTATTTACACGGGACAAGACAAAACACACGTCCGACTGCTACGCCATCTTGGAATCATAATATGAATAGAACAGTGTGTAACAAAACAGAAAGTAGAATCTCCGATAAATTGAAATTATACTATAAAGTTAAAAACGAATCTAGGATAGTTAAGATAAATAGTGATAAATAGTGAAATCCAGGACACATTAAGTATTCACGAACGGTGTAACAAAGTTAGGAAAAAACAGGCGGTCAGTCACTCTGTGTCCACAGAAGCTACGGTCTAAAAATAGCCTTAAGGGCAGAGAGGGGTGCAAAATAGTGTGGCCAGGGTAAGAAAGGAAAGGGGATTAGCTTTACCTTGGAAAAATAGTAAATAAAAGGTGTATAACAGAAGTGGAGTATTTAGGAAAAATAAATAAATAAATAGTCGCATGGGACCAAAATGTGAAGCTCGATTTGGAGGCGTTCTGATGTCAACATTCTATCATCAGAAAATACATTACGATGAAGTACAAATGTGGTTCCTCTCGTCCTCGCAGACGTGCGGGTGATTAGCAGAACTATTGACAATATCTAAGAACCAATAAGAAAATAGCTCTGTTTTGGATATGGGTATATCGGGTATGGGGAAAATTAGTGTAAGGTGACACTAGAACTTAGTGCAATAGCAGGAAATGCCGCTATACAAGAGTTTGTATCCTTGTCAAAATAACAAACAACTAATCAGTTTGAGGTTAGTGAGAATGGAATTTTTACTTGGCGGTGTATAGTCTCTGAGCGAACAATGAGTGTTTCATAGAGATTACAGTTTATATGTGGTCAAGAAGAAGTATTAGATCACGTTTGACTTGACATTTAGTAGAGTACAGATGGAATTTTAATTGTTAGACATTCTATACCATCATTCTCTGAAAACTGTTAAGACGCTTATAGAATAAAAACTATTTGCTGATTAAAAGGTAACATTGTGAATATTAACGATATGTATACTTTCTTTTCCAGAAAAAAAGGGTTTAATCTTCTCTGGTCAAAATGTCATTGGAGACTGCATTACTGTGGAAAGCAGTTAGTTAAAGTCAGCCGCTTTAAAAAATTAAAATATCTGGATAAGGCTAAAAAAATGGAGTTCTGGATAAGTGAGTCCAGTCCCTGTGTGTTATTGGCTTATGGTTCACTAGTAAGTACACCATGTACTGGGAATGAATATGCATTAGTAGATTTATTGGAAGGGTTTTTTCCAATTCAGTTTCAAATTGGGTATGCAGAAGGATGGAAATGTTTTTTGAAAAATGTATTTAAGTTGTTCCTAAAGAAAGGGGGAGTGGAAACATGTTAATGGTGTCAAAATGCCCTGAATCCTAAGAATTTCCTGTGAAAGACTGATCACCTTTTACTAGAAATTGTTGGAACAGGTGGGATTTAATTTTTAAATGATTAAAAGACACAAGACTCTATTCAAAATGTATAATTACTTTGAAAATCTATTATGTCCCTGGGAAAATTATGAAGAGTTGTACCCTTAAATTGAATAAGTTATTCAAATAGGTTTATTTTTAATTTTAATTTTGATATAACATGGGTTCATAGGTAAAATTATCAGTTCCCTGGGGTTATGGTCTTTGGGTAAATACACAAGTGTGCTTTGTTCATTCTGCATATAAAAAGTGATGAAAGTTACTCCAAAGGGTTTATTGGAGTGTGGGTCTCTGTGAGGGTTATGTTGATAAATACATCATCTGTAATTCATCTGAGAGATCACCAGTAGAATAAGGGAGTTATCATGGAAGGTGACGTCAGAATGCTTTAAGGCATGGGAGAGAATATCACCACAAGTGGGTGTGGTGCTCAAACCCACCCTAACCGACTGAATAGTGAGGGACAACTGTGTCTGATGACCTGTGAACTGTATCTAAAAATAGACATGCTGAAATTATATGGGCCAGGGAGAATAATGACTTAAAGGAATTGGGGTACTGACCTTTTATTACCAGGCCACTCATGAGAGAAAAACTGAGACAAAAGGGCTATTGGGAAAATAGATAATACTGGTAATAAAAGTGTTTAGTATAAATGTTAATTATTAAAGGGATGATGTGTATTGAATAGATAAGGTCAAATTTGAGTTAAAGTAAACACTAAGGACTGTTATCCTGAATATTGGGTTGGAAAAAGTATTTAAAAAAGAACTGTTTAGTTATTTGGATATAGAACTGTTTAAATTTAATAGGCCTAGGGAAGCTCTGGAAACTAATCCTGAGACAAGGTGGTTGACAAAGCTTACAGAATATTAGATTAAAGGTTTTTTGTTTCTTTTGTTTTATAATGTCATTGGAATTATAATGATAAAATGTAATAATATAATTGAATAAAAAGGTAGTCTGTTGTGCGATGATACCCAAGGATGAAGAAGAAAGAGACCAACAATAACATTGGCATAGAATGAAACAGATGGACGTTTTCCCCAGGTTTAATTACGTTACAAATAGTGGTAATATTGCAAATGTGTAATTATTATAATTTATTTTTCTCTTTTTCTCGTTTGATCAATTTATTTTTGTTTTGAGGAACATAAGGTTGTGAATATGTTCCTAAGGAGGGAATGATATAAAATTGATTAAAATTGATTGGAGAATGTTTTAAGTATGTATCAAACAATGTTAGAAAAACTGTGACTACATTGGGGATATGAAGGGTCTCATAAATGAAGGTAATGGTAGTGAAGGGGTGTTATTTCTAGAAACTATGTATAAAAATAGAGATAATTCATAGAAAAGGAAAGACAGCTGGCTGTGTAAAATATAGGGACAATTCTAAAGTAAATAGAACAATTCACATACCTAAATTATGGTAAAAAGAATAAGTGGTGGCATTTTGAACACTAGAGCAAAAGTTTAAGAAACTTATGACTTAGTTTTGTTAGGATTGGATATTAATCCAACTGGTAAACACTTGACTGATTACATGTTATTTTACAGCAGTTGCTGTAGGGACCATCATTTGACTATCATTATGAATATTTCTGTGGCAGGAGGCCAGGTATTGAGGCAGAATGTTTACATAAGGCTGTTATTTAAAAATTAAGATTTAGTGATCTTGCTATAAGAAGAAAGTCTGTTGTCAGGAAATAACCCATGTGTTAGTGTGTATGTCCTCAGGAAAAAACAGCCAGAAATGGAAGGGCTTGGGCTGCATTCTGGAGACTGAGTGTACATCAAGATACACCAGGCTGGTGGTATACTTCTTACAACACTGCAGTGGTAAAGTTCTTCAATGTCTCTCTTTGGTGGGTGCATAAGTCTCACGAGAAGTGAGGTCCAGCTGAATAATGGGTGAGCTTGAAAACATCATGACAGAGGACGTGGAACCAGAGAGAGAGAGAGAGAGAGAGAGAGAGAGAGAAAGACTAGATTCCACTATAGACATACTGGGTTGAGTTTGGGGGCTACTTGTTTCAATTTTTAATGCATCATGTGAAAAAGAATAGATGATAGGATATTATACTCTAAACAAACATGTTAAAGGAATTGATGTGAAAGCATATACAGTGTTGAATTACGTCAAGAAGAGATAATGTTGATTAAGGTTATGCACATGATTATCAGTTGAAATGGAGCAGATGGGAAACTAAGTAAAAAATGACATGATTTGGGAACACCTCTCAGAACCTGGGGCCGAAAGGGGAAGACTGGGTGGAAGCATGAGGAAGCTTTTTAGGGCTTTTATTTTTGTGGAGTCCAGCAGAAAAGTATCCTGGAGGCATAGAGTCAGGTGAAGAGAGAGTGGGAATTGTCATGGTCTCAGATTTCAGTTTGCATGAATATATTTATGCATAACACATAACATTGTCAATAGTGTTATGTTTTGTCTTTTGCTTTCCAAGTCTTATGTTTAGGAAACCAGAAGGAGAGGGGTTCGCCAGCTTAAGCTGGAATGTCAGTGTGTTGTGTGATGAGTGATGAAAGTAAGAGGATGTATGGTGTAATCATAGAACAGAGGCCATAAGTCTCTAAGTCTGAATGCCTCACAGAAAGAAGGCAGAAACCTGAACCAGGACGAGAGGTTCCGCGTCTGATGAGCCAAGGGGACCAGAAGGACCTCTCCTCACCAGGAGATCTAGTCCACTTTCGAGTGTTCCGGAGGAAGTGGGATCAACCAAGAAGAGAAGGACCCTATGAGGTGGCCAAAGCAACAAGAACGGCCGTCCAAGTGAAAGAAAGCCAGACGTGGTACCATCTGAACCACTGCACACGAGTCCCAACAGAGAGAAGGATACAACCACATAGAGATGAGGACACAGAGGATGCTGATTCACCAGGAGGGAGCCCGGAGGGAGCAGGAGCAGCGGAAATGATTGAGACGCCAGGGAGGAGCCAAGAAAACAGCAAATCAAGTGAAAGCCAAAATACGACAAGTGCACCGACTAATGCACCCAGAAGAGGAGGAGAGACCTCACAAGGAACAGAATGAGAACATCTCTTCCCTAAAATTGACACCCTTCCCGATAGGAAGCCAAGTCCGGCCTGAGGAGGGAGCCTCAGGTGAAGAAAGAGGAGGAAAAGTCCCGCAAGCTGAAGAAAATGGGGATTTCCCCACAATTGACTTTTCAACTCTTGAATGGTCTCCTTTACAGACAATTAAAGTTAGAACAACAAAAGAATAATGACATTGACATAACAGAAGTAACAGTGAATGCTAGTATAGAAACAACAGACTCATGCACATTCAAGATGTATGGTGGAAACAGGAAGAGAAGAGAGGAACCAGCTGAACAATCCAAAAAGACTGACAAGGTTAGAATCTCTGTTCCACCTCAACTCATAACAGAAGCAGGAGAACTGAAGTCTATCTCAATAATAAGGATCAAACCCTTTCCGGAGATTGCACTCTGTGGATGGACACATCACCAAACAAAGGGAGAAGTAGTTTGGGACCCGAAAGGATGTGACCTGACATTAATCAAAGAAAAAGACGAGTGGGTGCTCATCATGAACAAGAACAACAGTGACCGAAGGGAGTAGCTCCACGGTCATTAAGATTGATCCTACCCCTGCACCTGAACAAGAAGAACCTGTGACAACGACAACAACAATGGTGGCGGCTGCTGTGACGACCACAGTAGCTATCACTAAGATGACATCGACTGCCCTTACCAAGCAGACCACCGTACCCACAAAGCAACCTGAGATGTCAGAGCCAGTAGAGTTTTTTACTGACATTTGGAACTTTTTGACAAACTCTAATGATCTACCTCAAGATAAAAACATTGTAAAAGCGACAGAATTAGATACATCAGACTCAGAACCACTCAAGGACACCACACAAGAAGAAGAAGTGAAGAACGAATGGTACAAATGGGCTAAGTATACGGCAAACAAACACAGAATGGACAATTGTATTTTGTGTAGTAAATCACCTTTGTCTGATCTCATAATAGTCCCTGAACCAGCATCATTTAAAAACTGTGCAAATTGGAAAAATGATCATTGTACCAATAGAAAGTATTCTATTCCCTTGTGTGACATAGAATGTAGGATTGCTCGAGGGAGCACTAGAGGCAGAGCCATGTTGAACGAGACTAAATTGGGAGACAATGATTGTGTTGCCTATGACATTAGAACTGAATTAAATGGACCCCAATTAGACAGAAGTACTGTGGTTAAAGGAAAATATGAATGTTTTTACAGCCATAACACCGAAGGAATTGATGTAGGAAACACCACTGTAGAATGTGATACTATTTGGGTGCTAGAGAATGCGGGAGTTCGTAGAAATAATGATAAAGGGTTGATAATGAATAGAAAAGGGTTGTGTGGTAAAATAACTCAGGTTGCACCGTCTCTCACTATGCTAAAGAATCAGGACAGAGGTACTGCGGATAGTTTCTGGATGTGTGGAAAAAACAAATTGTTGAATGTATTGCCTAATGAATGGATTGGTCTTTGTGCCTTAGTTAGAGCAATTCAACAGGTTACCATCATTAAATCACCCCACGATGACTATGTTAATCCTAGAGTTAAAAGGGAGTATGAGAAAGACCCTGAGGTATACCTTGATGCAATTGGACAGCCTAGAGGTGTACCTCGGGAGTTCAAGGCAAGAGATGAAGTTAAATCAAGATTTGAATCTATATTTTTGTGGATAACATCAAATAAAAACTTAGAGTGGATTAATTATATATACTATAAACCAACAGAGATTCATTAACTATACTGACTCGGCTCTAACAGCGTTGGGGGAACAGGTACAGGCTACCAGTAAAATGACTTGGCAAAATAGACAGGCTCTCAAATTGGCTCTTAGCGGAGAAGGGTGGAGTTTGTGTTATGTTTGGGGATGATTGTTGCACCTTTATTCCCAATAACACTGCGCCTAATGGATCCTTTGCAATCGCTATGGCTAAACTTAACAGTTGACCCATCAGTATTATAGTAATAAACCATGAGGTCTGTGATTAACAGTTGACCCATCAGTATTATAGTAATAAACCATGAGGTCTGTGACTAACAGTTGACCCATCAGTATTATAGTAATAAACCATGAGGTCTGTGATTAACAGTCGACCCATCAGTATTATAGTAATAAACCATGAGGTCTGTGATTAACAGTTGACCCATCAGTATTATAGTAATAAACCACGAGGTCTGTGATTAACAGTCGACCCATCAGTATTATAGTAATAAACCATGAGGTCTGTGATTAACAGTTGACCCATCAGTATTATAGTAGTAAACCATGAGGTCTGTGATTAACAGTTGACCCATCAGTATTATAGTAATAAACCATGAGGTCTGTGATTAACAGTTGACCCATCAGTATTATAGTAATAAACCATGAGGTCTGTGATTAACAGTTGACCCATCAGTATTATAGTAATAAACCATGAGGTCTGTGATTAACAGTTGACCCATCAGTATTATAGTAATAAACCATGAGGTCTGTGATTAACAGTTGACCCATCAGTATTATAGTAATAAACCATGAGGTCTGTGATTAACAGTTGACCCATCAGTATTATAGTAATAAACCATGAGGTCTGTGATTAACAGTTGACCCATCAGTATTATAGTAATAAACCATGAGGTCTGTGATTAACAGTCGACCCATCAGTATTATAGTAATAAACCATGAGGTCTGTGATTAACAGTTGACCCATCAGTATTATAGTAATAAACCATGAGGTCTGTGATTAACAGTCGACCCATCAGTAGTATAGTAATAAACCAAGAGGTCTGTGATTAACACCCATCAGTATTATAGTAGTAAACCATGAGGTCTGTGATTAACAGTTGACCCATCAGTATTATAGTAATAAACCATGAGGTCTGTGATTAACAGTTGACCCATCAGTATTATAGTAATAAACCATGAGGTCTGTGATTAACAGTTGACCCATCAGTATTATAGTAATAAACCATGAGGTCTGTGATTAACAGTTGACCCATCAGTATTATAGTAGTAAACCATGAGGTCTGTGATTAACAGTTGACCCATCAGTATTATAGTAATAAACCATGAGGTCTGTGATTAACAGTTGACCCATCAGTATTATAGTAATAAACCATGAGGTCTGTGATTAACAGTTGACCCATCAGTATTATAGTAATAAACCATGAGGTCTGTGATTAACAGTTGACCCATCAGTATTATAGTAATAAACCATGAGGTCTGTGATTAACAGTTGACCCATCAGTATTATAGTAATAAACCATGAGGTCTGTGATTAACAGTTGACCCATCAGTATTATAGTAATAAACCATGAGGTCTGTGATTAACAGTCGACCCATCAGTATTATAGTAATAAACCATGAGGTCTGTGATTAACAGCTGACCCATCAGTATTATAGTAATAAACCATGAGGTCTGTGATTAACAGTCGACCCATCAGTAGTATAGTAATAAACCAAGAGGTCTGTGATTAACACCCATCAGTATTATAGTAGTAAACCATGAGGTCTGTGATTAACAGTTGACCCATCAGTATTATAGTAATAAACCATGAGGTCTGTGATTAACAGTTGACCCATCAGTATTATAGTAATAAACCATGAGGTCTGTGATTAACAGTTGACCCATCAGTATTATAGTAATAAACCATGAGGTCTGTGATTAACAGTTGACCCATCAGTATTATAGTAGTAAACCATGAGGTCTGTGATTAACAGTTGACCCATCAGTATTATAGTAATAAACCATGAGGTCTGTGATTAACAGTTGACCCATCAGTATTATAGTAATAAACCATGAGGTCTGTGATTAACAGTTGACCCATCAGTATTATAGTAATAAACCATGAGGTCTGTGATTAACAGTTGACCCATCAGTATTATAGTAATAAACCATGAGGTCTGTGATTAACAGTTAACCCATCAGTATTATAGTAATAAACCACGAGGTCTGTGATTAACAGTTGACCCATCAGTATTATAGTAATAAACCATGAGGTCTGTGATTAACAGTTGACCCATCAGTATTATAGTAATAAACCATGAGGTCTGTGATTAACAGTTAACCCATCAGTATTATAGTAATAAACCATGAGGTCTGTGATTAACAGTCGACCCATCAGTATTATAGTAATAAACCATGAGGTCTGTGATTAACAGTTGACCCATCAGTATTATAGTAATAAACCATGAGGTCTGTGATTAACAGTTGACCCATCAGTATTATAGTAGTAATCATATTCTCTATATGTGAAACTCTAACAAGACAACAGCCCACTTACCTTCGTCTATTTGATCTATAAGCTTCTCCTCTGTAGACAAAAGAAAACAAATGTATAAAAGCATTACAATAATAATCATTAAAAAGCCTGGAAATATGAATATTGATTAATATTCTGTGTTTTCTCATTGTAAACACACATACACACACACTCTGTCTTTTAAAAACACAAATTAATATACAGTATAACCATTAAAACCATGAGGTCTGTGATTAACAGTTGACCCATCAGTATTATAGTAATAAACCATGAGGTCTGTGATTAACAGTTGACCCATCAGTATTATAGTAATAAACCATGAGGTCTGTGATTAACAGTCGATCCATCAGTATTATAGTAATAAACCATGAGGTCTGTGATTAACAGTCGATCCATCAGTATTATAGTAATAAACCATGAGGTCTGTGATTAACAGTTGACCCATCAGTATTATAGTAATAAACCATGAGGTCTGTGATTAACAGTCGATCCATCAGTATTATAGTAATAAACCATGAGGTCTGTGATTAACAGTTGACCCTTCAGTATTATAGTAATAAACCATGAGGTCTGTGATTAACAGTTGACCCATCAGTATTGTAGTAATAAACCATGAGGTCTGTGATTAACAGTTGACCCATCAGTATTATAGTAATAAACCATGAGGTCTGTGATTAACAGTTGACCCATCAGTATTATAGTAATAAACCATGAGGTCTGTGATTAACAGTTGACCCATCAGTATTAAAGTAATAAACCATGAGGTCTGTGATTAACAGTTGACCCATCAGTATTATAGTAATAAACCATGAGGTCTGTGATTAACAGTTGACCCATCAGTATTATAGTAATAAACCATGAGGTCTGTGATAAACAGTTGACCCATCAGTATTATAGTAATAAACCATGAGGTCTGTGATTAACAGTTGACCCTTCAGTATTATAGTAATAAACCATGAGGTCTGTGATTAACAGTTGACCCATCAGTATTATAGTAGTAAACCATGAGGTAAACCTAATAATAATAATAGTAATAATCATAATCTCTATCTGATTAACAGTAGTGGACAGGATATGGGTCATTCCTAGTTATATCCTGATCTAATACAGGACTGGTCTGAAGGTAACCTGGTATAAATGAATAGAGTCTAATGGACAGGATATGGGTCATTCCTAGTTATATCCTGATCTAATACAGGACTGGTCTGAAGGTAACCTGGTATAAATGAATAGAGTCTAATGGACAGTATATGGGTCATTCCTAGTTATATCCTGATCTAATACAGGACTGGTCTGAAGGTAACCTGGTATAAATGAATAGAGTCTAATGGACAGTATATGGGTCATTCCTAGTTATATCCTGATCTAATACAGGACTGGTCTGAAGGTAACCTGGTATAAATGAATAGAGTCTAATGGACAGTATATGGGTCATTCCTAGTTATATCCTGATCTAATACAGGACTGGTCTGAAGGTAACCTGGTATAAATGAATAGAGTCTAATGGACAGTATATGGGTCATTCCTAGTTATATCCTGATCTAATACAGGACTGGTCTGAAGGTAACCTGGTATAAATGAATAGAGTCTAATGGACAGTATATGGGTCATTCCTAGTTATATCCTGATCTAATACAGGACTGGTCTGAAGGTAACCTGGTATAAATGAATAGAGTCTAATGGACAGTATATGGGTCATTCCTAGTTATATCCTGATCTAATACAGGACTGGTCTGAAGGTAACCTGGTATAAATGAATAGAGTCTAATGGACAGTATATGGGTCATTCCTAGTTATATCCTGATCTAATACAGGACTGGTCTGAAGGTAACCTGGTATAAATGAATAGAGTCTAATGGACAGTATATGGGTCATTCCTAGTTATATCCTGATCTTTCTAATACAGGTTAAATCTCTGTGTGACTTGTTTTATGATCAAGGACCACTCAAAGGTTAAATCTCTCCAAAAGTAGCAACCTAAAACAATATATCCAGCTGATACCACACACAAACTCACCTAACCAAAACATGATTCCAAATAAAATATATCCAGCTGCTGCTGCTGCTGCTGCTGCTATTGACAGACCAACCTTCCACCAGTAGGGTAATATAGGAAACAGGTCATCTGAAACAGAGAAGCCATGTCAAACCATTACAACACTACATATATACTGTACAGGAAGTAAAGCATCATTTATAAATACTACTGAACACAGACCAATAAGGTCATCCCCTAGGAAACCGTCCTCCACTAACTAGTCTAACTAACAAGGGGTCTCAGGTATTTGGGTTAACCAATGAAGACCTCACCTGGGACATGAATCTCTGTCTCCTTCAGGTGGTTGATCTCCTGCTGATTAACTCTACAGGTGAACCTGTTGGTGTCAGTCTGGTCCACGGTGACATGTCGTCTCACAGCGTAGAGGTCCTCTGAGTCCCCGTGTCTCTCTGGAGGTCCATCAGCAGGGAGGATGGTTCCAGAACTGTCCAGCCACTCCATCTCAGGTTCAGGAAACCAGCCTCCAGACTCACACTTCAGGACCACCCCCCAGCCTTTAGTTCCATCAATAGTTATCACTGGCTGAGATACAGCACCTACACAGAGACAAGATAAAACAGAGATCACTGGCTGAGATACAGCACCTACACAGATACAAGATAAAACAGAGATCACTGGTTGAGATACAGCACCTACACAGATACAAGATAAAACAGATCACTGGCTGAGATACAGCACCTACACAGATACAAGATAAACCAGAGATCACTGGCTGAGATACAGCACCTACAGATACAAGATAAAAGTACAGTGAGTCAACAGTAGGTAGTAGGAATATTAGGACACAGAAGTGAGTTAACAGTAGGTAGTAGGAATATTAGGACACAGAAGTGAGTTAACAGTAGGTAGTAGGAATATTAGGACACAGCAGTGAGTCAACAGTAGGTAATAGGAATATTAGGACACAGCAGTGAGTCAACAGCAGGTAGTAGGAATATTGGGACACAGACAGTGAGTCAACAGTAGGTAGTAGGAATATTAGGACACAGCAGTGAGTCAACAGTAGGTAGTAGGAATATTAGGACACAGATAGTGAGTCAACAGCAGGTAGTAGGAATATTAGGACACAGCAGTGAGTCAACAGTAGGTAGTTGTCACGTTCCTGACCTATTTTTATGTTATTTTGATTATGTTTAGTTGGTCAGGGCGTGAGTTGGGGTGGGCATTGTATGTTGTGTGTGTTTTGGTTAGTCTATGGGTGTTGTATGTGTATGGGATAGAGTATTGTTAGGTTGTCTAGTTATGTCTATGGCTGCCTAGATTGGGTCTCAATCAGAGACAGCTGTCATTCATTTGTCTCTGATTGGGAGCCATATTTAAGGTAGCCATAGGCAGTAGGCTTTTGTGGGTAGTTGTCTTGTTTAACGTTTGTTGCTTGTCTGGGCACTTGCGTTATTTAGCTTCACGATCATTTGTTGTTTTATTTGTTTGTAATAGTGTTTTCGTTTCATGTTCATCTTCGTTCGTTTAATTAAAAGAAGATGGCTTATTTTCCTCATGCTGCGTTTTGGTCCGTCTCTCCTCCACACGATCGTGACAGAACTACCCACCAATCCAGAATCAAGCAGCGGTGTAAACGGAGTAAGGGACAGCGCAAGAAGGAGGAATGGACTTGGGACGATGTATTGGACGGTAAAGGTTGCTACACATGGGAGGAGATCCTGGCTGGAAGGGATCGCCTCCCATGGGAACAGCTGGAGGCACTGAGGAGAGCAGAGGCAACCGGAGAAGGGAACCGGAGTTATGAGGGGACGCGTCTAGCACGGAAGCCCGAAAAGCCCGTGAGTACCACCCAAAAATTTCTTGGGGGGCGGCTAAGAGGTAGTGGGCCAAGGGCAGGTAGGAGACCTGCGCCCACTTACCAGGCTAACCGTGGAGAGCGGGAGTACGGGCAGACACCGTGTTACGCAGTAGAGCGCACGGTGTCTCCTGTACGTGTGCATAGCCCGGTGCGGGTTATTCCACCTCCCCGCACTGGTAGGGCTAGATTGGGCATTGAGCCAGGTGTCATGAGGCCGGCTCAACGCGTCTGGTCTCCAGTGCGTCTCCTCGGGCCGGCATACATGGCACCTGCCTTACGCATGGTTTCCCCGGTTCGCCTACATAGCCCGGTGCGGGTTATTCCACCTCCCCGCACTGGTCGGGCGACCGGGAGCATTCAACCAGGTAAGGTTGGGCAGGCTCAATGCTCAAGAGAGCCAGTACGCCTGCACGGTCCGGTATTTCCGGCGCTACCTTTTCGCCCCAGCCCAGTACCACCAGTGCCTACACTACGCACCAGGTTTCCAGTGCGTCTCCAGAGCCCTGTTCCTCCTCCACGCACTTTTCCTATGGTGCGTGTATCCAGTTCGGTGCCTCGAGTTCCGACAACACGCACTAAGCCTCCTGTGCGTCTCCAGAGCCCTGTACGCACTGTTCCTTCTCCCCATACTCGTCCTGAGGTGCGTGCACTCAGCCCGGTGCCACCAGTGCCGGTACCACGCACCAGGCCTATAGTGCGCTTTGAGGGGTCAGTGTGCCCTGTCCCTGCTCCCCGCACTAGCCTGAAGGTGCGTGTCTCCAGTCCGGTGCCTCCAGTTCCGGCACCACGTACCAGGCCTACAGTGCGTCTCAGCCGGCCAGAGTCTGCCGTCTGCCCAACGGCGCCTGAACTGTCCGTCTGCCAAGCGCCGCATGAACTGCCCGTCGGTATTGAGCCTTCAAAGCCGCCCGTCTGCCATGAGCCTGCAAAGCCGCCCGTCTGCCATGAGCCTACAGAGCCTTCCGCCAGACAGGAGCCGCTAGAGCCTTCCGCCAGACAGGAGCCGCTAGAGCCATCCGCCAGACAGGAGCAGCCAAAGCCTTCCGCCAGACAGGAGCAGCCAAAGCCTTCCGTCTCCGCAGCGCCGTCTGAGCCATCCGTCTCCGCAGCGCCATCTGAGCCATCCGTCTCCGCAGCGCCGTCTGAGCCATCCGTCTCCCCAGCGCCGTCTGAGCCATCCGTCTCCCCAGCGCCATCTGAGCCATCCGTCTCCGCAGCGCCGTCTGAGCCATCCGTCTCCGCAGCGCCGTCTGAGCCATCCGTCTCCGCAGCGCCGTCTGAGCCATCCGTCTCCCCAGCGCCGTCTGAGCCATCCGTCTGTCCCGAGCCATTAGAGCCGCCCGTCTGTCCCGAGCCGTCAGAGCCGATAGTCAGTCAGGAGCCGCTAGAGCCAGTCGTCAGTCAGGATCTGCCAGAGCCGCCAACCAGACAGGATCTGCCAGAGCCGCCAACCAGACAGGATCTGCCAGAGCCGCCAACCAGACAGGATCTGCCAGAGCCACCAACCAGACAGGATCTGCCAGAGACGCCAACCAGACAGGATCTGCCAGAGCCGTCAGTGAGCCATGAGCGTCCAGAGCCGTCAGCCAGCCATGAGCGTCCAGAGCCGTCAGCCAGCCATGAGCGTCCAGAGCCGTCAGCGAGCCATGAGCGTCCAGAGCCGTCAGAGAGCCATGAGCAGCCAGAGCCGTCAGAGAGCCATGAGCAGCCAGAGCCGTCAGCCTGCCATGAGCGTCCAGAGCCGTCAGCCTGCCATGAGCGTCCAGAGCCGTCAGCCTGCCATGAGCGTCCAGAGCCGTCAGCCTGCCATGAGCGTCCAGAGCCGTCAGCCTGCCATGAGCGTCCAGAGCCGTCAGCCTGCCATGAGCGTCCAGAGCCGTCAGCCTGCCATGAGCGTCCAGAGCCGTCAGCCTGCCATGAGCGTCCAGAGCCGTCAGTCAGCCATGAGCTGTTAGTAATCCAGAACTGCCCCTCAGTCCAGAGCTGTCTCTCTGTCCGGAGCTGCCCTTCAGTCCGGAGTTGCCCCTCTATCCTGAGCTACCTCTCTATCCTGAGCTACCTGGTCCCGGAGCTGTCCTTTATCTTGGTGTTGTCCCTTAAATTAGGTGGGGGAAATAAGAGGGTGGTCATGATAGGGGGTAGACGTAAGCTGGGATTGACTATGGTGGGGTGGGGACCTCGTCCAGAGCCTGAGCCACCACCGTGGTCAGATGCCCACCCAGACCCTCCCCTAGACTTTCTGCTGGTGCGCCCGGAGTTCGCACCTTGAGGGGGGGGTTATGTCACGTTCCTGACCTGTTTTCTGTTAGTTTTATGTGTTAGTTGGTCAGGACGTGAGTTTGGGTGGGCATTCTATGTTGTCTGTTTCTATGTTGGTTTAAGGGTTGCCTGGTATGGCTCTCAATTAGAGGCAGGTGTTTGGCGTTCCTCTAATTGAGAGTCATATTTAGGTAGGTTGTTTCACAGTGTTCGTTGTGGGTGGTTGTCTCCTGTGTCAGTGTTTGTCGCACCATACGGGACTGTTCGGTTTGTGTTGTACATCGTCATTTTTATGTGTAGGCTATTTTCCCTGTTCGTGCGTTCTCGTGTTTAATGTAAGTTCGTCGTTCAGGTCTGTCTACTCCGTTTGTTGTTTTGTTAGTTTATAGTGAAGTTCGTGTTTTCGTCTTGTCTTTAATAAATATTATGTGTTCACAACCCGCTGCGCCTTGGTTCCCTCAATACTCCTCCTTTTCGGTTGAAGAGGAGGAGGACCACCGTTACAGTAGTATGAATATTAGGACACAGCAGTGAGTCAACAGTAGGTAATAGGAATATTAGGACACAGCAGTGAGTCAACAGTAGGTAGTAGGAATATTAGGACACAGCAGTGAGTCAACAGTAGGTAGTAGGAATATTGGGACACAGATAGTGTGACAGTGTGGGAGGTTTTGATGTGTGAGGAGTGTGTTGTAAAGGCTGTGTGCTGAGCAGCTGAATACATGATCTATAACAGAGGAAGGAATGATGAGGGAGGAAGACCAGCTGAATACATGATCTATAACAGAGGAAGGAATGATGAGGGAGGAAGACCAGCTGAATACATGATCTATAACAGAGGAAGGAATGATGAGGGAGGAAGACCAGCTGAATACATGATCTGTAACAGAGGAAGGAATGATGAGGGAGGAAGACCAGCTGAATACATGATCTATAACAGAGGAAGGAATGATGAGGGAGAAAGACCAGCTGAATACATGATATATAACAGAGGAAGGAATGATGAGAGAGGAAGACCAGCTGAATACATGATCTATAACAGAGGAAGGAATGATGAGGGAGGAAGACCAGCTGAATACATGATCTATAACAGAGGAAGGAATGATGAGGGAGAAAGACCAGCTGAATACATGATATATAACAGAGGAAGGAATGATGAGGGAGTGTCGTGGCTGAATCAGATTTAGCTAAGTAACATAGATAGATAAGATGTTATTTTCATCATATGCTTGTGAGATACTTGTCATTAGAAGAAGCCCATTGTTTACAGTGCATTTTCCCTTCTGAGCTAGGGATTAGTAACATGGGGCCAGAGAGGGGAGAGGTCAGGCTTGTCTTCATAAGTCAATGTATCTGTTAAACCATGTGGTGCAAAGTAGAATATCAGAAGGGGAGGAGGACAGAATGGAACGTTGTTTTCTTATGGGAACGAACTGTAATTATTCCTAAACCATGTGACGGGATGGCCTTATTAATGGGGAACCAGTTAGTTATCTCATACAATGTCTGTACGCCAGTCACTCCCTACTTTTCTCATGGGGGGAAGGAGTTTGGCCGTGTTTGGAACCATTGTATGTCCCCTCTGAGGTTGCCCTTATCTTGATCTGGTATATGACCTAAGAGGCTCACTGTCTTTTCTGAGCTTATCCAGGAGGGGGTGTTGGATGGGAGTATCTCAAATGACAATTGATATATGCCATTGGATGAGGTAATGGTTGGTAGACAGTGAAGTATCAAGCATGAGATTTAAACCTTGTCTTGGGAGATCAAACTGAACAATGATTTATAGCTGATGCTGTCTAGCGATAGGATTCTCCTCTTTCGGGTAAAGGATTCTTTGTAAGTTGAGAGGGGTCTATCTTGGCTGTAAATGAAATTAAGAATTGTTTTGTAGGCACTCTCAGAGAATTCATTTATAGACACTGAATTGATCTGAGAGTCAAAGGGCTTTGGTGAAGCTTGTATATATATTATTACCACGACAGGAGGAAGACATGTTGATATTTTAGCAGCCAATCATGTAGCCAGATTTACCAATACAACCTCTGATCACATCTCCAGTATTCATAACTCACCAACAATGAGTTGAGCGGTGGTTTCCTTCACCTGGCTGGTCAGTGTTGGAAGGAAGCACCTGTATCTTCCAGCATCAGAGAGAGTAACTCTGGTCAGCTTTAAGGAGACGTTGCCATTCTTCAGTTCTTCATTAAACATTGATGTCCTTCCCCTGTAGGATGGAGACTGGTCCTCATTGGAGTCTCGACCTTGACGGTACAAATGGACGTTCCTTGTTTTCAGGTTCAATCTTGTCCACTCCACTGCCATTTCCTCAGCATTGACACTGGTTTTCAGGGAACATGGTAGAATGACGTCATCACCAGCTAAGGCAACGACTGGGTCAGCCGGTCCAACAACCTCAGACGACCCTGGAGAAAAACAAATGACACACAGTTAAAGATACCTGGTAACTTCCTTTAAAGATACTCAATTGTAAGGCCAACCGGGGTACTGCAGGCTGCCATTAGACATAACATGCAGGCTGGCTCAGTGCTGCCCCCTCTCATTAAGTAACTCAAGTTGAAGGCCAACCGGGGTACTGCAGGCTGCCATTAGACATAACATGCAGGCTGGCTCAGTGCTGCCCCCTCTCATTAAGTAACTCAATTGTAAGGCCAACTGGGGTACTGCAGGCTGTCATTAGACATAACATGCAGGCTGGCTCAGTGCTGCCCCTCTCATTAAGTAACTCAAGTTGAAGGCCAACCGGGGTACTGCAGGCTGCCATTAGACATAACATGCAGGCTGGCTCAGTGCTGCCCCCTCTCATTAAGTAACTCAATTGTAAGGCCAACTGGGGTACTGCAGGCTGTCATTAGACATAACATGCAGGCTGGCTCAGTGCTGCCCCTCTCATTAAGTAACTCAAGTTGAAGGCCAACCGGGGTACTGCAGGCTGCCATTAGACATAACATGCAGGCTAGCTCAGTGCTGCCCCCTCTCATTAAGTAACTCAAGTTGAAGGCCAACCGGGGTACTGCAGGCTGCCATTAGACATAACATGCAGGCTAGCTCAGTGCTGCCCCCTCTCATTAAGTAGCTCAAGTTGAAGGCCAACAGGGGTACTGCAGGCTGCCATTAGATATAACATGCAGGCTAGCTCAGTGCTGCCCCCTCTCATTAAGTAACTCAAGTTGAAGGCCAACCGGGGTACTGCAGGCTGCCATTAGACATAACATGCCATTAGCAATGCATACTGAGTTTACAAAACATTATGAACACCTGAGCTGTGTTCGAAAGCCCATACTGACGTACTGTATACTACATACTTAATGAGTATATACTATATACCGAAGGTGTGGACTCGAGTCACAAATATGATGACTTGCAACTCGACTTTGACACCAATGACTCGTGACTGAACTTGGACTTGAGCCTTATGACTCGACCTGACTTGATTCCCTCCCCAACCTGACTTGATACCCTCCTCAACCTGACTTGATACCCTCCCCAACCTGACTTGATACCCTCCTCAACCTGACTTGATACCCTCCCCAACCTGACTTGATACCCTCCCCAACCTGACTTGATACCCTCCCCAACCTCACTTGATACCCTCCCCAACCTGACTTGATACCCTCCCCAACCTGACTTGATACCCTCCTCAACCTGACTTGATACCCTCCCCAAGCCCAAATATTAAAAATGATGCTATTAAAAAAAGTGTGCAACTCTTAATTTAACGGATTACAGTTTGAATCGGACAGCAGCCAATCAAATTGTGCCAGCTGAGAAAAAGTTGTGCGTGGCAGTGCAGAGGAACGTCGGCGGGTGAATGGAGCCCTTGGAAAGATGATACCCCAAATTATTATTTCAGGATATAAAGACGACGCTGTATCAACAAAAACGGATTACAAATTGCAAAACATGCGGGAAGAAAATTACAGATGGAGGAACAACAATTTCCAACTTTGTTTGACATTTGAAGCTGCACAAAGAATGGTAAGTCGAGGCTTATATAGCAGACAGCTATATATTAGATTACTGTTCCTAAATGCATTGACATACGTTAGCCTACTGTAACCACACAGAGTGTATGTGTGTGTGTGTGTGTGTGTGTGTGTGTGTGTGTGT
Organism: Salvelinus alpinus; assembly: GCF_045679555.1. NCBI lineage: Eukaryota > Metazoa > Chordata > Actinopteri > Salmoniformes > Salmonidae > Salvelinus > Salvelinus alpinus. The sequence goes on along the minus strand of NC_092116.1, from coordinate 40,264,554 downwards.
GTGTGTGTGTGTGTGTGTGTGTGTGTGTGTGTGTGTGTGTGTGTGTGTGTGTGTGTGTGTGTTAGGGTTGGGCGATTGTGTACATCGCCCGATTGCACCTTCTCATGGCTACCCATGTATTTCCATGGAAATATATAGTTTATTTGGAAAGTAATAAATATATAGATATTTTTAAAAGCATTCATGATTTGCGTAAATGTAATGTACTAACTATTACTCTTGTTAAAAATATGGTATTATTATAAATGGTATTACATTACATTTGGTGAAGAGCACGTTATGACTTGTTTAGGACTCGAAACTCAAAGTTTAGGACTTGAGACTTGACTTGATACTTGACGGTCTTGACTTGAGACTTGACTTGGGAATTGAGTGCTAAGACTTGAGACTTGACTCGGACTTGAGTGCTAAGACTTGAGACTTGACTCGGACTTGCCTGTCTTGACTTGGGACTTGAGTGCTAAGACTTGATACTTGACTCGGACTTGCCTGTCTTGACTTGGGACTTGAGTGCTAAGACTTGAGACTTGTGACTTGTAAAACAGTGACTTGGTTCCACCTCTGGTACTTTTAGTTCATTTTATTATACTGTAAACGGAACAGGATCCTTTCAGTTGAGCGTACTAGCTCTTCTTCTGTCTACCGGAAGTTGATGCTGCTGCTATGCAACCTCTTGTTAGCTCGTTAGCATAACACATTACTATCACATTTTACGACTTCGGGTGTGTTTTTAAATTCAATCTGGAGTGCCAGAGTGCGCTCATAAATTCAGAGCGTTTTCAGATTGTCTCTTTGTAAATTCAGAGCGTTGTCAGATTATCTGTTTGTAAATTCAGAGCATTGTCAGATTGTCTGTTTGTAAATTCAGAGCCTTGTCAGATTGTCTGTTTGTAAATTCAGAGTGTTGTCAGATTGTCTGTTTGTAAATTCAGAGTGTTGTCAGATTGTCTGTTTGTAAATTCAGAGTGTTGTCAGATTGTCTGTTTGTAAATTCAGAGTGTTGTCAGATTGTCCGTTTGTAAATTCAGAGCGTTGTCAGATTGTCCGTTTGTAAATTCAGAGCCTTGTCAGATTGTCTGTTTGTAAATTCAGAGCCTTGTCAGATTGTCTGTTTGTAAATTCAGAGCCTTGTCAGATTGTCTGTTTGTAAATTCAGAGCCTTGTCAGATTGTCTGTTTGTAAATTCAGAGCGTTGTCAGATTGTCCGTTTGTAAATTCAAAGCGCTGTCAGATTGTCTGTTTGTAAATTCAGAGTGTTTCGCTCTCGGAGCGCACACTGGACGCTCGGGCTGAGGAGTAGGGTTGATTTGAGCGTTGATTTGACCTTACAACGGCAGTCGAGCACCCAAGCTAACGTTGGCTAGCTTGCTCGCTACTTCAGACAGAAATGAGAGATCAGCTCACTCTGACCATTTTACTCACCCTAGCAGAGCTGGTTAGGATGTTTTCATGTTATCCAGAGCGTTGGTGACTGTAACTGTGCTGCTGGCAACAATTTAATTACACTTTTTTGCTGACGTTTACTGACACCGGCCATATTCAACTGGTGTTGAGTGCTTGTAAATTCATTATTGTGCACTCTGGTACATTCAGACGAGAGTGCTCTGAAATCGGAGTAGACCGCTAGAGTGGAATTACGAAAGCACCCGAATGTCCATTGAGGCACGACTAAACCATTTAGCTAAGCTAGCGGGAATAATCAAGTCAATAAACATTGGGTTGCTAGATAGTTAATATACTGGCAAGTTTGATGTATACGTATAATATACTGTTCTTCAAATCTGAAAATTATGTGAAGCTTATCTCCTGAAGAATTGCATTTTGGGCCCTAAAGTACGTTGATAATAATGTCCTCTGCGTGTATACTTCATATTTTGGCAAATTTAGGACAACATCTGGGAACTTTTGGCATACTAATTATATTATATTATACGATGACCAATAAGCATACTATATACTCAATCCCGCCACAAATAGTACAGTTAGTGTGGTTAGTATGAGTATTGGAACACAGCTCTGCTCTTTCCATGACATAGACTGACCAGGTGAATCCAGGTGAAAGCTATGATCCCTTTATTTTCTAGGGGGTAGATCAGCTTTAATATTGTAGATAGATTGTAGCTTCTGCCAAGACTTTGCCAGTTGGGTGAGGGTCATAAAACCCCTTTCTCTCTCTTCCCCCCACCGGTTTATAACCCTCCATAAATACCGAAACTCTCTCTCCACCCTATAGAATGGACTTTTGAAAATCCGTTGTTACCACAGAGAGAACCTAGAACGAGGATACAGACAACCGCCGAAATATCTATTCTATGAGAACATTTCCAAATGGTACTCTGAAGTATCCATTCTAACAACCACAAAATACTTTGATCATCGGGGAAACAGAGAGACTCAGCAGACTGATTCCAACAGAGAAGACAACAACGACATACGGGCGTAAATATAAATTGCAATGAGCATTTTGTTCATGTAAAGTACAGTTGAAGTCGGAAGTTTACATACACTTAGGTTGGAGTCATTAAAACTCGTTTTTCAACCACTCAACAAATTTCTTCTTAACAAACTACAGTTTTGGCAAGTCAATTAGGACATCTACTTTGTGGATGATACCAGTAATTTTTCCAACAATTGTTTACAGACAGATTATTTTCACTTATAATTCACTGTATCACAATTCCAGTGGGTCAAACGCTTACATACACTAAGTTGACTGTGCCTTTAAACAGCTTGGAAAATTCCAGAAAATTATGACATGGCTTTAGAAGCTTCTGATAGGCTAATTGACATCATTTGAGTCAATTGGAGGTGTACCTGTGGATGTATTTCAAGGCCTACCTTCAAACTCAGTGCCTCTTTGCTTGACATCATGGGAAAATCAAAAGAAAATTAGCCAAGACCTCAGACAATAAATTGTAGACGTCCACAAGTCTGGTTCATCCTTGGGAGCAATTTCCAAACGCCTGAAGGTACCACGCTCATCTGTACAAACAATAGTACGCAAGTATAAACACCATGGGACCACGCAGCCGTCATACCGCTCAGGAAGGAGACGCATTCTGTCTCGTAGAGATGAACGTACTTTGGTGTGAAAAGTGCAAATCAATCCCAGAACAACAGCAAAAGACCTTGTGAAGATGCTGGAGGCAACAGCTTCAAAAGTATCTATATCCACAGTAAAACTAGACCTATATCGACATAACCTGAAAGGCCGCTCAGCAAGGAAGAAGCCACTGCTCCAAAACGCCATAGAAAAGCCAGACTACGGTTTGCAACTGCACATGGGGACAAAGATCGTACTTTTTGGAGAAATGTTCTCTGGTCTGATGAAACAAAAATAGAGCTGTTTGGCCATAATGACCATCGTTATGTTTGGAGGAAAAAGAGGGAGGCTTGCAAGCCGAAGAACACCTTCCCAAACGTGAAGCACGGGGGAGGCAGCATCATGTTGTGGGGGTGCTTTGCTGCAGGAGGGACTGGAGCACTTCACAAAATAGATGGCATCATGAGGACAGACATTTATGTGTATTGAAGGATGTATTGAAGGATGTATTGAAGGATGTATTGAAGGATGTATTGAAGGATGTATTGAAGGATGTATTGAAGGATGTATTGAAGCAACATCTCAATCTCATCTCACCCCCCTGCTGACAAGACATCAGTCAGGAAGTTAAAGCTAATGGGTCTTCCAAATGGACAATGACCCCAAGCATACTTCCAAAGTTGTGGCAAAATGGCTTAAGGACAACAAAGTCAAGGTTTTGGAGCAGCCATCACAAAGTCCTGACCTCAATCCTATAAAAAATTTGTGGGCAGAAATGTTTATTATGGGAAGCTTGTGGAAGGCTACCCGAAACGTTTGACTCAAGTTAAGAAATTTAAAGGCAATGCTACCAAATACTAATTGAGTGTATGTAAACTTCTGACCCACTAGGAATGTGATGAAAGAAATAAAAGCTGAAATAAATCATTCTCTCTACCTTTATTCTGACATTTCACATTCTTAAAATAAAGTGGTGATCCTCATTTTTACTAGGATTTAATGTCAGGAATTGTGAAAAACTGAGTTTAAATGTATTTGGATAAGGTGTATGTAAACCTCCGACTTCAACTGTATATGTTAACCAGTTCCTTACTCTACCACTAATGAATACAGTATAACCACCATCTCTATATGTTAACCAGTTCCTTACTCTACCACTAATGAATACAGTATAACCATCATCTCTATATGTTAACCAGTTCCTTACTCTACCACTAATGAATACAGTATAACCACCATCTCTATATGTTAACCAGTTCCTTACTCTACCACTAATGAATACAGTATAACCATCATCTCTATATGTTAAACAGTTCCTTACTCTACCACTAATGAATACAGTATAACCACCATCTCTATATGTTAACCAGTTCCTTACTCTACCACTAATGAATACAGTATAACCATCATCTCTATATGTTAACCAGTTCCTTACTCTACCACTAATGAATACAGTATATCATCTCTATATGTTAACCAGTTCCTTACTCTACCACTAATGAATACAGTATAACCACCATCTCTATATGTTAACCAGTTCCTTACTCTACCACTAATGAATACAGTATAACCATCATCTCTATATGTTAACCAGTTCCTACTCTACCACTAATGAATACAGTATAACCATCATCTCTATATGTTAACCAGTTCCTTACTCTACCACTAATGAATACAGTATATCATCTCTATATGTTAACCAGTTCCTTACTCTACCACTAATGAATACAGTATAACCATCATCTCTATATGTTAACCAGTTCCTTACTCTACCACTAATGAATACAGTATAACCATCATCTCTATATGTTAACCAGTTCCTTACTCTACCACTAATGAATACAGTATATCATCTCTATATGTTAACCAGTTCCTTACTCTACCACTAATGAATACAGTATATCATCTCTATATGTTAACCAGTTCCTTACTCTACCACTAATGAATACAGTATATCATCTCTATATGTTAACCAGTTCCTTACTCTACCACTAATGAATACAGTATAACCATCATCTCTATATGTTAACCAGTTCCTTACTCTACCACTAATGAATACAGTATAACCATCATCTCTATATGTTAACCAGTTCCTTACTCTACCACTAATGAATACAGTATAACCATCATCTCTATATGTTAACCAGTTCCTACTCTACCACTAATGAATACAGTATAACCATCATCTCTATATGTTAACCAGTTCCTTACTCTACCACTAATGAATACAGTATAACCATCATCTCTATATGTTAACCAGTTCCTTACTCTACCACTAATGAATACAGTATAACCATCATCTCTATATGTTAACCAGTTCCTTACTCTACCACTAATGAATACAGTATAACCATCATCTCTATATGTTAACCAGTTCCTTACTCTACCACTAATGAATACAGTATAACCATCATCTCTATATGTTAACCAGTTCCTACTCTACCACTAATGAATACAGTATAACCATCATCTCTATATGTTAACCAGTTCCTTACTCTACCACTAATGAATACAGTATAACCATCATCTCTATATGTTAACCAGTTCCTTACTCTACCACTAATGAATACAGTATAACCACCATCTCTATATGTTAACCAGTTCCTTACTCTACCACTAATGAATACAGTATAACCATCATCTCTATATGTTAACCAGTTCCTTACTCTACCACTAATGAATACAGTATATCATCTCTATATGTTAAACAGTTCCTTACTCTACCACTAATGAATACAGTATAACCACCATCTCTATATGTTAACCAGTTCCTACTCTACCACTAATGAATACAGTATAACCATCATCTCTATATGTTAACCAGTTCCTTACTCTACCACTAATGAATACAGTATAACCATCATCTCTATATGTTAACCAGTTCCTTACTCTACCACTAATGAATACAGTATAACCACCATCTCTATATGTTAACCAGTTCCTTACTCTACCACTAATGAATACAGTATAACCATCATCTCTATATGTTAACCAGTTCCTTACTCTACCACTAATGAATACAGTATATCATCTCTATATGTTAACCAGTTCCTTACTCTACCACTAATGAATACAGTATAACCACCATCTCTATATGTTAACCAGTTCCTTACTCTACCACTAATGAATACAGTATAACCATCATCTCTATATGTTAACCAGTTCCTACTCTACCACTAATGAATACAGTATAACCATCATCTCTATATGTTAACCAGTTCCTTACTCTACCACTAATGAATACAGTATAACCATCATCTCTATGTGTTAACCAGTTCCTTACTCTACCACTAATGAATACAGTATATCATCTCTATATGTTAACCAGTTCCTTACTCTACCACTAATGAATACAGTATAACCATCATCTCTATATGTTAACCAGTTCCTTACTCTACCACTAATGAATACAGTATAACCATCATCTCTATATGTTAACCAGTTCCTTACTCTACCACTAATGAATACAGTATATCATCTCTATATGTTAACCAGTTCCTTACTCTACCACTAATGAATACAGTATATCATCTCTATATGTTAACCAGTTCCTTACTCTACCACTAATGAATACAGTATATCATCTCTATATGTTAACCAGTTCCTTACTCTACCACTAATGAATACAGTATAACCATCATCTCTATATGTTAACCAGTTCCTTACTCTACCACTAATGAATACAGTATAACCATCATCTCTATATGTTAACCAGTTCCTTACTCTACCACTAATGAATACAGTATAACCATCATCTCTATATGTTAACCAGTTCCTTACTCTACCACTAATGAATACAGTATAACCATCATCTCTATATGTTAACCAGTTCCTTACTCTACCACTAATGAATACAGTATAACCATCATCTCTATATGTTAACCAGTTCCTTACTCTACCACTAATGAATACAGTATAACCATCATCTCTATATGTTAACCAGTTCCTACTCTACCACTAATGAATACAGTATATCATCTCTATATGTTAACCAGTTCCTTACTCTACCACTAATGAATACAGTATAACCATCATCTCTATATGTTAACCAGTTCCTACTCTACCACTAATGAATACAGTATAACCATCATCTCTATATGTTAACCAGTTCCTTACTCTACCACTAATGAATACAGTATAACCATCATCTCTATATGTTAACCAGTTCCTTACTCTACCACTAATGAATACAGTATAACCACCATCTCTATATGTTAACCAGTTCCTTACTCTACCACTAATGAATACAGTATAACCATCATCTCTATATGTTAACCAGTTCCTTACTCTACCACTAATGAATACAGTATATCATCTCTATATGTTAAACAGTTCCTTACTCTACCACTAATGAATACAGTATAACCATCATCTCTATATGTTAACCAGTTCCTTACTCTACCACTAATGATTACAGTATAACCACCATCTCTATATGTTAACCAGTTCCTTACTCTACCACTAATGAATACAGTATAACCATCATCTCTATATGTTAACCAGTTCCTTACTCTACCACTAATGAATACAGTATAACCATCATCTCTATATGTTAACCAGTTCCTTACTCTACCACTAATGAATACAGTATAACCACCATCTCTATATGTTAACCAGTTCCTTACTCTACCACTAATGAATACAGTATAACCATCATCTCTATATGTTAACCAGTTCCTTACTCTACCACTAATGAATACAGTATAACCATCATCTCTATATGTTAACCAGTTCCTTACTCTACCACTAATGAATACAGTATATCATCTCTATATGTTAACCAGTTCCTTACTCTACCACTAATGAATACAGTATAACCACCATCTCTATGTGTTAACCAGTTCCTTACTCTACCACTAATGAATACAGTATAACCATCATCTCTATATGTTAACCAGTTCCTTACTCTACCACTAATGAATACAGTATAACCATCATCTCTATATGTTAACCAGTTCCTTACTCTACCACTAATGAATACAGTATAACCATCATCTCTATATGTTAACCAGTTCCTTACTCTACCACTAATGAATACAGTATATCATCTCTATATGTTAACCAGTTCCTTACTCTACCACTAATGAATACAGTATATCATCTCTATATGTTAACCAGTTCCTTACTCTACCACTAATGAATACAGTATAACCATCATCTCTATGTGTTAACCAGTTCCTTACTCTACCACTAATGAATACAGTATAACCATCATCTCTATATGTTAACCAGTTCCTTACTCTACCACTAATGAATACAGTATAACCATCATCTCTATATGTTAACCAGTTCCTTACTCTACCACTAATGAATACAGTATAACCACCATCTCTATATGTTAACCAGTTCCTTACTCTACCACTAATGAATACAGTATAACCATCATCTCTATATGTTAACCAGTTCCTTACTCTACCACTAATGAATACAGTATAACCATCATCTCTATATGTTAACCAGTTCCTTACTCTACCACTAATGAATACAGTATAACCACCATCTCTATATGTTAACCAGTTCCTTACTCTACCACTAATGAATACAGTATAACCATCATCTCTATATGTTAACCAGTTCCTTACTCTACCACTAATGAATACAGTATAACCATCATCTCTATATGTTAACCAGTTCCTTACTCTACCACTAATGAATACAGTATAACCATCATCTCTATATGTTAACCAGTTCCTTACTCTACCACTAATGAATACAGTATAACCATCATCTCTATATGTTAACCAGTTCCTTACTCTACCACTAATGAATACAGTATAACCACCATCTCTATATGTTAACCAGTTCCTTACTCTACCACTAATGAATACAGTATAACCATCATCTCTATATGTTAACCAGTTCCTTACTCTACCACTAATGAATACAGTATAACCATCATCTCTATATGTTAACCAGTTCCTTACTCTACCACTAATGAATACAGTATAACCATCATCTCTATATGTTAACCAGTTCCTTACTCTACCACTAATGAATACAGTATAACCATCATCTCTATATGTTAACCAGTTCCTTACTCTACCACTAATGAATACAGTATAACCATCATCTCTATATGTTAACCAGTTCCTTACTCTACCACTAATGAATACAGTATATCATCTCTATATGTTAACCAGTTCCTTACTCTACCACTAATGAATACAGTATAACCATCATCTCTATATGTTAACCAGTTCCTTACTCTACCACTAATGAATACAGTATATCATCTCTATATGTTAACCAGTTCCTTACTCTACCACTAATGAATACAGTATAACCATCATCTCTATATGTTAACCAGTTCCTTACTCTACCACTAATGAATACAGTATAACCATCATCTCTATATGTTAACCAGTTCCTACTCTACCACTAATGAATACAGTATAACCATCATCTCTATATGTTAACCAGTTCCTTACTCTACCACTAATGAATACAGTATAACCATCATCTCTATATGTTAACCAGTTCCTTACTCTACCACTAATGAATACAGTATAACCATCATCTCTATATGTTAACCAGTTCCTTACTCTACCACTAATGAATACAGTATAACCATCATCTCTATATGTTAACCAGTTCCTTACTCTACCACTAATGAATACAGTATATCATCTCTATATGTTAACCAGTTCCTTACTCTACCACTAATGAATACAGTATAACCATCATCTCTATATGTTAACCAGTTCCTTACTCTACCACTAATGAATACAGTACCATAATAACCATCAGGAAGAAAGGACTTTATGTGTGAATGCTTTTACAATTGCAACTGTATGAGAAGACCTGCAAAATGGAGCAGACATATGTAAAAAAAAATGTGAGATGTGACCAGATCAGATGTCCCCTGAAACACACACCGCCCCCCCCCCGTTGTGACCATAGTCAAGTCCTAGGTGATGGAGATCAGATGTCCCCTGAAACACACACCGCCCCCCCCCCCGTTGTGACCATTTCACCAAGCATCTCTGCAGTCAGACTTTTTGATGATTTTATGCCACCAGGGCCACAATAAGTTGCCCCCTCCCTGATTGTCAGAGTGTGACCCCCTCCCCATGGGTTACTGCAGCTAGTGTTGCCAGCACTGCCACTGCCTGGGTGGGGGCACCCCACCCCCCTCCCCATGGGTTACTGCAGCTAGTGTTGCCAGCACTGCCACTGCCTGGGTGGGGGCACCCCACCCTCCTCCCCATGGGTTACTGCAGTTAGTGTTGCCAGCACTGCCACTGCCTGGGTGGGGGCACCCCACCCCACCTCCCCATGTCAGTGTGACCCCCTCCCCATGGGTTACTGCAGTTAGTGTTGCCAGCACTGCCACTGCCTGGGTGGGGGCACCCCACCCACCCTCCCCATGTCAGTGTGACCCCCTCCCCATGGGTTACTGCAGTTAGTGTTGCCAGCACTGCCACTGCCTGGGTGGGGGCACCCCACCCCCCTCCCCATGGGTTACTGCAGTTAGTGTTGCCAGCACTGCCACTGCCTGGGTGGGGGCACCCCACCGGAATCCCCACCGGCTAGGTACAAGGTCGTCAAGGTTCTCATTAGCAGCTTGGAGAATGTCCTTGCATTTATTGTGCTCACCAATCAGGGGGGTTCGTAGGACCAACCCTGCCAGGCAGCTCAGAATCATAAGGGATCTTCTAGGTCTCTGACCACACTCACCTTTCTGATTAGGCTGCGTATAGGCTACTTACAGTAGGCCTATAAAACAGATAAGAACCCCTCCTTAGGGTCCATCAGGTGGGTGTCTAGGCTACTTACAGTAGGCCTATAAAACAGATAAGAACCCCTCCTTAGTGGGTCCATCAGGTGAGTGTCTAGGTTATAGGGTTGGGGACCCTTCCATCATGATAGGAAATAAATAAACTATATTAAATCATTTATTTAAAATGTATATCCCTCATCTGCACAACATTGAAAGCTCTCTCTCACTCCTGCTCACAAACTGGGATTTGCAACCATTTTCCTTTTTCACTCACTTAACACTTTTCCAAACACACATTAGGCAACATGTTGGTAGGCTACATGTTATATTATTTCCCATTAGGCTACATGTTGGTAGGCTACATGTTATATTATTTCCCATTAGGCTACATGTTGGTAGACTACATGTTATATTATTTCCCATTAGGCTACATGTTGGTAGGCTACATTTTATATTATTTCCCATTAGGCTACATGTTGGTAGGCTACATGTTGGTAGGCTACATTTTATATTATTTCCCATTAGGCTACATGTTGGTAGGCTACATTTTATATTATTTCCCATTAGGCTACATGTTGGTAGGCTACATGTTGGTAGGCTACATTTTATATTATTTCCCATTAGGCTACATGTTGGTAGGCCACATTTTATATTATTTCCCATTAGGCTACATGTTGGTAGGCTACATGTTGGTAGGCTACATTTTATATTATTTCCCATTAGGCTACATGTTGGTAGGCCACATTTTATATTATTTCCCATTAGGCTACATGTTGGTAGGCTACATTTTATATTATTTCCCATTAGGCTACATGTTGGTAGGCTACATTTTATATTATTTCCCATTAGGCCACATGTTGGTAGGCTACATTTTATATTATTTCCCATTAGGCTACATGTTGGTAGGCTACATTTTGGTAGACTACATTTTATATTATTTCCCATTAGGCCACATGTTGGTAGGCTACATTTTATATTATATCCCATTAGGCTACATGTTGGTAGGCTACATTTTATATTATTTCCCATTAGGCTACATGTTGGTAGGCCACATGTTGGTAGGCCACATGTTGGTAGGCTAAATTTTATATTATTTCCCATTAGGCAACATGTTGGTAGGCTACATTTTATATTATTTCCCATTAGGCTACATGTTGGTAGGCTACATGTTGGTAGACTACATTTTATATTATTTCCCATTAGGCCACATGTTGGTAGACTACATGTTGGTAGGCTACATTTTATATTATATCCCATTAGGCTACATGTTGGTAGGCTACATTTTATATTATTTCCCATTAGGCTACATGTTGGTAGGCCACATGTTGGTAGGCCACATGTTGGTAGGCTACATTTTATATTATTTCCCATTAGGCTACATGTTGGTAGGCTACATTTTATATTATTTCCCATTAGGCTACATGTTGGTAGGCCACATGTTGGTAGGCCACATGTTGGTAGGCTACATTTTATATTATTTCCCATTAGGCTACATGTTGGTAGGCTACATTTTATATTATTTCCCATTAGGCTACATGTTGGTAGACTACATTTTATATTAGTTCCCATTAGGCTACATGTTGGTAGGCTACATTTTATATTATTTCCCATTAGGCTACATGTTGGTAGGCTACATTTTATATTATTTCCCATTAGGCCACATGTTGGTAGGCTACATGTTGGTAGGCTACATTTTATATTATTTCCCATTAGGCCACATGTTGGTAGGCTACATGTTGGTAGGCTACATTTTATATTATTTCCCATTAGGCTACATGTTGGTAGGCTACATTTTATATTATTTCCCATTAGGCTACATGTTGGTAGGCTACATTTTATATTATTTCCCATTAGGCTACATGTTGGTAGGCTACATTTTATATTATTTCCCATTAGGCCACATGTTGGTAGGCTACATGTTGGTAGGCTACATTTTATATTATTTCCCATTAGGCCACATGTTGGTAGGCTACATGTTGGTAGGCTACATTTTATATTATTTCCCATTAGGCTACATGTTGGTAGGCTACATTTTATATTATTTCCCATTAGGCTACATGTTGGTAGGCTACATGTTGGTAGCCTACATTTTATATTATTTCCCATTAGGCTACATGTTGGTAGGCTACATTTTATATTATTTCCCATTAGGCTACATGTTGGTAGGCTACATTTTATATTATTTCCCATTAGGCTACATGTTGGTAGGCTACATGTTGGTAGGCTACATTTTATATTATTTCCTATTAGGCAACATGTTGGTAGGCTACATTTTATATTATTTCCCATTAGGCCACATGTTGGTAGGCTACATGTTGGTAGGCTACATTTTATATTATATCCCATTAGGCAACATGTTGGTAGGCTACATTTTATATTATTTCCCATTAGGCTACATGTTGGTAGGCTACATGTTATATTATTTCCCATTAGGCTACATGTTGGTAGGCTACATGTTGGTAGGCTACATTTTATATTATTTCCCATTAGGCTACATGTTGGTAGGCTACATTTTATATTATTTCCTATTAGGCTACATGTTGGTAGGCTACATGTTGGTAGGCTACATTTTATATTATTTCCCATTAGGCTACATGTTGGTAGGCTACATTTTATATTATTTCCCATTAGGCCACATGTTGGTAGGCTACATTTTATATTATTTCCCATTAGGCCCCATGTTGGTAGGCTACATGTTGGTAGGCTACATTTTATATTATTTCCCATTAGGCTACATGTTGGTAGGCTACATGTTGGTAGGCTACATTTTATATTATTTCCCATTTGGCTACATGTTGGTAGGCTACATGTTGGTAGGCTACATTTTATATTATTTCCCATTTGGCTACATGTTGGTAGGCTACATGTTGGTAGGCTACATTTTATATTATTTCCCATTTGGCTACATGTTGGTAGGCTACATTTTATATTATTTCCCATTAGGCAACATGTTGGTAGGCTACATTTTATATTATTTCCCATTTGGCTACATGTTGGTAGACTACATGTTGGTAGGCTACATTTTATATTATTTCCCATTAGGCCACATGTTGGTAGGCTACATTGAATCATTATTTGAATGATGAACTTGATCCTTGTTGACTTGATGTTCAGGTATTTGGCTGCTTCTCCATGGAAATGTGTCTTCAGACCTACATTACTGACGTGACAGTTGTTCTGTTTTATGACTGTGGATAAAAATGTAGCCTGGTATTCAAAGGCATCTTTATTTTCAACACATGGACATGTTAACAATTCTATAGGCTTAATATGATCACGTTTTAATCTAATGTGTATTATATAGGGGGGGGGGGGGGGGGGGGACGAGTGATGCATCATGTTGAATAACTGTTATAATCGAATGTGGCTACCAAACCCGGATCCGGGAGCACCCCCCACAGTAAAAAAGCTGACTAGCATAGCCTAGCATAGCGTCACAAGTAAATAGTAGCATCTAAATATCATTAAATCACAAGTCCAAGACACCAGATGAAAGATACAGATCTTGTGAATCCAGCCATCATTTCTGATTTTTAAAATGTTTTACAGGGAAGACACAATATGTAAATCTATTAGCTAACCACGTTAGCAAAAGACACCACTTTTTTTACTCCACCATTTTTTTACTCCATCAGTAGCTATCACTAATTCGACTAAATAAAGGTATATATAGCCACTAACCAAGAAACAACTTCATAAGATGACAGTCTGATAACATATTTATGGTATAGGATAGTTTTTTTTTGAAAAATGTGCATTTTTCAGGTATAAATCACAGTTTTACATTGCAGCTGCAATCTGAAATAGCGTTGGAAGCAGCCGGAATAATTACAGAGACCGACGTCAAATACATAATTACTCATCATAAAACATTTCTGAAAAATACACAGCCTACAGCAATTGAAAGACACAGATCTTGTGAATCCAGACAACATTTCAGATTTTCTAAGTGTTTTACAGCGAAAACACAATATAGCATTATATGAGCGTACCACAATAGCCAGAATCACAACCGCATTTACCAGCAGTAAATGTTAGCGATCGTAACAACCCAACAAAAGATATATAATTTTACTAACCTTGATATACTTCATCAGATGACAGACCTGTAACATCATATTACACAATGCATATAGGCTTTGTTCGAAAATGTGCATATTTAGCAGCACAAATCGTGGTTATACTATGTAATCAGTACAAACATTGCATGCATTCTGGCCGGCGCCATCTTGGAGAAGCGCCTATTCTAATAAAAAAACTATTCATAAACTTGACTAAAAAATATAAGTTGGACAACAATTGAAAGATAAATTAGTTCTTAATGCAATCGCTGTGTTAGATTTTTAAAATTAACGTTACTAGACATATAGTGTGCGTTGCAGCCAGACCAGTGCCTGCAAAAATGGCGAGCAAACACTATTACATTTTTCCACATAAATACGGAATAACATCATAAATAGTTCCTACTTTTGGACGAGCTTCCATCAGTATCTTGGGCAATGTGTCCTTTGTTCAAAAGAATAGTTGCTTTGTTGTAAAACGTCCTCTTCACCTTTGGAATTAGCTGCTAACAGTAGCTATGTCGCACACACATGTCCAAATCCTCAAACGAAATACTAAGGAAATTCAGAAAAATAGCAATATACTCGCATAAACTGATATAAATCGGTTTCAAATAACTTCGTTATGATGTTTCTAACACCTATATTAAATTAAATTACAGACGGATACATCTAAGGTCGATAACTGAGCGTTCCAAAATTTCATCCTGAGGTCTTGCCTTGCGCCATGACGAACGAGAAAAAGAAAGGTACTCTCGTTCCTTCTGGCTTTATAAACTCGGACAGCTACGTAGAGAGCCCATTCCACTTCTCATTGGTTACTGACATCCAGGGGAAGGCGGGTGCAGTTCATTTCCAGCCATAGGATATACACAGACTTTTAAACTGAACCCAGATCAGAGCATAATTCTCAGACCTTCGCAAGTCATGTCAGGATTTTCGCTGTAGAAGGAGTTCTGTTCCACCCACAGACATAATTCAAACGGTTTTAGAAACTAGAGATTGTTTTCTATCCAATAGTAATAATAATATGCATATTGTACGAGCAAGAATTGAGTACGAGGCAGTTTAATTTGGAGACGCAAAATGTCACAGTTGAAACAGCACCCCCTGTATTCTCAAGAGGTTGGGGGGGGTGGACGAGTGATGCATCATGTTGAATAACTGTTATGATCTAATGTGTTAATATAGGGGGGGGGGTGATGCATCATGTTGAATAACTGTTATAATCTAATGTGTTAGATCCCGGGTCCCTCCCGGATCCCTAATGTGTTGGGTCCCGGGTGGCGCAGTGGTCTAGGGCACTGCATCGCAGTGCTAGCTGCGCCACCAGAGTCTCTGGGTTCGCGCCCAGGGTGGGCTGGGTTCGCGCCCAGGCTCTGTCGCAGCCGGCCGCAACCGGGAGATCCGTGGGGCGACGCACAATTGGCATAGCGTCGTCCGGGTTAGGGAGGGTTTGGCCGGTAGGGAGGGTTTGGCCGGTAGGGATATCCTTGTCTCAGTATGTAAAAATGTAATAAAATGTATGCACTCTACTGTAAGTCGCTCTGGATAAGAGCGTCTGCTAAATGACAAAAATGTAAAAAAATGTAGTAATATAGTGGGGGGTGACGAGTGATGCATCATGTTGAATAACTGTTATAATCTAATGTGTTAATATAGGGGGGGGGGGAGTGATGCATCATGTTGAATAACTGTTATAATCTAATGTGTTAATATAGGGGGGGGGGGGGAGTGATGCATCATGTTGAATAACTGTTATAATCTAATGTGTTAATATAGGGGGGGGGGCGAGTGATGCAATCTACAGTCGTGGCCAAAAGT
This sequence comes from Salvelinus alpinus, assembly GCF_045679555.1. Taxonomy (NCBI): domain Eukaryota; kingdom Metazoa; phylum Chordata; class Actinopteri; order Salmoniformes; family Salmonidae; genus Salvelinus; species Salvelinus alpinus. The sequence goes on along the minus strand of NC_092116.1, from coordinate 40,247,906 downwards.
TTTGAGAGTGACACAAATATTAATTTTCACAATGTCTGCTGCCTCAGTTTGTATGATGGCAATTTGGGTAAACTCCAGAATGTTATGAAAAGTGATCAGATGATTTGCAATCTATTGCAAAGTCCCTCTTTGCCATACAAATTAACCTTTTTCTCAATCTAGGGGGTGATGTTTCAACTTTGTCATTTATCGTTCCCAAATTAAACTGCCTCGTACTCAATTCTTGCTCGTACAATATGCATATTATTATTACTATTGGATAGAAAACACTCTAGTTTCTAAAACCGTTTGAATTATTTTTCTGAGTGAAACAGAACTCGTTTGGCAGCGAAATTCCTGATAGGTACTGCAAAATCTGAAAATGTTGACTCTGTTCTAGGATCAGTTTAAAACTCTGTATGTATCCTATGGGTCGACATGAACTGCACGCGCCTTCCCCTGGATGTCAGTAACCAATGAGAATTGGAATGGAGTTTCTAGGCAGATCTGAGACCATATAAAAGCCCATGGCATGGGGGGTTTTCATTGTTCGTCATTGCGCAAAGCAGGACCTCAGCATGGCGTTCTGAAAAGCTCAAGTTATCGGCCTTAGATATATCCTGCTCTGATTTAATTCGATATAGGTGTTAGAAACATCATAACGAAGTTATTTTAAACCGAGTTATATATATATAGTTATGTATATTGCTATTTTCGGAATTTCCTTAGTATTGCGTTTTGAAGATTTGGGCATGTCTGCGCCACATAGCTAATGTTTGCTGCTATTTCCAAAGTTGAAGAGGACGTTCTACAACCGAGCAACGATTCTTTTGGACAAAGGACAACTTGCCCAAGATTCTGATGGAAGCTCGTCCAAAAGTAAGAGCTATTTATGATGATAATTCGTATTTCTGTGGAAAAATGTAAAATGATTTGTCCGCCATTAATTTCGTCTCTGGTCTGGCTGTAACGTTAATTTTAAAAATCTAACACAGCGGTTGCATTAATAACTAATGCATCTTTCATTTGCTGTCCAAACTGTATTTTTTAGTCAAGTTTACGATTAGTTATCGATTAGATTAGGTGCCTCTCCAAGATGGCGCCGGCCAGAATGCCTGAAATATTGCTACTGATCACATTGTATAACTACGATTTGTGCTGCTAAATATGCACATTTTCGAACAAAACCTATATGCATTGTGTAATATGATGTTACAGGACTGTCATCTGATGAAGTTTATCAAGGTTAGTCAAAAATTATATATCTTTTGCTGGATTGTTACGATCGCTAACCTTTGCTGCTGGTAAATTGCTTGCGTTTCTGGCTATTGTGGTAAGCTAATATAATGCTATATTGTGTTTTCGCTGTAAAACACTTAAAAAATCTGAAACATTGGCTGGATTCACAAGATGTTGGTCTTTCATTTGCTGTACGCTGTGTATTTTTCAGAAATGTTTTATGATGCGTATTTAGGTATTTGACGTTGGTCTTTGTAATTATTCTGGCTGCATCGACGCTATTTCAGATTGCAGCTGCAATGTAGAACTGTGATTTATACCTGAAATATGCACATTTTTCGAACAAAAAACTATGCTATACCATAAATATGTTATCAGACTGTCATCTGATGAAGTTGTTTCTTGGTTAGTGACTATTTATATCTTTATTTGGTCGAATTTGTGAACGCTACCTATGCAGTAAGAAAATGGTGGAGAGAAAAAAGTTGAGTCTTTTGCTATCGTGGTTAGCTAATAGAAATACATATTGTGTCTTCCCTGTAAAACATTTTAAAAATCAGAAATGATGGCTGGATTCACAAGATGTGTATCTTTCATCTGGTGTCTTGGACTTGTGATTTCATGATATTTAGATGCTAGTATTTACTTGTGACGCTATGCTAGGCTATGCTAGTCAGCTTTTTTACTGATGGGGGTGCTCCCGGATCCGGGATGAGTACCAAGTAAAAGTTAACTGAATCCCCCAAAAACATTTCCACTGCATTTCAGCCCTGCCACAAAAGGACCAGCTGACATCATGTCAGTGATTCTCTCGTTAACACAGGTGTGAGTGTTGACGAGGGCAAGGCTGGAGATCACTCTGTCATGCTGATTGAGTTCGAATAACAGACTGGAAGCTTCGAAAGGAGGGTGGTGCTTGCAATCATTGTTCTTCTTCTGTCAACCATGGTTACCTGTGTTAGGTACTTAATTTTTAGAGTAAATAACCCATGGACACTAGAGAAGCTTTAACCAAGTTTAATTCTTCCCAAAGGTTCTGTACAGCTGTAATCAGACAACCCAACATTTGTCCCATCCAGATATTTATATCCCACTTAAGACACTCCCCCTTCTCCCCAATCGTTACATCTTATGCTCAACAGGAAGAAGGTAACCAGATACTAAACCCTGATTACTCCCTTAAGGGGAACTGACCTCACCTCCTGACCTCAACCCCTCCTTCCCCTAGTCCACAGATGTCCATCTGTCTCCCCTATCTCAACCGTTGCTCTACTCCCTCAACCCATTCCAACACAGCTATCTGTCTTTCTACAGAAGCCCAGTCTCTTCCTCCTTTGATTCGATGCTTCTTTCCTGTCATTTATTTAATATCTCAATGTTCAAACTGTCGAACCCAACAGTCCTTCATCTTGAACAATAGCATCCTAATGTTCAATTCATATAAACTTGGAAATTACTAATAAATGTATAAACAATGATAATAAAACATGAAAAAAAAAAAAAAAAAAAAAGATAAAACATGAATTAAACAAACAAATTAACAACCAATGAACAGTCCCTGCGTGGTGTACAAATTCAGACTTATGGCCTCCGAACTATGATCACACAACAAAATGCCATTCCAGCTGAATCTGCCGTCTCGTTCAATGGCAGATGGAGCAGCTTTTAGTTTCTCCACTTCCCCCATCTGGTTCCTAAGAGAGTAATAGCACAAGACTTGGAAAGAAACAAAACGACACACAAAACACAAGACCTGGAAAGCAACAAAACGACACACAAAACACAAGACTTGGAAAGCAACGAAACGACACACAAAACTTAACAGTATTAACGATGTGATAAACTATGCAAAATTATATAGGCATGACAACCAAAGCCTGAAACCATGACAATTCCCACTCTCTCTTCACCTGACTCTATGCCTCCAGGACACTTTCCTGCTGGGTTCCACAAAAATGAAAGCTCTAAAAACCTTCCTGATGCATTAACCTATTTAATCCCATCGGTCACAATAGTGACCGTAAAAAATGTTTTCAGTTATAAGGCTCTAAAAATGTTACTGAATGACGTATCAATGCATTTCCAGCAAATATTGAAATAATAAAGGGTCTCAATGAAATATGTGCAGTGTCACATGTTTAGTGTAAATTGTCACATGACCTGAGCTGTTTACTTCCTGGTTGCACCATGAGAAGAGAATGGCTGCATCAAAGCTCCCAAACAAAAGGTTAGTAAAGTATGTTAACATAAAGTTAGGACAAAGATTTTTGGTACACATCATCTTTAAGGTGTCTAGTATTGATATATGCATTTGCAATTACTCAACCTTGTTCAGTGTGGTCATAGAATGAGTAAACATGTTGACGGCAACAATAGTGACCGCTGGGATAACACAGTGCATCTAGGTATACACATACATAGTTCTTGTTTTACCTAACTTTCTACTCTGTTCTTTCTTTTAGTTTCACTTTGAGTCAAGTTCTGGATATGTTGGATCTAGGTGACCACCCAGACAAGGCATGCAACATTGCAGTTATCCCTCAAAATGAGAAAGATGCTGTCCTGAGTGATTGTGATAGCGATGGGTCAGATATGGACTATGGACAGGCCATTTGCCAGCCAGGCTGTTGAATGCATATGCTGAACCTATGCAAACAGATCATGACAGGAACAACGATATCAGTGATGATGACCTACCCCTCACCCCCAACCCCCCCCCCCACCCCCATCCACAACCTTCCCCACCCCCCTCCATTGTTGATAATAAAGAGCCAAGGGCCTCTACCCGCCAGAGGGTCCAGTAAGAAGAGCCAAGGGAAAAGCTGCAGGTGGTCAAAACTAAAGATTGAGTGTTCAAACGGTCGAAGAGGCCTGCCACCGATGTGATTCCAAAACACATAGTATACAGCCCAAATATGCAACATTTTGGCACGAAACCACTGAGCCACGGAAGGAGATCTTTACTGGCTGCTTACTGTTGAAGATCAGGCATGATATGACAAAACTTCTCACTGGCCAATCAACACGATGCACTTCCAGAGAAGTCATCATTGTGACAAACGTACTACCTATAACTTTAGACCGTCCCCTCGCCCCGACACGGGCGTGAACCAGGGACCCTCTGCACACATCAACAACTGACACCCACGAAGCGTCGTTACCCATCGCTCCACAAAAGCCGTGGCCACTACTAGGGGAACCACTACTTCTAGGTTTCAGAGCAAGTGACGTAACCGACTGAAAGGCTGCTAGCTCGCACCACCGCTAACTAGCTAGCCATTTCACATCCGTTACATATGCATGTGAGAAATGCAAAGCGCCACTGCACATTGGCGCTTTGCATTCCTTCAAGTGCTGCAGTGCTTCAAGATATACCATGGACAGTAGAAAAGGAGATAAGAGCGAATGAAAAAGGGCTGAAAAAGACAATAAAATAAAAATAGAAAAGTTGATAAAGGGTGAGGAGAAGCAGTACAACGGACTCTAGGAAGAAAAGAAAAGTCGACGAAAAAGACAATCAAAATGACTGAAATGTTTTTGGAAAATAAGAAGGTCAATTGATTCAAGACATACTGTATGACAGTAGGTCTGACTGATCACAGTTTAAAATAGTGATGCACAAACTAATCTTGCACTTGGGTCTGAAGCCTACCTCTATGATATATATATATATATATATATATAAGCACTCATTGTGCAGTGGCGCTTTTTATATATATAATTGTATTTTGTTCAGTGTAGGCCTCTACTTGAATGCATATTCTACAGGCTACCTCTATCCTAAATGTTACCTTTATGTTCAGTGAGAATGAATCACACGACTGCTATACAGTTGTTAGTGAATGTTGCACTAAAATGTCACAATGACAATGTTACAATGAATATTGCACTAAAGTACAAGTTCAAATGTTACAGTAAAGTTACAATATTAATGTTTCAATACATGTTGTACTAAAGTAACAATGTTACAATGTATGTTACAATAAAGTAACAATGTTACAATGTATGTTACAAAAAGTAACAATGTTGAAATATGTTGATGGTTGTTGTTTTTTTGTCTTTGCTCTCAGTGTTCATATCGGTGTTGTAAAGGGGTTTTTGATGTGTAAAATAGTCACACTAGAATGTGACGGGGCATTCTAGTGGCAATGCTGGGGACTGCTAGTGAGAGAGTTTTAAATGTGTTAATAACTGGGTTGGGATATATAAGAACTTTGATAACTGCATAGGAGAAATATGTTAATTCAGTATACGTAACATTATCCCACCGGTCACAATTGTGACCGACCATAAAACACAGTTTTTCACCTACTTTTCCATTAAAATTTCGAAAAATAATGATTGATTACTTCAAAGGGTTACTAATGACACTTGATTTGGATATTTTCATGTCTGGGAAAAAATTGGGATTAAATGGGTTAACCCATAAAGCAGCTATGATGTTTATTGTAATTCCCAGACCCAACCCATCTGTATGTCTTACAGTGGAATCTCTCTCGCTCCACTTCCTGTGTCATGGTGTCTTCACTCACCCATTATGCAGTTGGACCTCCCTTCATGTGAGAACTATGCACCCCCCCAAAGGAGAGACATGACGATCTTAACCACTGCAGGTACTGTTCGGAACAGTGTGTCTCTCAAACCAATGTTGTTCCAACAGCCCCGCCTGGTGTCTCTTGATGTACACTCAATCTCCAGAATTCAGCCCAGGCCCTTGATTATCTCTGCTTTCACCTGAGGATTTACACACTGCAACACATGGGTCATTTCCTACAGCTCCTTCAGTTACTGTCCCTACAGCTCCCAGTTACTGCCCCTACAGCTCCTTCAGTTACTGTCCCTACAGCTCCTTCAGTTACTGTCCCTACAGCTCCCAGTTACTGTCCCTACAGCTCCTTCAGTTACTGTCCCTACAGCTCCTTCAGTTACTGTCCCTACAGCTTCTTCAGTTACTGTCCCTACAGCTTCTTCAGTTACTGTCCCTACAGCTCCTTCAGTTACTGTCCCTACAGCTCCTTCAGTTACTGTCCCTACAGCTCCTTCAGTTACTGTCCCTACAGCTCCTTCAGTTACTGTCCCTACAGCTTCTTCAGTTACTGTCCCTACAGCTCCTTCAGTTACTGTCCCTACAGCTCCTTCAGTTACTGTCCCTACAGCTCCTTCAGTTACTGTCCCTACAGCTCATTCAGTTACTGTCCCTACAGCTCCTTCAGTTACTGTCCCTAAAGCGCCTGCCGTGAAAATACCTCCTGCATGTAATCTCTGTCAAATGTTCACCGGCTGTTAGAAATTGGAGGAAAACAAAAATGAGTTGGGAATAATATCCAACCTAACAAAACTCTGAGTCACAGGTGTCCTGAAAGTTTACCATAGTGTCTGAAATGCCACCACTATCTCCTCTACTATCTCCATGATCTAGGTATGTGTAACTATCTCCTCTACTATCTCCATGATCTAGGTCTGTGTAACTATCTCATCTACTATCTCCATGATCTAGGTCTGTGTAACTATCTCATCTACTATCTCCATGATCTAGGTCTGTGTAACTATCTCCTCTACTATCTCCATGATCTAGGTCTGTGTAACTATCTCCTCTACTATCTCCATGATCTAGGTCTGTGTAACTATCTCCTCTACTCTCACCATGATCTAGGTTTGTGGAATGTTAAATTAAATATTTAATTTAATGTATAGTTACTATATCATTACATCTAACCCATAACACACTATACTATATCACTACATCTAACCCATAACACACTATACTATATCACTACATCTAACCCATAACACACTATACTATATCATTACATCTAACCCATAACACACTATACTATATCACTACATCTAACCCATAACACACTATACTATATCATTACATCTAACCCATAACACAATATATCATTACATCTAACCCATAACACACTATACTATATCACTACATCTAACCCATAACACACTATACTATATCATTACATCTAACCCATAACACACTATACTATATCACTACATCTAACCCATAACACACTATACTATATCATTACATCTAACCCATAACACACTATACTATATCATTACATCTAACCCATAACACACTATACTATATCACTACATCTAACCCATAACACACTATACTATATCACTACATCTAACCCATAACACACTATACTATATCATTACATCTAACCCATAACACACTATACTATATCACTACATCTAACCCATAACACACTATACTATATCACTACATCTAACCCATAACACACTATATCATTACATCTACCCCATAACACACTATACTATATCACTACATCTAACCCATAACACACTATACTATATCATTACATCTAACCCATAACACACTATACTATATCATTACATCTAACCCATAACACACTATATCATTACATCTAACCCATAACACACTATACTATATCATTACATCTAACCCATAACACACTATACTATATCACTACATCTAACCCATAACACACTATACTATATCATTACATCTAACCCATAACACACTATACTATATCATTACATCTAACCCATAACACACTATACTATATCATTACATCTAACCCATAACACACTATACTATATCATTACATCTAACCCATAACACACTATACTATATCACTACATCTAACCCATAACACACTATACTATATCATTACATCTAACCCATAACACACTATACTATATCACTACATCTAACCCATAACACACTATACTATATCATTACATCTAACCCATAACACACTATACTATATCATTACATCTAACCCATAACACACTATATCATTACATCTAACCCATAACACACTATACTATATCATTACATCTAACCCATAACACACTATACTATATCACTACATCTAACCCATAACACACTATACTATATCATTACATCTAACCCATAACACACTATACTATATCATTACATCTAACCCATAACACACTATACTATATCATTACATCTAACCCATAACACACTATACTATATCACTACATCTAACCCATAACACACTATACTATATCATTACATCTAACCCATAACACATTATACTATATCACTACATCTAACCCATAACACACTATATCATTACATCTAACCCATAACACACTATACTATATCATTACATCTAACCCATAACACACTATACTATATCATTACATCTAACCCATAACACACTATACTATATCATTACATCTAACCCATAACACACTATACTATATCACTACATCTAACCCATAACACACTATACTATATCATTACATCTAACCCATAACACACTATACTATATCATTACATCTAACCCATAACACACTATACTATATCACTACATCTAACCCATAACACACTATACTATATCATTACATCTAACCCATAACACACTATACTATATCATTACATCTAACCCATAACACACTATATCATTACATCTAATCCATAACACACTATACTATATCATTACATCTAACCCATAACACACTATACTATATCACTACATCTAACCCATAACACACTATATCATTACATCTAACCCATAACACACTATACTATATCATTACATCTAACCCATAACACTATACTATATCACTACATCTAACCCATAACACACTATACTATATCATTACATCTAACCCATAACACACTATACTATATCACTACATCTAACCCATAACACACTATACTATATCATTACATCTAACCCATAACACACTATACTATATCATTACATCTAACCCATAACACACTATACTATATCACTACATCTAACCCATAACACACTATACTATATCACTACATCTAACCCATAACACACTATACTATATCACTACATCTAACCCATAACACACTATACTATATCATTACATCTAACCCATAACACACTATACTATATCACTACATCTAACCCATAACACACTATACTATATCATTACATCTAACCCATAACACACTATACTATATCATTACATCTAACCCATAACACACTATGCTATATCATTACATCTAACCCATAACACACTATACTATATCATTACATCTAACCCATAACACACTATACTATATCATTACATCTAACCTATAACACACTATACTATATCACTACATCTAACCCATAACACACCATACTATATCATTACATCTAACCCATAACACACTATACTATATCATTACATCTAACCCATAACACACTATGCTATATCATTACATCTAACCCATAACACACTATACTATATCACTACATCTAACCCATAACACACTATACTATATCATTACATCTAACCCATAACACACTATACTATATCACTACATCTAACCCATAACACACTATATCACTACATCTAACCCATAACACACTATACTATATCACTACATCTAACCCATAACACACTATACTATATCATTACATCTAACCCATAACACACTATACTATATCATTACATCTAACCCATAACACACTATATCATTACATCTAACCCATAACACACTGTACTCCTCTATCATTACATCTAACCCGTAACACACTATACTCCTCTATCACTACATCTAACCCGTAACACACTATACTATATCACTACATCTAACCCATAACACACTATACTATATCATTACATCTAACCCATAACACACTATACTATATCATTACATCTAACCCATAACACACTATGCTATATCATTACATCTAACCCATAACACACTATACTATATCATTACATCTAACCCATAACACACTATACTATATCATTACATCTAACCCATAACACACTATACTATATTACTACATCTAACCCATAACACACTATACTATATCACTACATCTAACCCATAACACACTATACTATATCATTACATCTAACCCATAACACACTATACTATATCATTACATCTAACCCATAACACACTATACTATATCATTACATCTAACCCATAACACACTATACTATATCATTACATCTAACCCATAACACACTATGCTATATCATTACATCTAACCCATAACACACTATACTATATCACTACATCTAACCCATAACACACTATACTATATCATTACATCTAACCCATAACACACTATACTATATCACTACATCTAACCCATAACACACTATATCATTACATCTAACCCATAACACACTATACTATATCACTACATCTAACCCATAACACACTATACTATATCACTACATCTAACCCATAACACACTATACTATATCATTACATCTAACCCATAACACACTATACTATATCATTACATCTAACCCATAACACACTATATCATTACATCTAACCCATAACACACTGTACTCCTCTATCATTACATCTAACCCGTAACACACTATACTATATCACTACATCTAACCCATAACACACTATACTATATCATTACATCTAACCCATAACACACTATACTATATCACTACATCTAACCCATAACACACTATACTATATCACTACATCTAACCCATAAAACACTATACTATATCATTACATCTAACCCATAACACACTATACTATATCATTACATCTAACCCATAACACACTATACTATATCATTACATCTAACCCATAACACACTATATCATTACATCTAACCCATAACACACTATACTATATCATTACATCTAACCCATAACACACTATACTATATCATTACATCTAACCCATAACACACTATACTCTATCATTACATCTAACCCATAACACACTATACTATATCATTACATCTAACCCATAACACACTATACTATATCATTACATCTAACCCATAACACACTATACTATATCACTACATCTAACCCATAACACACTATACTATATCACTACATCTAACCCATAACACACTATACTATATCACTACATCTAACCCATAACACACTATACTATATCACTACATCTAACCCATAACACACTATACTATATCACTACATCTAACCCATAACACACTATACTATATCATTACATCTAACCCATAACACACTATACTATATCACTACATCTAACCCATAACACACTATACTATATCATTACATCTAACCCATAACACACTATACTATATCATTACATCTAACCCATAACACACTATACTATATCACTACATCTAACCCATAACACACTGTACTATATCATTACATCTAACCCATAACACACTGTACTATATCACTACATCTAACCCATAACACACTATACTATATCACTACATCTAACCCATAACACACTGTACTATATCACTACATCTAACCCATAACACACTGTACTATATCACTACATCTAACCCATAACACACTGTACTCCTAATGCATTTTCTACAGTCATAAACATACTAACAGTTAGTCAATATACAACATTCCCTCCTCTGGAACAATGAACACTCATGTTCCACGAAACCTAAAAACATATTGACTTGAAAAGAGAAACAAAGTACATGTTTAATAACTCAGCACCACTCATTGATGCGATGTAACATAAACATTTTGAATATAGAATGACTGACCTCAGTGCTTTGGGACTAAGGCTCAAATTCCAGTTATATAAACTCAGATCATCCCTGTTAGAACACACTTTATAAACAACCTTTTATTGCCGGTCATACCTCTTCTCATTACAGCCTTTGACCCTGTTTTCCTGTCATGAGTGGCCTGGTAAAGAAAGATCAGCATCTCAATACATGTTAGTTTAAATAGTTAGCAGTGTGTATACCACCCCCCCCCCCCCTTTCCGTCACCCGCCACTTATCATTCATTTCCCAACGGCACATGTAAACTAATGTCTCGATTTTAATATCCAAGTAGATATCTCTGTATCTCCCACATTCACGAGTCTCTCACCTGAGCCGTTCTCAGCACTCCTGCCGCCCGCACCCCGGTTTATGGACTCTGATAGACGTGTCAAAAGTCACATTGCATGCCTTTGTCGCTCTTTCTTCAGCCGGTTAGGGAGGGTTTTGAGGTTGACACTGTGGTCAAAAATGCATGCATTAAAACACGATCTGACGTCACCTTCCATGATCACCTCAAAAAAGCACAGATCAGAACAACAGTTAAGTTCATTTCATTTCTGTTTCAGGAAAATAGACAAACATTGACTATATGACGAATTATGACATGAACCTTTTCTTAATAACATCTATAAGACAAATGTCACAAAGCATAACATGATGTTACTGCTAAAAAACATTTTCTAAATTAGTCCGTATTCCCTTCTTCTACTGGCGACCTCTCAGAAGAGCTACCAGATCATGAAGTTAGCACCCTAACCCCTCGCAGAATTCCCACTCCACGATCCCAATCTGCACCCTAACCCCTCGCAGAATTCCCACACAACGATCCCAATCTGCACCCTAACCCCTCGCAGAATTCCCACTCCACGATCCCAATCTGCACCCTAACCCCTCGCAGAATTCCCACACAACGATCCCAATCTGGGGAAATTTATATCAAAATAAAAACATGAAATCAGCAATACATATATCATAGTTCATAGTGAAGTAACTGTCATCCCTTATTAACATATATTTTCCTTCCTATTTGCAGCCTGAACACAGTACCACTGTATAAGTACCCCAAAAACCAGGACCTCAGGGAACTGGTCATTTACCACTTTCAAACACGTGATTAAAAGAAAACATGTTAAATCAAAAATAAACTAATTCACATAACTAATCAACTTAGAATTACAACTCTTTATAACTCCCTAAGGAAATAATCTCCTAAAGTAATGGTACAATTTGGATAGAGAATGGTGTTTCTCATGAATTATATAATGAAATCCCACGTCTATTTAATTCATAATGAAGTTGATCATTCTTCATTAGGAATTTTTAATATTCAGGGCTTTCGTCACCATTAAAATGTTTCCTCTCCCTTTCTTTCCCTGTCCTTCGGAAACCATTTAAATACCTCTTCAAAACATTTCATCCTATAAATCCCACAACACGGCCATATTATCTCTCCCCCGATCTTTTCCCCATGTGGTTCTCCATCATACCACATTTATTTTAAATTAAGTTAATTTTAGGTTTGGTAACCCCAATGCTAATTCCTCGTGACCCCTCCACCCTTTCGTCCATTCTATAATCCCATTCCAGAATAACACAACAGAAAACTTAAATGTATTTAAAAATAAAACCACATAAAATGTCCCATGATTTAAACAAACCCTAAGGCCTCCTGCATTTGCAAGGAATGTTTGGGCATATTTAAATGTGTTACCTTTAGAATCCCCTGGCATTTAGAATCTTCAACCCAAAATACGTTTTCCTGTGGCAAATTTAGCCAATTTTTCATCGCAAGGAATCCCGCAATATTTAATCCCTGGCCTTTCCTAAACTGTTAGGTAAAAGGTTATCTCATACGTCTTCCTTAACAACTGTAATCTCTATGTATATCGATCGAACAGAGACACCGCTAGGGGAAAGTTCCATCCTTGCTAACCTCAAAACGAGTAGTTGTTGATCTTTTGAAAAAGATGCAAACGCTTGGCAGCATTTCCTCTGAATTCAGCCGGCTCCATACCCACTTTACACTCCCTTTTCCAATGACCAAATAGCTCCACACCTAAAACAGGACTCTGTCTCCCTACGCTTTGATGCTTTCCGCTACATTTCTTTGGTTTACCTTGGCCATTGAAACTGAAGTTAGTGATATTCTCTATGGCCCTATTAGTGGCCCCAGTCCTTCTGTATCAGTGTGCTGGTGTTACACTTTCTGAGTTTATCGTTATGCATTTCCTGTTGATAGAATGCTGACATCAAAACGCTGGTATATTGAGCTTTTGATTCTGGTTTCATGTCCTTGTGCCAAGTCATAATTTAATTCTTTATTTGATTTGAATTCTCCGTCAGCAGGAAAATGTTGTCCAATTTTATCTAATTTGCAAAAAATTTCCCAAATTCCTGAATTGGTAGAATGTTCGTGCACTTCTTTCAGCGCCTCCATGTCTTTATTAAATTCCTCTATATTACAGGGAGAAACGGGTCCGTTGGTCGCCACTAGTTATTATTCCCTAAACACTCCCAACGGTGTTCAGGGTGTTTTAGATTTCTCCCGTCTATAATACACACCTTCTATTAACTATTTTCTAAGATAGCACGACACTCTTCGCAGGATAATAATTCATTGGTCACGGCACTTAATACCTTGTATTAGAACCGATACCATAAACGTATGTGAATCTAATACCGGAGAATACGGACAGGACTTCATGTCCTATTCCAGTACTTCCTCAAAAATTACTATTATTGATAACCCATATCATCTCTCAATATGATACTGCTACTACACGTAAATAAAACAGTGTTCGAATATCCTATATTTTGTTTTTTAACTATTTTCTAGAACTCTCGTGTTAAACAAAAAAACTCACTGTAACTGGGACTTTTCTCACAGGGATATACCCCCACTACCTATCCTCTATATGGAACCTACCCTTCACATATATTAGCCTGGCTCTCGCAGGGATATACCCCCACTACCTATCCTCTATATGGAACCTACCCTTCACATATATTAGCCTGGCTCTCGCAGGGATACACCCCCACTAGGGACCTATCCTCTATATGGAACCTACCCTTCACATATATTAGCCTGGCTCTCGCAGGGATATACCCCCACTAGGGACCTATCCTCTATATGGAACCTACCCTTCACATATATTAGTCTGGCTCTCACAGGGATATACCCCCACTACCTATCCTCTATATGGAACCTACCCTTCACATATATTAGCCTGGCTCTCGCAGGGATACACCCCCACTACCTATCCTCTATATGGAACCTACCCTTCACATATATTAGCCTGGCTCTCGCAGGGATACACCCCCACTACCTATCCTCTATATGGAACCTACCCTTCACATATATTAGCCTGGCTCTCGCAGGGATACACCCCCACTAGGGACCTATCCTCTATATGGAACCTACCCTTCACATATTAGTCTGGCTCTCGCAGGGATATACCCCCACTAGGGACCTATCCTCTATATGGAACCTACCCTTCACATATATTAGCATGGCTCTCACAGGGATATACCCCCACTAGGGACCTATCCTCTATATGGAACCTACCCTTCACATATATTAGTCTGGCTCTCGCAGGGATATACCCCCACTAGGGACCTATCCTCTATATGGAACCTACCCTTCACATATATTAGCCTGGCTCTCGCAGGGATACACCCCCACTAGGGACCTATCCTCTATATGGAACCTACCCTTCACATATATTAGCCTGGCTCTCGCAGGGATACACCCCCACTAGGGACCTATCCTCTATATGGAACCTACCCTTCACATATATTAGCCTGGCTCTCGCAGGGATACACCCCCACTAGGGACCTATCCTCTATATGGAACCTACCCTTCACATATATTAGCCTGGCTCTCGCAGGGATATACCCCCACTAGGGACCTATCCTCTATATGGAACCTACCCTTCACATATATTAGCCTGGCTCTGGCAGAGAAAAACCTCCACTTGAGACCTATCCTTAAGGGAACCTACCCTTCACGTATATTAGCCTGGCTCTCGCAGGGATACACCCCCACTAGGGACCTATCCTCTATATGGAACCTACCCTTCACATATATTAGCCTGGCTCTCGCAGGGATACACCCCCACTAGGGACCTATCCTCTATATGGAACCTACCCTTCACATATATTAGCCTGGCTCTCGCAGGGATACACCCCCACTAGGGACCTATCCTCTATATGGAACCTACCCTTCACATATATTAGCCTGGCTCTCGCAGGGATATACCCCCACTAGGGACCTATCCTCTATATGGAACCTACCCTTCACATATATTAGCCTGGCTCTGGCAGAGAAAAACCTCCACTTGAGACCTATCCTTAAGGGAACCTACCCTTCACGTATATTAGCCTGGCTCTCGCAGAGAAAAACCTCCACTTGGGACCTATCCTTAACTTCTCTAGGGTAGGGGGCAGCATTTTCACGTTTGGATGAAAAACATGCCCAAATTCAACTGCCAGTTACTCATCGCCAGGAGATAAGGTATGCATATTATTAGTGCATTTGGATAGAAAACACTCTGAAGTTTCTAAAACTGTTTGAATCATGTCTGTGAGTATAACAGAACTTATTTAGCAGGCGAAACCCTGAGGACAAACCATTCAGATTTTATTTGTTGTTGAGGTCACTGTCTTTTCAATGAGTTTTCATTGGGAAACCAGATTTCTAAGCAACTTGCTTGCAGTTCCTACGGCTTCCACTGTATGTCAACAGTCTTGACAAATAGGTTGAGGTTATTCCTTTGTGTAATGAAGAAATACGGCCATCTTGAAGTCGAGGCACTCCAGGTGTCCTAGACATGCGTTTCAATCAAACAGAAGGCATGCTACATATCGTTTTAATCCTGTATTGAACACATATCACCCCGTCTTCAATTGTATCGATTATTAACGTTAAAAAATACCTACAGTTGTGTCACATAAGTAGTTTGACATTTTTTGGCAAAGTTTACAGGTAACCTTTGATATATTTTGTTGTCATGTTTGAGCAAGTTGGAAGCTGTGTTTTTCTGGATCAAACGCGCCAAATAAATGGACATTTTGGACATATATCGAAGGAATTAATCGAACAAAAGGACCATTTGTGATGTTTATGGGACATATTGGAGTGCCAACAACAGAAGCTCATCAAAGGTAAGGCACGAATTATATTTTTATTCTGCGTTTTGTGTCGCTCCTGCAGGGTTGAAATGTTTTCTCTCTTTTGTTTACAATGGTGCTATGCTCAGATAATAGCATCGTATGCTTTCGCTGAAAAGCCTATTTGAATTCTGACATGTTGGCTGGATTCACAACCGGTGTAGCTTTAATTTGATATATTTCATGTGTGATTTAATGAAAGTTCGATTTTATAGTAATTTTCATAGTCATTCATTTTAATGTGGCGCTATGTATTTTCTCTTGCTTTTGGCCAAGTGATACAGTATCGTCTTGCCTAAACTCAGATTTTTGGATATAAATATGAACTTAACCGAACATAAAATACATGTATTGTGTAACATGAAGTCCTATGAGTGTCATCTGATGAAGATTATCAAAGGTTAGTGATGAATTTTATCTCTATTTCTGCTTTTTGTTACTGCTCTCTTTAGCTGAAAAAATGGCTGTCTTTTTCTGTGACTTGGCTCATACCTTACATAATCGTTTGGTGTGCTTTCGTCGTAAAAGCTTTTTGAAATCGGACACTTTGGCTGGATTTACAACAAGTCTAGCTTTAAAATGGTGTAAAATACTTGTATTGTTGAGGAATTTAAATTCTGGGTTTTCTGTTGTTTTGAATTTGGCACCCTGCAGTATCACTGGCTGTTGATGAGGTGGGACGCTACCGTCCCACATACCCTAGAGAGGTTAAGGGAACCTACCCTTCACGTATATTAGCCTGGCTCTCGCAGAGAAAAACCTCCACTTGGGACCTATCCTGATGGGAACCAACCATTTATCGGATCATCAAGAACTTCAAGGAGAGCGGTTCAATTGTTGTGAAGAAGGATGAAAAGGTACCACCTGGTATCAAACGTATAGCTGGTTCTTTCATCAAGCCACCTGTATTGCTGGCCTTGCCTGCCTTTTGGAAGGTCTGTATTGCTGGCCTTGCCTGCCTTTTGGAAGGTCGAAGCCAAAAGTCAAAAGGTTTTTTTCAGGAGTTTTTTAAAACCATGTGACCTGATTAGGAAAAACTGGTCCCATCATAGTCCTTATAAACCTTTTTACAACTGATTAATCACTGTCATACCATTGTCATGACTTTGGCCTGTTGGGTGAGGTTTATGACCCCCCATAAATACCTTTCCCCTTTTCTCTACTCTATAGAGTTGACTCTTGAAAAGCACTTTGTTAACATAGAGAGTCTGGGAACATCAAAAGGTGGCAAACGGAACCATATTTCGGTAATCCAACCAGTTGAAAATATGGATTGATACTTAATGAATATGATCTCAGATCTGTTGTTGTCTGAGACATTACTACTTATGACAGGATGACATAAACTGTATCTTGGAAAATCAACACATTCTAGTTATAATACTCACATGGAATTGTTCTGCAATTTAAATGTTTAAATAAGAAACTATTTGTGAAAAGATTAAATGTAATTTTAGCTTCTTAAATGAGAGAACGGTTTGTCATAGAGAAACTCTGCTCACTCAGAGGCCCCGCCCAAGTGAACAGACATTGGTTATAAACTATGAAACACGTCCTTCTCTCCCCTACTATATAAGCCCTGTTACGAAAATGTAACTTGGTGTTCCAAGGACGAGAGGACAGTGGTTCCCACGTTGAAAGGGCTTAGACAAAAACCAATGAAAAGGACGGACAAAGTATCCGCTCTACCACACGATGACTGTACTACCAAGTACCCGTTCTACCACCAGACATTCTTCAAAGGACAACCCGGCCAACCGATCGAAGAGCAGCTCAGAGTAAATATTTATAGCATTTTCCTTGTCCAAATGGGCGGTTATTTAGAATGCATAAGATACTGTATTTACGATGGCATAGCTGCCTTGATAGAGACAAAATATTTTTATTCCTCAGTCTTCCCGCTCTTTCATTCAAAACCCAACCACCTTTCTTTGTATAACCAGCCGTCATATCTGTTCCTTCCGCTAGGGACGTTTTCCTTTATGACATAATTTGTAATCAATGTATGATCCATTCTGTGTAGATGTAATTCTGTGTGAATATTTAGGTATTTAGTAAATAAATAATTAAACCCAATGTGGTACTGCTGATTCAACTTGTTAGCCAGGGTTCGTGAAGATAACAAAGAATTTACAACTTTCAGATGAGACTGAATAAGGTGACGATTAAAATTGACTGCTATTGATTTAAAAGATTATTAGGTTTTTAAGAGTTTATTCGGAAGATAACGGCTCTATAAACATTTTTTAGTGGTGCCCCGACTTTTCTAGTTAATTACAGCGTGCCTGTATCCCTCACATAACTCGAATGAGATTCCCTTTCTATGATCTCTCTCCCTCTCTGCTCTGATAGACATGAGCCTGCAACTCATCTCTCCAGCATTGCACTTCATCATTTGTTTCCTTATAGAGCGAAGGGTTCTGAAGGAACTGCTGCACCCTTAATAAATGTAAATACATTTGCCAAAGTTATATAATTACTGCTGTCTGTTCAGAAATAAATGAAATCATTCAGAAAAGCCTACTACACCAGGAGGATGCCTATAATTGAGCAACAGAGAATCACTAGCTTCTTTGTCAAAACAGCCTGATTGTAGCCCAATAACAAGGAATAGCCTACTGTCGGGAACGTGTGGATAATCTGTCAGTGGAAAAACACACAGATATTTCAAATATAATCGATGGAAAACACAGGTTGGAAAGCAAATGGCTCCTGCTGTAAAGAGAAGACTTTCATCTATACCTAGTCTATTGATGGATTCAAGACAAGGTCGTTTTCACCTACTCTACCGTTCAAAAGTTTGGGTCACTTGGAAATGTCCTTGTTTTTGAAAGAAAAAGTCTGCTTCTCTAAGCAGACTGGTTGTTAGTTCTATCAGTTAGGTTACTAGAGAAGCAGACTGGTTGTTAGTTCTATCAGTCAGGTTGCTAGAGAAGCAGACTGGTTGTTAGTTCTATCAGTTAGGATGCTAGAGAAGCAGACTGGTTGTTAGTTCTATCAGTTAGGATGCTAGAGAAGCAGACTGGTTGTTAGTTCTATCAGTTAGGTTGCTAGAGAAGCAGACTGGTTGTTAGTTCTATCAGTTAGGTTGCTAGAGAAGCAGACTGATTGTTAGAGAAGCAGACTGGTTGTTAGTTCTATCAGTTAGGTTGCTAGAGAAGCAGACTGGTTGTTAGTTCTATCAGTTAGGTTGTTAGAGAAGCAGACTGGTTGTTAGTTCTATCAGTTAGGTTGCTAGAGAAGCAGACTGGTTGTTAGTTCTATCAGTTAGGTTACTAGAGAAGCAGACTGGTTGTTAGTTCTATCAGTCAGGTTGCTAGAGAAGCAGACTGGTTGTTAGTTCTATCAGTTAGGATGCTAGAGAAGCAGACTGGTTGTTAGTTCTATCAGTTAGGATGCTAGAGAAGCAGACTGGTTGTTAGTTCTATCAGTTAGGTTGCTAGAGAAGCAGACTGGTTGTTAGTTCTATCAGTTAGGTTGCTAGAGAAGCAGACTGATTGTTAGAGAAGCAGACTGGTTGTTAGTTCTATCAGTTAGGTTGCTAGAGAAGCAGACTGGTTGTTAGTTCTATCAGTTAGGTTGCTAGAGAAGCAGACTGGTTGTTAGTTCTATCAGTTAGGATGCTAGAGAATAAGACTGGTTGTTAGTTCTATCAGTTAGGTTGCTAGAGAAGCAGACTGGTTGTTAGTTCTATCAGTTAGGTTGTTAGAGAAGCAGACTGGTTGTTAGTTCTATCAGTTAGGTTGTTAGAGAAGCAGACTGGTTGTTAGAGAAGCAGACTGGTTGTTAGTTCTATCAGTTAGGTTGTTAGAGAGGCAGACTGGTTGTTAGTTCTATCAGTTAGGTTGTTCGAGAAGCAGACTGGTTGTTAGTTCTATCAGTTAGGTTGTTAGAGAGGCAGACTGGTTGTTAATTCTATCAGTTAGGTTGTTAGTTCTATCAGTTAGGTTGTTAATTCTATCAGTTAGGTTGTTAGAGAAGCAGACTGGTTGTTAGTTCTATCAGTTAGGTTGCTAGAGAGGCAGACTGGTTGTTAGTTCTATCAGTTAGGTTGTTCGAGAAGCAGACTGGTTGTTAGTTCTATCAGTTAGGTTGTTAGAGAGGCAGACTGGTTGTTAATTCTATCAGTTAGGTTGTTAGTTCTATCAGTTAGGTTGTTCGAGAAGCAGACTGGTTGTTAGTTATATCAGTTAGGTTGTTAGAGAAGCAGACTGGTTGTTAGAGAAGCAGACTGGTTGTTAGTTCTATCAGTTAGGTTATTAGAGAAGCAGACTGGTTGTTAGTTCTATCAGTTAGGTTGTTAGAGAAGCACACTGGTTGTTAGTTCTATCAGTTAGGTTGTTAGAGTAGCAGACTGGTGGTTAGAGAAGCAGACTGGTTGTTAGTTCTATCAGTTAGGTTACTAGAGAAGCAGACTGGTTGTTAGTTCTATCAGTTAGGTTGCTAGAGAAGCAGACTGGTTGTTAGTTCTATCAGTTAGGATGCTAGAGAATAAGACTGGTTGTTAGAGAAGCAGACTGGTTGTTAGTTCTATCAGTTAGGTTACTAGAGAAGCAGACTGGTTGTTAGTTCTATCAGTTAGGTTGTTAGAGAAGCAGACTGGTTGTTAGTTCTATCAGTTAGGTTGTTAGAGTAGCAGACTGGTTGTTAGTTCTATCAGTTAGGTTGTTAGAGAAGCAGACTGGTTGTTAGTTCTATCAGTTAGGTTGTTAGAGAAGCAGACTGGTTGTTAGTTCTATCAGTTAGGTTGCTAGAGAAGCAGACTGGTTGTTAGTTCTATCAGTTAGGTTACTAGAGAAGCAGACTGGTTGTTAGTTCTATCAGTTAGGTTGTTAGAGAAGCAGACTGGTTGTTAGTTCTATCAGTTAGGTTGTTAGCGAAGCAGACTGGTTGTTAGTTCTATCAGTTAGGTTGTTAGAGAAGCAGACTGGTTGTTAGTTCTATCAGTTAGGTTGTTAGAGAAGCAGACTGGTGGTTAGTTCTATCAGTTAGGTTGTTAGAGAGGCAGACTGGTTGTTAGTTCTATCAGTTAGGTTGTTAGAGAAGCAGACTGGTTGTTAGTTCTATCAGTTAGGTTGTTAGAGAAGCAGACTGGTTGTTAGTTCTATCAGTTAGGTTGCTAGAGAAGCAGACTGGTTGTTAGTTCTATCAGTTAGGTTACTAGAGAAGCAGACTGGTTGTTAGTTCTATCAGTTAGGTTGTTAGAGAAGCAGACTGGTTGTTAGTTCTATCAGTTAGGTTGTTAGCGAAGCAGACTGGTTGTTAGTTCTATCAGTTAGGTTGTTAGAGAAGCAGACTGGTTGTTAGTTCTATCAGTTAGGTTGTTAGAGAAGCAGACTGGTGGTTAGTTCTATCAGTTAGGTTGTTAGAGAGGCAGACTGGTTGTTAGTTCTATCAGTTAGGTTACTAGAGAAGCAGACTGGTTGTTAGTTCTATCAGTTAGGTTGTTAGAGAAGCAGACTGGTTGTTAGTTCTATCAGTTAGGTTGCTAGAGAAGCAGACTGGTTGTTAGTTCTATCAGTTAGGTTACTAGAGAAGCAGACTGGTTGTTAGTTCTATCAGTTAGGTTGTTAGAGAAACAGACTGGTTGTTAGTTCTATCAGTTAGGTTGTTAGCGAAGCAGACTGGTTGTTAGTTCTATCAGTTAGGTTGTTAGAGTAGCAGACTGGTTGTTAGTTCTATCAGTTAGGTTGTTAGAGAAGCAGACTGGTTGTTAGTTCTATCAGTTAGGTTGTTAGAGAAGAAGACTGGTTGTTAGTTCTATCAGTTAGGTTGTTAGAGAAGCAGACTGGTTGTTAGAGAAGCAGACTGGTTGTTAGTTCTGTCAGTTAGGTGGTTATAGTAGCAGACTGGTTGTTAGTTCTATCAGTCAGGTTGCTAGAGAAGCAGACTGGTTCTTAGTTCTGTCAGTTAGGTTGTTAGAGAGGCAGGCTGGTTGTTAGTTCTATCAGTTAGGTTGCTAGAGAAGCAGACTGGTTGTTAGAGAAGCAGACTGGTTGTTAGTTCTATCAGTTAGGTTGTTAGAGAAGCAGACTGGTTCTTAGTTCTATTAGTTAGGTTGCTAGAGAAGCAGACTGGTTGTTAGTTCTATTAGTTAGGATGCTAGAGAAGCAGACTGGTTGTTAGTTCTATCAGTTAGATTGCTAGAGAAGCAGACTGGTGGTTAGTTATGTTAGGTTACTAGAGAAGCAGACTGGTTGTTAGTTCTATCAGTTAGGTTGTTAGAGAAGCAGGCTAGTTCTTAGTTCTATCAGTTAGGATGCTAGAGAAGCAGACTGGTTCTTAGTTCTGTCAGTTAGGTTGTTAGAGAGGCAGGCTGGTTGTTAGTTCTATTAATTAGGTTGCTAGAGAAGCAGACTGGTTGTTAGTTCTATCAGTTAGGTTACTAGAGAAGCAGACTGGTTGTTAGTTCTATTAATTAGGTTGCTAGAGAAGCAGACTGGTTGTTAGTTCTATCAGTTAGATTGCTAGAGAAGCAGACTGGTTGTTAGTTCTATCAGTTAGGTTGTTAGAGAAGCAGGCTAGTTCTTAGTTCTATCAGTTAGGTTAGAGAGGCAGGCTGGTTGTTAGTTCTATCAGTTAGGTTGTTAGAAAAGCAGACTGGTTGTTAGTTCTATCAGTTAGGTTACTAGAGAAGCAGACTGGTTCTTAGTTCTGTCAGTTAGGTTGTTAGAGAGGCAGGCTGGTTGTTAGTTCTATAAGTTAGGTTGTTAGAAAAGCAGACTGGTTGTTAGTTCTATCAGTCAGGTTGCTAGAGAAGCAGACTGGTTGTTAGTTCTATCAGTCAGGTTGTTAGAGAAGCAGACTGGTTGTTAGTTCTATCAGTTAGGTTGTTAGAGAAGCAGACTGGTTGTTAGTTCTATCAGTTAGGTTACTAGAGAAGCAGACTGGTTGTTAGAGAGGCAGACTGGTTGTTAGTTCTATCAGTTAGGTTGCTAGAGAAGCAGAGTGGTTGTTAGTTCTATCAGTAAGGTTGTTAGAGAGGCAGACTGGTTGTTAGTTATATCAGTTAGGTTGTTAGAGAAGCACACTGGTTGTTAGAGTAGCAGACTGGTTGTTAGTTCTATCAGTTAGGTTGTAAGAGAGGCAGACTGGTTGTTAGAGAAGCAGACTGGTTGTTAGTTCTATCAGTTAGGTTGTTAGAGAAGCAGACTGGTTGTTAGTTCTATCAGTTAGGTTGCTAGAGAAGCAGACTGGTTGTTAGTTCTATCAGTTAGGTTGTTAGAGAAGCAGACTGGTTGTTAGTTCTATCAGTTAGGTTGCTAGAGAAGCAGACTGGTTGTTAGTTCTATCAGTCAGGTTGTTAGAGAAGCAGACTGGTTGTTAGTTCTATCAGTTAGGTTGTTAGAGAAGCAGAGTGGTTGTTAGTTCTATCAGTTAGGTTACTAGAGAAGCAGACTGGTTGTTAGAGAGGCAGACTGGTTGTTAGTTCTATCAGTTAGGTTGCTAGAGAAGCAGAGTGGTTGTTAGTTCTATCAGTAAGGTTGTTAGAGAGGCAGACTGGTTGTTAGTTATATCAGTTAGGTTGTTAGAGAAGCACACTGGTTGTTAGAGTAGCAGACTGGTTGTTAGTTCTATCAGTTAGGTTGTAAGAGAGGCAGACTGGTTGTTAGAGAAGCAGACTGGTTGTTAGTTCTATCAGTTAGGTTACTAGAGAAGCAGACTGGTTGTTAGTTCTATAAGTTAGGTTGTTAGAGAAGCAGACTGGTTGTTAGTTCTATCAGTTAGGTTGTTAGAGAAGCAGACTGGTTGTTAGTTATATCTGTTAGGTTGTTAGAGAAGCACACTGGTTGTTAGTTCTATCAGCTAGGTTGTTAGAGAGGCAGACTGGTTGTTAGTTCTATCAGTTAGGTTGTTAGAGAAGCACACTGGTTGTTAGAGAAGCAGACTGGTGGTTAGTTCTATCAGTTAGGTTGTTAGAGTAGCAGACTGGTTGTTAGTTCTATCAGTTAGGTTGCTAGAGAGGCAGACTGGTTGTTAATTCTATCAGTTAGGTTGTTAGAGAGGCAGACTGGTTGTTAGAGTAGCAGACTGGTTGTTAATTCTATCAGTTAGGTTGTTAGAGAGGCATACTGGTTGTTAGAGAAGCAGACTGGTTGTTAGTTCTATCAGTTAGGTTATTAGAGAAGCTACTGGTTGTTAGAGAAGCAGACTGGTTGTTAGTTTATCAGTTAGGTTGCTAGAGAAGCAGACTGGTTGTTAGTTCTATCAGTTAGGTTGTTAGAGAAGCAGACTGGTTGTTAGTTCTATCAGTTTGGCTACTAGAGAAGCAGACTGGTTGTTAGTTCTGTCAGTTAGGTTGTTAGAGAGGCAGGCTGGTTGTTAGTTCTATCAGTTAGGTTGTTAGAGAAGCAGACTGGTTGTTAGTTCTGTCAGTTAGGTTGTTAGAGAAGCAGACTGGTTGTTAGTTCTATCAGTTAGGTTAGAGAGGCAGACTGGTTGTTAGTTCTGTCAGTTAGGTTGTTAGAGAGGCAGGCTGGTTGTTAGTTCTATCAGTTAGGTTGTTAGAGAAGCAGACTGGTTGTTAGTTCTATCAGTTAGGTTGTTAGAGAAGCAGACTGGTTGTTAGTTCTATCAGTTAGGTTGTTAGAGAAGCAGACTGGTTGTTAGTTCTGTCAGTTAGGTTGTTAGTTCTATCAGTTAGGTTACTAGAGAAGCAGACTGGTTGTTAGTTCTGTCAGTTAGGTTGTTAGTTCTATCAGTTAGGTTGTTAGTTCTATCAGTTAGGTTACTAGAGAAGCAGACTGGTTGTTAGTTCTGTCAGTTAGGTTGTTAGAGAGGCAGGCTGGTTGTTAGTTCTATCAGTTAGGTTGTTAGCGAAGCAGACTGGTTGTTAGTTCTGTCAGTTAGGTTGTTAGAGAGGCAGGCTGGTTGTTAGTTCTATCAGTTAGGTTGTTAGAGTAGCAGACTGGTTGTTAGTTCTATCAGTTAGGTTACTAGAGAAGCAGACTGGTTGTTAGTTCTATCAGTTAGGTTGTTAGAGAAGCAGACTGGTTGTTAGTTCTATCAGTTAGGTTACTAGAGAAGCAGACTGGTTGTTAGTTCTATCAGTTAGGTTGTTAGAGAAGCAGACTGGTTGTTAGTTCTATCAGTTAGGTTAGAGAAACAGACTGGTTGTTAGTTCTATCAGTTAGGTTAGAGTAGCAGACTGGTTGTTAGTTCTATCAGTTAGGTTGATAGAGAAGCAGACTGGTTGTTAGTTCTATCAGTTAGGTTGTTAGAGTAGCAGACTGGTTGTTAGTTCTATCAGTTAGGTTGATAGAGAAGCAGACTGGTTGTTAGTTCTATCAGTTAGGTTGTTAGAGAAGCAGACTGGTTGTTAGTTCTATCAGTTAGGTTGTTAGAGAAGCAGACTGGTTGTTAGTTCTATCAGTTAGGTTGTTAGAGAAGCGGACTGGTTGTTAGAGAAGCAGACTGGTTGTTAGTTCTATCAGTTAGGTTGTTAGAGAAGCAGACTGGTTGTTAGAGAAGCAGACTGGTTGTTAGTTCTATCAGTTAGGTTGTTAGAGAAGCAGACTGGTTGTTAATTCTATCAGTTAGGTTGTTAGAGAAGCAGACTGGTTGTTAGAGAAGCAGACTGGTTGTTAGTTCTATCAGTTAGGTTGTTAGAGAATTGACTGGTTGTTAGTTCTATCAGTTAGGTTGATAGAGAAGCAGACTGGTTGTTAGTTCTATCAGTCAGGTTGCTAGAGAAGCAGAGTGGTTGTTAGTTCTATCAGTTAGGATGCTAGAGAAGCAGACTGATTGTCAGACAGCACCACCACCCTACAGCACCACCAACCTACAGCACCACCCCCCTACAGCACCACCACCCTACAGCACCACCACCCTACAGCAGCACCACCCTACAGCAGCACCACCCTACAGCAGCACCACCACCCTACAGCACCACCACCCTACAGCACCACCACCCTACAGCACCACCACACCCCAAACTGTCCTGTCTGCCACGGACACCACCCTACAGCACCACCACCCTACAGCACCACCACCCTACAGCACCACCACACCCCAAACTGTCCTGTCTGCCACGGACACCACCCTACAGCACCACCACCCTACAGCACCACCACCCTACAGCACCACCACACCCAAACTGTCCTGTCTGCCACGGACACCACCTTACAGCACCACCACCCTACAGCACCACCACCCTACAGCACCACCACCCCAAACTGTCCCGTCTGATCAGACGACAAGACATCTACATTTCCTGCACTCGGTTTTGATCCTGAATTCTCCCCGTTTCTTTCTTATTAATATTATGTTCAGATAATAAAATAGCCAACAGGTTAAATAATGAAGGAATAATGTTGTGGCCTACCTGTCTTTATCAATGAAACACTGATGAACAGAATCCCAAAACACCAGGCCGCCGAGGTCGGAAAGGTCTTCATTTCACTAACAAAACAAGTCTGACTCCAAGGTAAAGCTGTTTGTAACTGGTGAATAAAACTATTTGGAGTTTAGAAAAATAAACCAAAACAGTTGAAAGGATAATTTGTCAACGAACAGAATGTAACACGACGTCTGTTCCAGAAATAACTGAGAAAAGGATGGTGGAATTTCACACTTTACTTTCACTTTCACTTACAGTACTTCTAGTTGCATATCATCTCGTGATATCTAGTTCCATCTAGTGTTCTGATATGGACATTAACTTCATGTCATCTCGCGATATCTAGATCCCTCTAGTGTTCTGATATGGACATTAACTTCATGTCATCTCGCGATATCTAGCTGCATCTGGTGCTCTGATTTTTTAAAATGTAACCTTTATTTTAACTAGGCAAGTCAATTAAGAACAATTCTTATTTACAATGACGACCTACACCGGCCAAACCCAGATGACACTGGGCCAATTGTAGGCAGCCCTGTGATACCCTGGTTTGATTCCAGGCTGTGTCTGTACCGCTGCGCCTCTCGGGACATATTGAAACAACAGTGAATATTAGGGAGCCCTGATATGGACATATTGGAATATCATATTGGAACAATAGTGAATATTAGGGAGCCCTGATATGGACGTTAACTTTGTCAAATGTCCTAAAAACAGATATGTGCACAAATAGGAATCGTGAAATAAATGTGACAAGTAGGCTGTAGTAAATATTTAAACTTGCAACAAACTTGCGATGTGAAATTTTCCCATGAACATTGATCATATAAAATGTGACTTTCACTGTCAGTTGTAGTCTAGCTGGTGTGAGCAGTATGGCATAAATTACTCATTTTATCAGAGATGTTGTCATGTTGTGTTGATACCATGCTGTGTTGTAATGTGATGCTGCCTTGCTATGTTGTTGTCTTAGGTCTCTCTTTATGGAGTGTTGTGTTGTCTCTCTTGGGTGATGTGTGTTTTGTCCTATATTTTTATTTTATTTATTTTTAATTTTAATCCCAGCCCCGCAGGAGGCCTTTTGGTAGGCCGTAATTGTAAATAAGAATTTGTTCTTAACTGACTAAACTTTATTTGCGCCGAATAAAACACATGTAGACTTTACTGTGAAATGTTTACTTACAAGCCCTTAACCAACAGTGCAGTTCAAGAAGAGTTAAGAAAATAATTACCAAATTGACTAAAATAAAAAGTAACAATAAAAAGTAACACAATAAGAATAACAATAACAAGGCTATATACAGGGGGCACCGGTTGTAACGAACGTCGTCTGGAGAAGGAGAAGAGGACCAAGGTGCAGCATGGTAAGTATTCATAATACTTTTAATAAATACGAACACTTGAACAAAAACAACAAAGCGGCAAACGAGTTAGGGTACAAGTTAGTGGAAGTAATTTGTACATGTAGGTAGGGGTAAAGTGACAATGTATAGATAATAAACAGCGAGTAGCAGCAGTGTACAAAAGGGGGGAGGGGGTATTCAGTGTAAATGTCCAGTGGCAGTTTTATTAATTGTTCAGCAGTCTTAAGACTTGGGCGTAGAAGCTGTTGAGGAGCCTTTTGGTCCTAGACCTGGCACTCCGGTACCGCTAGCCATGCGGTAGCAGAGACAACAGTCAATAATTTGGGTGACTGGAATCTCTGACAATTTTATGGGATTTCCTCTGACATCGCCCATTATATAGGTCATGGATGGCAGGAAGCTTGGCCCCAGTGATGTTCTACCCTCTATTATATAGGTCATGGATGGCAGGAAGCCCCAGTGATGTTCTACCCTCTATTATATAGGTCATGGATGGCAGGAAGCTTGGCCCCAGTGATGTTCTACCCTCTATTATATAGGTCATGGATGGCAGGAAGCTTGGCCCCAGTGATGTACTACCCTCTATTATATAGGTCATGGATGGCAGGAAGCTTGGCCCCAGTGATGTACTACCCTCTATTATATAGGTCATGGATGGCAGGAAGCTTGGCCCCAGTGATGTTCTACCCTCTATTATATAGGTCATGGATGGCAGGAAGCTTGGCCCCAGTGATGTACTACCCTCTATTATATAGGTCCTGGATGGCAGGAAGCTTGGCCCCAGTGATGTACTACCCTCTATTATATAGGTCATGGATGGCAGGAAGCTTGGCCCCAGTGATGTACTACCCTCTATTATATAGGTCATGGATGGCAGGAAGCCCCAGTGATGTACTACCCTCTATTATATACAGTGGGGAGAACAAGTATTTGATACACTGCCGATTTTGCAGGTTTTCCTACTTACAAAGCATGTAGAGGTCTGTAATTTTTATCATAGGTACACTTCAACTATGAGAGACGGAATCTAAAACAAAAATCCAGAAAATCACATTGTATGATTTTTAAGTAATTAATTTGCATTTTATTGCATGACATAAGTATTTGATACATCAGAAAAGCAGAACTTAATATTTGGTACAGAAACCTTTGTTTGCAATTACAGAGATCATACGTTTCCTGTAGGTCTTGACTAGGTTTGCACACACTGCAGCAGGGATTTTGGCCCACTCCTCCCTACAGATCTTCTCCAGATCCTTCAGGTTTCGGGGCTGTCGCTGGGCAATACGGACTTTCAGCTCCCTCCAAAGATTTTCTATTGGGTTCAGGTCTGGAGACTGGCTAGGCCACTCCAGGACCTTGAGATGCTTCTTACGGAGCCACTCCTTAGTTGCCATGGCTGTGTGCTTCGTGTCGTTGTCATGCTGGAAGACCCAGCCACGACCCATCTTCAATGCTCTTACTGAGGGAAGGAGGTTGTTGGCCAAGATCTCGCGATACATGGCCCCATCCATCCTCCCCTCAATACGGTGCAGTCGTCCTGTCCCCTTTGCAGAAAAGCATCCCCAAAGAATGATGTTTCCACCTCCATGCTTCACGGTTGGGATGGTGTTCTTGGGGTTGTACTCATACTTCTTCTTCCTCCAAACACGGCGAGTGGAGTTAGACCAAAAAGCTCTATTTTTGTCTCATCAGACCACATGACCTTCTCCCATTCCTCCTCTGGATCATCCAGATGGTCATTGGCAAACTTCAGACAGGCCTGGACATGCACTGGCTTAAGCAGGGGGACCTTGCGTGCGCTGCAGGATTTTAATCCATGACGGCGTAGTGTGTTACTAATGGTTTTCTTTGAGACTGTGGTCCCAGCTCTCTTCAGGTCATTGACCAGGTCCTGCCGTGTAGTTCTGGGCTGATCCCTCACCTTCCTCATGATCATTGATGCCCCACGAGGTGAAATCTTGCATGGAGCCCCAGACCGAGGGTGATTGACCGTCATCTTGAACTTCTTCCATTTTCTAATAATTGCGCCAACAGTTGTTTCATTCTCACCAAGCTGCTTGCCTATTGTCCTGTAGCCCATCCCAGCCTTGTGCAGGTCTACAATTTTATCCCTGATGTCCTTACACAGCTCTCTGGTCTTGGCCATTGTGGAGAGGTTGGAATCTGTTTGATTGTGTGTGGACAGGTGTCTTTTATACAGGTAACGAGTTCAAACAGGTGCAGTTAATACAGGTAATGAGTGGAGAACAGGAGGGCTTCTTAAAGAAAAACGAACAGGTCTGTGAGAGCCGGAATTCTTACTGGTTGGTAGGTGATCAAATACTTATGTCATGCAATAAAATGCAAATTATTTATTTAAAAATCATACAATGTGATTTTCTGGATTTTTGTTTTAGATTCCGTCTCTCACAGTTGAAGTGTACCTATGATAAAAATTACAGACCTCTACATGCTTTGTAAGTAGGAAAACCTGCAAAATCGGCAGTGTATCAAATACTTGTTCTCCCCACTGTAGGTCATGGATGGCAGGAAGCCCCAGTGATGTTCTACCCTCTATTATATAGGTCATGGATGGCAGGAAGCCCCAGTGATGTACTACCCTCTATTATATAGGTCATGGATGGCAGGAAGCTTGGCCCCAGTGATGTACTACCCTCTATTATATAGGTCATGGATGGCAGGAAGCTTGGCCCCAGTGATGTACTACCCTCTATTATATAGGTCATGGATGGCAGGAAGCTTGGCCCCAGTGATGTACTACCCTCTATTATATAGGTCATGGATGGCAGGAAGCCCCAGTGATGTTCTACCCTCTATTATATAGGTCCTGGATGGCAGGAAGCTTGGCCCCAGTGATGTACTACCCTCTATTATATAGGTCATGGATGGCAGGAAGCCCCAGTGATGTTCTACCCTCTATTATATAGGTCATGGATGGCAGGAAGCTTGGCCCCAGTGATGTTCTACCCTCTGTGTTGTTGCCTACTTTTACCACCTGGGGCGGCCCGTCAGGAAGTCCAGGATCCAGTTGCAGAGGGAGGTGTTCAGTCCCAGAGACCTTAGCTTAGTGATGAGCTTCGTGGGCACCATGGTAGTGAACGCTGAGCTGTAGTCAATGAACAGCATTCTCACATAGGTGTTCCTTTTGTCCAGGTGAGAAAAGGAAGTGTGGAGAGTGATTACGTCATCTGTGGATCTTTCGGGGCGGTATGTGAATTGGAGTGGGTCTAGGGTGTCCGGGAGGATGCTGTTGATGTGAGCCATGACCAGCCTTTCAAACCTGGAATGGATCATTTAGAAGATACTCAAGGCCCTGGGGGCTGTAGGGGAACCTGGAATGGAGCATTTAGAAGATACTCAAGGCCCTGGGGGCTGTAGGGGAAACCTGGAATGGAGCATTTAGAAGATACTCAAGGCCCTGGGGGCTGTAGGGGGAACCTGGAATGGAGTATTTAGAAGATACTCAAGGCCCTGGGGGCTGTAGGGGGAACCTGGAATGGAGCATTTAGAAGATACTCAAGGCCCTGGGGGCTGTAGGGGAAACCTGGAATGGAGCATTTAGAAGATACTCAAGGCCCTGGGGGCTGTAGGGGGAACCTGGAATGGAGTATTTAGAAGATACATAAAGGGAAGTGGGTGAAATTAAAAACAGAGTGGTTGTGATGTCATTCAGAACAGATTAAAAACAGAGTGGTTGTGATGTCATTCAGAACAGATTAAAAACAGAGTGGTTGTGATGTCATTCAGAACAGATTAAAAACAGAGTGGTTGTGATGTCATTCAGAACAGATTAAAAACAGAGTGGTTGTGATGTCATTCAGAACAGATTAAAAACAGGCTACATGATTGAGGAAAATAATTTATTTCATTCTATATGATACAAAGACAAAAGCAATATCTTACCGTGATGATTAATTGAAAAATTATGTTTTTTTTGCACAAAACAACCACAATAAAAAAATAGGACTACATTAGTTTAATGTTTAAATGAAATAAATTATGCTGCCCTATTCTAGAGACCAAAATGGGAAAATAAAGATAATAATTATAATATAATTCTCCTCTCCTGTATGTTTTCTATCTCTGTAACATGTAACGGTATAACATTATACTGAACCTGTAACAATAATGCCTGAACCTCAACACCTATCAGTTGATCTGTATAGACATGAAAAGTTAAGGCATTTACAATGTATCAACCATAATGCTATACAGTATATGACCAGTATATGACTGATGTTAAAGCTGCTGAATGAATAATACAACACACATTATATTAAAACACATTCCAATCAGAATAATACATGTATCAGTTAATAGATCACATTTGATCAAATGCCACTATTGTTCCAGCAGGTGGAGCTACAATGTAACAACATACAGCATTGTGACTCACAGTTCTATATTAGAATTCCATGAGTTCCATTCTGATGGTTGTTATGGTGATCAGGTGATCTCAGCCTCACTCTTCTTCAACACGATCACCTGTTCAACACAGAAGTAGTTCATCAGTGTGGCCATGTATTTACTTATCCAATACAGAACCACTTAGAAATGTAAATCATATCAGATGATTTACTAGTCAATACTGTGCTACTTAGAATCCTATCAAATTACTTCCAATGAGGCTCCTGCTTATGTTCAGCTCTCCCTTATCAATACCAGGGCTATTTACTCCAAATAAATATCAGGGCTATTTACTATTTATCAATACCAGGGCTATTTACTCCATATAAATATCAGGGCTATTTACTATTTATGTCCAGCTATCCCATATCAATACCAGGGCTATTTACTCCATATAAATATCAGGGCTATATGCTCCTTATCAATACCAGGGCTATTTACTCCATATAAATATCAGGGCTATATGCTCCTTATCAATACCATGGCTATTTACTCCATATAAATATCAGGTCTATTTACTCCTTATGTCCAGCTATCCCATATCAATACCAGGGCTATTTACTCCATATAAATATCAGGGCTATATGCTCCTTATCAATACCAGGGCTATTTACTCCATATAAATATCAGGGCTATATGCTCCTTATCAATACCAGGGCTATTTACTCCATATAAATATCAGGGCTATATGCTCCTTATCAATACCAGGGCTATTTACTCCTTATCAATACCAGGGCTATTTACTCCTCATCAATACCAGGGCTATTTACTCCTTATGTCCAGCTATCCCATATCAATACCAGGGCTATTTACTCCATATAAATATCAGGGCTATATGCTCCTTATCAATACCAGGGCTATTTACTCCATATAAATATCAGGGCTATATGCTCCTTATCAATACCAGGGCTATTTACTCCTTATCAATACCAGGGCTATTTACTCCTCATCAATACCAGGGCTATTTACTCCTTATGTCCAGCTATCCCATATCAATACCAGGGCTATTTACTCCATATAAATATCAGGGCTATATGCTCCTTATCAATACCAGGGCTATTTACTTATTTTCAATACCCAGGCTATTTACTCCTAAATGCACGAATTCATATCAGTTCCATTACATATTATGGTAGTTAGTCCCTCCTACTTTCTACCTCTACTAAGAGGTAATATAATATAGTACACACTGTGATCAGAACACCATATTGTGGTAGTTGACTCTAATCCATCCTACTTCTACTAAGAGGTAATATAATATAGTAGACACTGTGTTAAGAATAACATATTGTGACCCTGCAGATGTTGTGTTGTCAGGTAGAAACTCAACTAATTGGTCTTGGTGGGTCTTCCTGGGAACCGTGGTTTCTCCTAAACAGACAGTTATATTAAACATGGTTCAATCAGAGCTACAGTTATCAACACTTAACAACATGGTTCAATCAGAGATACAGTTATCAACACTTTACAACATGGTTCAATCAGAGATACAGTTATCAACACTTTACAACATGGTTCAATCAGAGATACAGTTATCAACACTTTACAACATGGTTCAATCAGAGATACAGTTATCAACACTTTACAACATGGTTCAATCAGCTCTACAGTTATCAACACTTTACAACATGGTTCAATCAGAGATACAGTTATCAACACTTTACAACATGGTTCAATCAGAGATACAGTTATCAACACTTTACAACATGGTTCAATCAGAGATACAGTTATCAACACTTTACAACATGGTTCAATCAGAGCTACAGTTATCAACACTTTAAACATGGTTCAATCAGAGCTACAGTTATCAACACTTTACAACATGGTTCAATCAGAGATACAGTTATCAACACTTTACAACATGGTTCAATCAGAGCTACAGTTATCAACACTTTACAACATGGTTCAATCAGAGCTACAGTTATCAACACTTTAAACATGGTTCAATCAGAGATACAGTTATCAACACTTTACAACAGGGTTCAATCAGAGATATAGTTATCAACACTTTACAACATGGTTCAATCAGAGCTACAGTTATCAACACTTTACAACATGGTTCAATCAGAGATACAGTTATCAACACTTTACAACATGGTTCAATCAGAGATACAGTTATCAACACTTTACAACATGGTTCAATCAGAGCTACAGTTATCAACACTTTACAACATGGTTCAATCAGAGATACAGTTATCAACACTTTACAACATGGTTCAATCAGAGATACAGTTATCAACACTTTACAACATGGTTCAATCAGAGCTACAGTTATCAACACTTTAAAACATGTCTCAGTATTTTGAGTCACTGTGATACAATTCTGATTTACAGCAGGTATTCTGTTGGAAATTAGGTGATCCTGTATAAACTCAGGTTCTCACCTTGAGTCCTGCTCCTGCAGCCTTTCACCAGCAGTATGATGGTCACCAGCAGGTAGGGAGACCCCACCAGTAGACTACACAACAGCCTGGGTAGAGACATGGACAACACTGGGACTGCTGGAGATAGAATGAGAGCTGGAATCATGTTGGGCATGGAAATAAAATGACAAAATTAAAATATACACACAAACACACAGTCACACATATACAGTTGAAGTTGGAAGTTTACATACAGTACACCTTAGCCAAATACATTTAAACTCAGTTTTTCACAATTCTGACATTTAATCCTAGTAAAAATTCCCTGTTTTAGGTCAGTTAGGATAACCACTTTATTTTAAGAATGTGAAATGTCAGAATAACAGTAGAGAGAATGATTTATTTCAGCTTTTATTTCTTTCTTCACATTCCCAGTGGGTCAGAAGTTTACATACACTCAATTAGTATTTGGTAGCATTGCCTTTAAATTAACTTGGGTCAAACGTTTTGCCTTCCAAAAGCCACAATAATCAATCAATCAATCAAATGTATTTATGAAGCCCTTCTTACATCAACTGATGTCACAAAGTGCTGTACAGAAACCCAGCCTAAACCCCAAACAGCAAGCAATGCAGGTGTAGAAGCACAGTGGCTAGGAAAAACTCCCTAGAAAGGCAGGAACCTAGGAAGAAACCTAGAGAGGAACCAGGTTCTGAGGGGTGGCCAGTCCTCTTCTTGCTGTGCCGGGTGGAGATTATAACAGAACATGGCCAAGATGTTAAAATGTTCATAGATGACCAGCAGGGTCAAATAATAATAATCACAGTGGTTTTCGAGGGTGCAACCAGTCAACACCTCAGGAGGTAATGTCAGTTGGGGTTTCATAGCCGATCATTCGGAGTATCTTTTTTTCCGTAGCAGTGCAGACGTGGCTTGTCGTCCTCTCATTTACTTTTTATATTTTTTTGTATACATTTCAATTTATTTTTCAACCTCTTTTCCATTTTTTAATAAAAAATACCTTCTGGTCATTCAATGTGACACGGATCCTCAAATTTTTTTTTTTTGACCTTATAGCCAAAACTTTCCAAAACTTTCATCAGAAGACAGCCATCAGAAGCTAATTAGCTACTAGCTATCTAGCTATCTAGTCATTGTTATCCACTGCTAGCGGCCTTTACCCTTTGCACAGGCACCAGAAGTTTTTTTTAACCTGGATAATACCTGCCAGCCTCTGACTGTTTTTCTCCACTACAACGCCGGATTCCTGCCGTAAATCCTGGACCATTACTCAATTCAAATGTATTTTATAAAGCCCCTTGTACATCAGCTGATATCTCAAAGTGCTGTACAGAAACCCAGCCTAAAACCCCAAACAGCAAAAAAATGCAGGTGTAAAAGCATGTGATCATCACAGCTAGCTAGATGCCACCGAGTGACCTGAGTGACCTGAGTCAGGCGCATCTCCCGGCTAGCAAACTAAATTACTACAACTACAATACCTCTTTCACGGGAAAAATAAATAATCTGAGACGGAGCTCAGAACAACAGCCAAATTAGCCGCCATGTTGGGGTCAACAGAAACCAGAAAATACATGATAAATGTTTCCTTACCTTTGATGAACTCATCAGAATGCAGTCCTAGGAATCCCAGGTCCACAATAAATGCTTGACTTGTTCGTTAATGTCCGTTATTTATGTCAAATTAGCTACTTTGGTTCGCGCCTTCGGTAAACAATTCCAAAGTCACAAAGCGCCTCCACTATAACGTGATGAAATGTCCAAAAGTTCCGTAACAGTCAGTAGAAACATGTCAAACGATGTATTGAATCAATCTTTAGAATGTTGTTAACATGCATCTTGAATAACGTTCCAACCGGAGAATTAGATTGACTTCAGAAGAGCGGTAGAACGGACGTCCTCCTCATGTGAAGGAGCATGGTGAATGCGTGATCAGCCCGTGGAAGTGATTACTCATTCCTGTCTCCTTCGGCCCCCCTTCACATTAGATTCATCAGACAAAGTTCTATTGACTGTTGACATCTAGTGGAAGCCGTAGGAAGTGAAAACTCATCAATATCTCTCTGTGATTTCAATGAGAGCTTGGTTGAAAATTGGCACCCCCAGAAAAAATACAAACAGGAAGTGGAACTTCAGGTTTTTGCCTGCCATGCGAGTTCCGTTATACTCACAGACATAATTCAAACAGTTTTAGAAACTTCATAGTGTTTTCTATCCAATATGAATAATAATATGCATATATTAGCAACTGGGAATGGGGAGCAGAACATGATGCTGCCACCCCCGTGCTTCACGATTGGGATAGTGTTCTTCGGCTTGCAAGCTTCCCTCTTTTTCCTCCAAGTATAACGATGGTCATTTTTTCTGTTTCATCAGACCAGAGGACATTTCTCCAAAAAGTATGACCTTTGTCCCCATGTGCAGTTGCAAACCGTAGTCTGGCTTTTTAATGGCGGTTTTTGAGCAGTGGCTTCTTCTCTGCTGAGCGGCCTTTCAGGTTATGTTGATATAGGACACGTTTTACTGTGGACATAGATACTTTTGTACCTGTTTCCTCCAGCATCTTCACAAGGTCCTTTGCTGTTCTGTTTTTTTCCCCTTCATTTTTCGCACCAAAGTACGTTCATCTCTAGGAGACAGAACGCGTCTCCATCCTGAGCGGTATGACGGCTGCGTGGTCCCATGGTGTTTAAACTTGCGTACTATTGTTTGTACAGATGAACATGGTACCTTCAGGCGTTTGGAAATTGCTCCCAAGGATGAACCGGACTTGTGGAGGTCTACAATTTATTTTCTGAGGTCTTAAATTATTTATTTAGATTTTCCCATGATGTAAAGCAAAGAGGCACTGAGTTTGATAGTAGGCCTTGAAATACATCCACAGGTACACTTCCAATTGACTCGAATGATGGCAGTTAGCCTATTAGAAGCTTTTAAAGGCACAGTCAACTTAGTGTATGTAAACGTTTGACCCACTGGAATTGTAATACAGTGAATTATAAGTAAAATAATCTATCTGAAAACAATTGTTGGAAAAATTACTTGTGTCATGCACAAAGTAGATATCCTAACCGACTTGCCAAAACTATAGTTTGTTTAACAAGAC
Source organism: Salvelinus alpinus (assembly GCF_045679555.1). NCBI lineage: Eukaryota > Metazoa > Chordata > Actinopteri > Salmoniformes > Salmonidae > Salvelinus > Salvelinus alpinus. Next base: position 40,209,405 of record NC_092116.1, on the reverse strand, counting down.
ATTTGTGGAGTGGTTGAAAAACAAGTTTTAATGACTCCAACCTAAGTGTATGTAAACTTCCGACTTCAACTGTATATATACCGTACTGTACATGAACACAGATTTAGTATTCTGTTTATGAATGTAAAATGTTCAGTATATTTCCATGGTTAGTTACAGCAAATACAGTGTTAGACATGTTACTACCATACATATTGAAGCAAAAGGTGTTTTACAGGTGTTTTACAGTATATGGCCAATATACTGATCATATGCATCGCCATTTACCACAAACCACTAAGGTGCTTTATTATAAACCGGTTATCAACCGGTAATGAGAGCAGTAAAAATACATGTTTTGCTATACCGTGGGATACAAAGGCTTCCAAGCCAATCAGCATTGAGGGTTGGAACCACCCAGTTTATAGGTTTTAGCACCACTTAACAGTGTAACTAAGGACCAAATAATCTGAATGTCAAGGTTTCTCATATTCTCACCTGTCACAGTCATCCAGCTCTCTGGTGATTCTCCTTCAGAGTTGGTACACTTGTAGAGTCCTTCATCTGACTTGGATACTGCAGGGATGGTCATCTCTCCTGTAGTCTCATTCCTGATGAGGGATCCATCTTTGTAGAAATCAGCTGTGAGGTTAGAGGGAGCTCCCTGATATCTGCAGCGCAGAGTCACAGAATCTCCCCCATTCACAGGAAGGGCAGGGCTCTCCAGGATCACAGCTCCATCTGTATATAATATATAAACATCATATATAAACAGGTCTCTCCAGGATCACAGCTCCAGCTGTATATAATATGTAAACATCATATATAAACAGGACTCTCCAGGATCACAGCTCCAGCTGTATATACTATATAAACAGGTCTCTCCAGGATCAAAGCTCCATCTGTATATAATATATAAACATCATATATTAACAAGTCTCTCCAGGATCACAGCTCCAGCTGTATATAATATATAAACATCATTTATTAACAGGTCTCTCCAGGATCACAGCTCCAGCTGTATATAATATATTAACAGGTCTCTCCAGGATCACAGCTCCAGCTGTATATAATATATAAACATCCTATATAAACAGGTCTCTCCAGGATCACAGCTCCAGCTGTATATAATATATAAACATCATATATAAACAGGTCACTCCAGGATCACAGCTCCAGCTGTATATAATATATAAACAGGTCTCTCCAGGATCACAGCTCCAGCTGTATATAATATATGAACATCATATATAAACAGGGCTCTCCAGGATCACAGCACCAGCTGTATATAATATATGAACATCATATATAAACAGGTCTCTACAGGATCACAGCTCCAGCTGTATTGTCACGACTCCCGCCGAAGTCGGCTCCTCTCCTTGTTCGGGCGGTGCTCGGTGGTCGACGTCACCGGTCTTCTAGCCATCGCCGCTCCACCTTTCATTTTCCATTTGTTTTGTCTTGTTTTTCCGCACACCTGTTTTACATCCCCTCATCACTCTACGTGTATATTATCCTCTGTTCCCCCCCATGTCTGTGTGTGTAATTGTTCGTTACATGTCATGTGTGACGCTTCATGCTGGTTTGTCGCCGGGTCTTGTTTGGAACCCGTGGTATTGTATGCTGTACATTATTTGTGTGACGAGTGCGCTATTCGCTTTTGAGTGTTGTTACGCAGTTGCGTCCGACTGTTTTCCTTCTGCCAAATAAAGTTCTGTTCACTCATCTCTGCTCTCCTGCACCTGACTTCAGTTGAATGTATATAATATATAAACATCATATATAAACATAACATCAGCTATCTGAAACCAGATGAACCACTAAACACTATAATGTTAGTAGATAGTGTTTGTGGACATACCATGTACTGTGATGTTGACAGCATTGCTGTGTTCTCCAGACCCAGACTCACACCAGTACACTCCACTGTCTGATGGTATTAGCAACACGATGCATGAAGACTCTTGTTGTTTTCCCCAGTCAGTAACACACTCTGAAAGCTTTCCTCTCTCTGCGTTCCTCATCACTCTCCATCCAGCAGAGTTCCCCTGAACCTCACAGCTCAGAGAGACAGACTCATATTTAAAGAACTGAGATCTGTCAGGACTGACACTCAGAGAGTCAGGAAGAGATATATCTGAGAAAGAGAGTCAGGGATAGAGAGCGAGGGGGGAGATCGAGAGGAGGGAGTGAGAGAGAGAGATAAGGTCATGAGAAGATGAGATTCTGACTCTTTCGGCATAAAAATAAATGTTTTGTCACACCCTTGGTATACGGTCCGATATACCACGGCTTCCAGCCAATCAGCATTCAGGGCTGGAACCACCCACTTTATAATGCAGGTTTTAGCACAGCTTAACAGGGTAAAGAAAGACCAAATAATCTGAATGTCAAGGTTTCTCATATTCTCACCTGTCACTGTCATCCAGCTCTCTGGTGATTCTCCTTCAGAGTTGTTACACTTGTAGAGTCCTTCATCTGACTTGGATACTGCAGGGATGGTCATCTCTCCTGTAGTCTCAGTCCCGATGAGGGATCCATCTTTGTAGAAATCAGCTGTGAGGTTGGAGGGAGTTCCCTGATATCTGCAGCGCAGAGTCACAGAATCTCCCCCAGTCACAGGAAGGGCAAGGCTCTCCAGGATCACAGCTCCAGCTGTATATGATATATAAACATCATATATAAACAGGTCTCTCTAGGATCACAGCTCCAGCTGTATATAATATATAAACATCATATATAAACAGGTCTCTCCAGGATCACAGCTCCAGCCGTACTCAGATTATTGCATGGTTTGCTTTTTCCGTAAAGTCTTTTTGAAATCTGACACAGCGGTTGCATTAAGGAGAAGTATATCTTTAAATCTGTGAATAACACTTGTATCTTTTATTTATGTTTATTATGAGTGTTTCTGTGATTTGATGTGGCTCTGTGTGTCTCGCCCTGACCTTAGAGATCCTTTTTATGTCTCTCTTTTGGTTTGGTCAGGGCGTCTATATAGTTTAATATCTATATAAGATATGGTGGTAAGCTAATATAATGCTATATTGTGTTTTCGCTGTAAAACACTTAAAAAATCTGAAATATTGTCTGGATTCACAAGATGTTGGTCTTTCATTTGCTGTACGCTGTGTGTTTTTCATAAATGTTTTATGATGAGTATTTAGGTAATTCACGTTGGTCTCTGTAGTTATTCTAGCCGCTTTGGTGAGATTTTGTGATGGTGGCTGCAATGTCAAACTATGATTTATACCTGAAATATGCACATTTTTCGAACAAAACATATGCTATACAATAACTATGTTATCAGACTGTCATCTGATGAAGTTGTTTCTTGGTTAGTGACTATTTATATCTTTATTTGGTGGAATTTGTGATAGCTACCTATGCAGTAAGAAAATGGTGGAGAAAAAAAAGTTGAGTCTTTTGCTATCGTGGTTAGCTAATAGAAATACATATTGTGTCTTCCCTGTAAAACATTTTCAAAATCAGAAATGATGGCTGGATTCACAAGATGTGTATCTTTCATCTGGTGTCTTGGACTTGTGATTTCATGATATTTAGATGCTAGTATTTACTTGTGGCGCTATGCTAGGCTATGCTAGTCAGCTTTTTTACTGATGAGGGTGCTCCTGGATCCGGGATTGGGACCAATTAGAAGTTAAACAGAACTGATATTGCAGAAAATTTCAAGCAGGAAGTGGCACTCATTTTGAGAGCTGTGTTCCAATGCCTTCCTATCGCATATGTGAAGTCTCATCAATAAGACCTCTTTTTTCTATGTCTTCCCTAAGAGCACATTGGGTAAGTGGACAGGTGGGGGCTCTCTGGGTGATTTTTGCGCAAATCTGAAAGGTAGCCATTGTCTCTCTCGCTCCTAGTGAAAAGCCAACTGTCCCGGTTGATTTATTATCGAATAGATATGTGAAAAACACCCTGAAGTTGGATCAAAAACAACGTTTGACATGTTTATGTGGACATTATGGATATCATTTGAATTTTTTTCTGCAGTTGTCGCGAACGCTTTTTCCGGTGGATTACTTGTGATGACGCATCAAACAAACGGAGGTATTTGGATATAAAACATATCTTTATGCAACAAAACAACATTTGCTGTCTAACTGGGAGTCACGTGAGTGAAACCAACCGAAGATCAACAAAGGTAAACGATTCATTTGATTGCTTTGCTGGTTTTTGTTACCGAGTTACCTGGTGCTAGCTGTTCTTATTGTTTTGTCGAGCGATCGATACATTTACACAAATGCAAGTATTGCTTTCGCTGGATAATTTCAAAATCTGAGACGACAGATGGATTAACTCACAGACAAAATTCTTACAGTTTTGGAAACTTCAGAGTGTTTTCTATCCTAATCTGACTATTATATGCATATTCTAGTTTCGGGGGGCTGAGAAATAGGCAGTTTAAAATGGGTACGCATATTTTGCCAAATGTTAAAATTGCGCCCCCTAGTTAGAAGATGTTTTAATACATTGCATGTATCCTTTACTTGTCACGCCCTGAACTTAGTTAGCTGTTTATTCTCTGTGTTGGTTGGGGCGTGATAGGGACTTGGGTGGGTCATCCAGGTGTTTTGTATTTCTATGTTGGCCTGATATGGTTCCAAATCAGAGGCAGCTGTTTATCGTTGTCTCTGATTGGGGATCATATTTAGGTAGCCATTTTCCTCCTTTGTGTTTGTGGGATCTTGTCTATGTTTAGTTGCCTGTCAGCACTATTTGTATAGCTTCACGTTTCGTTCGTTGATTTTGTTGTTTTTTGTTCAGTGTTCATTCATTAAAAGATCATGTACGCATACCATGCTTCGCCTTGGTCAATTCCATACGACGACCGTGACAGAAGATCCCACCAACAAAGGACCAAGGAGGAGGAAGTATCCTGAACTTGGGAAGAGATCCTGGATGGGAAGGGATCCTGGATTTGGGAGGAAATCCTGGCCGGACAGGATTGCCTTCCTTGGCGGGAGTCGCCTAGGAGCATGAGAGGACAGCAACGACGTCGGGGAGGAAGGCCACAGAAACCCTAAGGAAAATTTTGGGGTGGGCATATGGAGCAGTCGGCGGAGCCGAGGAGTGAACCAGAGCCAGTCAGGGAGTCGATTGAAGAGTTCGACGCAAGATTCCGGAGAGAGGTGCTGGCATTGAGAGCGCTGCAGAGCATCAGCCCGGTGCCACCTGTACCGGTCCCACGCATCAGGTCTCCAGTGCGCCTCCACAGTCCAGTACGTCCTGTGCCTCTTCCCCGCACTTGCCCTGAGGTGCGTGTCATCAGTCAGTATATGTTTTCTGTATTATTTTGGTCAGGTTAGGGTGTGACGTGGGTGGGTTATTGTCTATGTGTAGTTGCCTGTCAGCACTCGTTATATTAGCTTCACGTTCGTTTTGTAATTTTGTTAGTTTGTTTAAGTGTTGTTCATTTATTAAAGAAGAATGTATTCAAATCACCCTGCGCCTTGGTCTCCTCACTACGACGAACGTGACAATGGCTCCTTTACTACTATAGTTAATACATTGAATGTCTCCTTTACTGCTATAGTCTATAACTAATTTTTATACATTGAATGTCTCCTTTACTACTATAGTTAATACATTAAATATCCCCTTTACTACTATAGTTAATACATTGAATGTCTCCTTTACTACTATAGTTAATACACTACGACGAACGTGACAATGGCTCCTTTACTACTATAGTCTATAACTAATTTTTATACATTGAATGTCTCCTTTACTACTATAGTTAATACATTAAATATCCCCTTTACTACTCGTAGTCTCATATTAATACATATTGTCTCCATTACTACTATAGATCATAATAATACATTGCATGTATTAATAACAAACATGGGGGAACAGAGGGTTAAATAATGACAAGTAATTGGGGGATTGAAACCAGGTGTGTAAGACAAGGACAAAACAAATGGAAAATTAAATTAAAACGTGGATCGGCGATGGCTAGAAGGCCGGTGACGTCGACCGCCGAACGCCGCTCGAACAAGGAGAGGGACCGACTTCGGCGGAAGTCGTGACAATTTGCTATTGTAAAAGTTAGCAACACCTCCGCCTTTGCATGATGAGCGGGGGATATGGTCACTAGCGTAACCAGGAGGTGAGGCCTCATTTAACACAGTAAATTCATCAGGCTAAAGCCATGTTTCAGTCAGGCCAATCACATCAAGATTATGATCAGTGATTAGTTAACTTCTTATGGATAGTGGGCATTCTTTTCACGTTTGGATGAAAAGCGTGCCCAGAGTAAACTGCCTCCTACTCAGTCCCAGATGCTAATATATGCATATTATTAGGAGTATTTGATAGATAACACTCTGAAGTTTCTAAAACTGTTTGAATGATGTCTGTGAGTATAACAGAACTCATATGACAGGCAAAAGCCTGAGAAAAAAATCCAACCAGGAAGTGGGAAATCTGAGGTTTGTAGTTTTTCAACTCTTGGCCTACCGAATACACAGTGTCTATGCGGTCTGGTTGCACTTCCTAAGGCTTCCACTAGATGTCAACCGTCTTTAGAAACTAGTTTCAGGCTTCTGCTACAAAGGAGGGGGGATGGGAGCTGAATGAGTCAGTGGTCTGGCAGTGTCTCAAGCTCGTGATGCGCGCTCCCGACAAAGTTGGCTCTCGTTCCAGTGCTAAAGACAATGGAATTCTCGGGTTGGAACATTATTGATGATTTATGTTAAAAACATCCTAAAGATTGATTCCATACATCGTTTGATATGTTTCTACGACCTGTAATGGAACTTTTCGAGATTTTGTCTGGACCTAGTGCTCATGAAAATTTCTTTGGCTGGACTCTGAGCTCAGATTATGAGTAACATGTCCCTTAATTTCTCTTCTCAGCCAATCATCAGTCATTTCTCTCTCTCAGCCAATCATCAGTCATTTCTCTCTCTCAGCCAATCATCAGTCATTTGTGTAAGATCTGTGCTTGTTGAATGCCCTTCCCTATAAACGTGCTGATAGTCTGTTGTCAATTTGTTTACTGTAAAATAGCATTGCATCTGGTTGAACACAAATTTTCCAGAAGTTTACTAGAGGTTGGTAACAGGCTGATTGGTTGGCTATTTGAGCCAGTAAAGGGGGCTTTATTATTCTTGGGTAGCGGAATGACTTTTGCTTCCCTCCAGGCCTGAGGGCACACGCTTTCTAGTAGGCTTAAATTGAAGATATGGCAAGTAGGAGTGGCAATATCGTCCGCTATTATCCTCAGTAATTTTCCATCCAGACCCCGGTGGCTTGTCATTGTTAATAGACAACAATAATTTCACACTGACTTTACGGAATTCAAAAGCACAATTCTTGTTCTTTCATAATTTGGTCAGATAATTGGATGTGTAGTGTCAGCATTTGTTACTGGCATGTCATCCCTAAGTCATAACTAAGTTTAAACTAAACTCCATTCAGGCCCTGAAGCCAGGATATGCAAATAATTGGTACCATTGGAAAGAAAACACTTTGAAGTTTGTAGAAATGTTAATATAATGTAGGTGAATATAACACAATAGATATGGTAGGAGTCCAAAGAAAAACCAACCAGAATTGTTTTATTTAGAGAGACCATCCTCTTAGAATGGCAAGTATCAGATCATTTTGAAGATTAGCTCCCTGGATGCAATTCTTATGGCTTCCACAGGGTGTCTATGATCAAGGTTTTAGGCTTGTAACTTCAAAAACGAAGAAGAAATATCAGTTTTAGTACAGGGACACAGTCTTGGAAATTCGTGTTTGCGCACGCCATGAAGACAGGACGCACCTGCTAAAATCGGTTTCCTATTGAACATGCTTCTTTCCGTAAGAAATATTGTAGTTTAATTACATTTTAGGGTATCTGAGGAGTAATTAGAAACGTATTTTGACTTGTTGAAACTAAGTTTTCGGATTCCTTTCTCTGCATGTTGATCAGTGGATTACTCAAATCAATGGCGCCAAATAAACAGACTTTTTGGTATATAAAGAAGGATTTTATCTAACAAAACGACATTGCATGTTATAGCTGGGACCCGTTAGATGACAAATCAGAGGAAGATTTTCAAAAAGTAAGTGAATATTTAATCGCAATTTGTGAATTTATGAAACCTGTGCCGGTGGAAAAATATTTTGAAGTGGAGCGCCGTCCTCAAACAATCACATGGCATACTTTCGCTGTAATAGCTACTGTAAATCGGAGCAGTTAGATTACAACCTGTTTGGGATAGGGGGCAGCATTTTCACTTTTGCATGAAATGTGTGCCCAGAGTAAACTGCCTGCTACTCTGTCCCAAATAAATAATCGTAAAATGTATGGATTTTAAACATTTAGGTACATATAAGTGCCTTATCTCGGTTGAAAGCTTAAATTCTGGTTAACCTTTCCGCTTTCCCCTCGACGACATTCAGCTGAAAAGGCAGCGCGGGAAATTCAAAAATATTTTTTAAATATGTAACTTTCACACATTAACAAGTCCAATACAGAAAATGAAAGATAAACATCTTGTTAATCTATGGTGTCCGATTTCAAAAATGCTTTACAGCGACATATGATTATGTTAGTTCAGAGTCAAAAAAACACACAGCCATTTTCCCAGACAAAGATAGGAGTCACAAAAAGCAGAAATATTGATCAAATGAATCACTAACCTTTGATGATCTTCATCAGATGACACTCATAGGACATCATGTTACACAATACATGTATGTTTTGTTCGATAATGTGCATATTTATATCCAAAAATCTCAGTTTACATTGGCGCGTTATGTGCAGTAATGTTTCAATTCCAAAACATCAGGTGATCTTGCAGATAGCCACAGAAATCCCAGAAATACTCATAATAAGCATTGATAAAAGATACAAGTGTTATTCACAGAATTAAAGATAGACTTCTCCTTAATGCAACCACTGTCAGATTTTTTAAAAACTTTACGGAAAAAGCATTGTTACTACTATAGAACAGGTGATGAATATAGACATTTTTTACTATTATAGAACAGGTGATGAATATAGAGAAATGTTACTATTATAGAACAGGTGATGAATATAGAGAAATGTTACTATTATAGAACAGGTGATGAATATAGAGAAATGTTACTATTATAGAACAGGTGATGAATATAGAGAAATGTTCTCACCTCCACCTTGTCCGAGGCTACAGTATACCAGTGTACTCAACAGCACTGAAACACACAGGGAGAACTATCACTATGGTACATGATGTAAACACTGAAACACACAGAGAGAACTATCACTACGATACATGATGTAAACACTGAAACACACAGAGAGAACTATCACTATGGTACATGATGTAAACACTGAGCTGTACCACAGATATTAATTTCCTTAATAGTCTATTGACACATTCGTACCTGAATCTTATTAACCTCTACCACTTCTCTCTCCGGGATCCACCTCATCAAAGAAGCTGACTAGCATAGCCTAGCCTAACGGGACAGGGATATCATATAATATAATTTTCATGAAATCACAAGTCCAATACAGCAAATGAAAGATAAACATCTTGTGAATCCAGCCATAATTTCCAATTTTTTTAATGTTTTACAGCGAAAACACAATATGTATTTCTATTAGCTAACCATAATAGCCAAAGACTCAACCGCATATTTTCACCATGTTTCTACCGCATAGGTAGCTATCACAAAACCGACCAAATAGAGATATAATTAGTCACTAACCAAGAAACAACTTCATCAGATGACAGTCTTATAACATAACATGTTATACAATACATTTTTGTTTTGTTCGAAAAATGTGCATATTTGAGGTATAAATCATAGTTTTACATTGCAGCTACCATCACAAATAGCACCGAAGCAGCCAGAATAATTACAGAGAGCAACGTGAAATAAATAAATACTCATCATAAAACATTTATGAAAAATACAGGGTGTACAGCAAATGAAAGATAAACATCTTGTGAATCCAGCCAATATTTCAGATTGTTTAAGTGTTTTACAGCGAAAACACAATATACAATTATATTAGCTTACCACAATAGCCAAACACACAAATGCATTTATTCACCGCAAAAGGTAGCTATCGCAAAAACCAGCAAAAGATATAAAATTAATCACTAACTTTGAACAACTTCATCAGATGACAGTCTTATAACATCAGATTATACAATACACTTATGTTTTGTTCGAAAATGTGCATATTTAGAGCTGCAAATCGTGGTTACACATTGTGAATACGTAGCAACAATTCACCAGAATGTCCGGAGATATTTTGGACACTCACCTAATCTGACCAAAGAACTCATCATAAACTTTACATAAAAATACTTGTTGTATGGCAAATTAAAGATACACTGGTTCTTAATGCAACCGCCATGTTAGATTATTAACCATAACAAACAGCTTGCGTTATTGCGAGACAGCGCTCGCCAAAACGGCGGAGGATAGGAATCAACATTTTCCACAGAAATACGAAATAACATCATAAAATGTTTTTACTTTTGCTGAGCTTCCATCAGAATCTTGTACAAGGAGTCCTTGGTCCAGAATAAATCGTTGTTTGGTTTTAGAATGTCCTTTCTTCTGTCGAATTCGCGCCACAATGCTAGCCAATGTTGATAACATTCCCATTTTCTCTCGATGCAAAGAACGGAAAACGTTCCAATAAACGTTGAATAATCTGATGAAACTCGGTTGAAAAAACCTACTTTACGATGTTATTATCACATGTATCAAATAAAATCAGAGCCGGAGATATTCGCCGTGTAAACCGAACACTTATCAGAAGACAATATGGAGGTGCTTTGCGCGCCTTGGTAGACAAAGGAATTTCCTGACCTGCCACTCCAAAAGCTCTTGTTCGACCTCAGATCAAGTTAGACACCCCATTCCACCTTCCACTGCCTGTTGACATCTAGTGTAAGGGTAATGAAGTGCATGCATATCGATAAATATAAGACAATTGAATAGGCAAGGCCCTGAAACAGAGCCTCGTTTTCAGATTTTTCACTTCCTGCATGGAAGTTTGCTGCAAAATGAGTTCTGTTTTACTCACAGACATAATTCAAACAGTTTTAGAAACTTCTGAGTGTTTTCTATCCAATAGTAATAATAATATGCATATTGTATGATCTAGAACAGAGTACGAGGCCGTTTCATTTGGGCACGATTTTTTCCAAAGTGAAAACAGCGCCCCCTATTGACAAGAAGTTTAACATACTACAAAAATCCCCATCAAAATCCGTCAATTTAACTTCTTTCAGCTAGGGGGCAGAATTTTTATGTTTGGAAAAATAACATTCTCAAGATAAACGGACTATTTCTCAGGCTCAGATATTAGAAAATGCATATAATTGACAGATTAGGATAGAAAACACTCTAAAGTTTCGAAAACATAATGTTAACTTTCACTGCTATGCGGATGACACACAGCTGTACATTTCAATGAAACATGGTGAAGCCTCAAAATTGCCCTCGCTAGAAGCCTGTGTTTCAGACATAAGGAAGTGGATGGCTGCAAACTTTCTACTTTTAAACTCGGACAAAACAGAGATGCTTGTTCTAGGTCCCAAGAAACAAAGAGATCTTCTGTTAAATCTGACAATTAATCTTGATGGTTGTAAAGTCGTCTCAAATAAAACTGTGAAGGACCTCGGCGTTACTCTTGACCCTGATCTCTCTTTTGACGAACATATCAAGACTGTTTCAAGGACAGCTTTTTTCCATCTACGTAACATTGCAAAAATCAGAAATTTTCTGTCCAAAAATGATGCAGAAAAATTAATCCATGCATTTGTTACTTCTAGGTTAGACTACTGCAATGCTCTACTTTCCGGTTACCCGGATAAAGCACTAAATAAACTTCAGTTAGTGCTAAATACGGCTGCTAGAATCCTGACTAGAACCAAGAAATTTGATCATATTACTCCAGTGCTAGCCTCCCTACACTGGCTTCCTGTTAAGGCAAGGGCTGATTTCAAGGTTTTACTGTTAACCTATAAAGCGTTACATGGGCTTGCTCCTACCTATCTTTCCGAGTTGGTCCTGCCGTACATACCTACACGTACGCTACGGTCACAAGACGCAGGCCTCCTAATTGTCCCTAGAATTTCTAAGCAAACAGCGGGAGGCAGGGCTTTCTCCTATAGATCTCCATTTTTATGGAATAGTCTGCCTACCCATGTGAGAGACGCAGACTCGGTCTCAACCTTTAAGTCTTTACTGAAGACTTATCTCTTCAGTAGGTCATATGATTGAGTGTAGTCTGGCCCAGGAGTGTGAAGGTGAACGGAAAGGCTCTGGAGCAACGAACCGCCCTTGCTGTCTCTGCCTGGCCGGTTCCCCTCTCTCCACTGGGATTCTCTGCCCCTAACCCTATTACAGGGGCTGAGTCACTGGCTTACTGGTGCTCTTTCATGCCGTCCCTAGGAGGGGTGCGTCACTTGAGTGGGTTGAGTTACTGACGTGATCTTCCTGTCTGGGTTGGCGCCCCCCCTTGGTTTGTGCTGTGGTGGAGATCTTTGTGGGCTATACTCGGCCTTGTCTCAGGATTGTAAGTTGGTGGTTGAAGATATCCCTCTAGTGGTGTGGGGGCTGTGCTTTGACAGAGTGGGTGGGGTTATATCCTTCCTGTTTGGCCCTGTCCGGGGGTATCATCGGATGGGGCCACAGTGTCTCCTGACCCCTCCTGTCTCAGCCTCCAGTATTTATGCTGCAGTAGTTTATGGGCTAGGGTCAGTTGGTTATACCTGGAGTACTTCTCCTATCTTATCCAGTGTCCTGTGTGAATTTAAGTATGCTCTCTCTAATTCTCTCGTTCTCTCTTTCTTTCTCTCTCTCGGAGGACCGGAGCCCTAGGACCATACGTCAGGACTACCGGGCATGATGACTCCTTGCTGTCCCCAGTCCGCCTGGCCCTGCTGCTATTCCAGTTTCAACTGTTCTGCCTGCGGTTATGGAACCCCTACCTGTCCCAGACCTGCTGTTTTCAATTCTTAATGATCGGCTATGAAAAGCCAACTGACATTTATTCCTGATTATTATTTGACCATGCTTGTCATTTATGAACATTTTGAAAATCTTGGCTCTCTCTAATTCTCTCCTTCTCTCTCTCTTTCTCTCTCTCGGAGGACCTGAGCCCTGGGACCGTGCGTCGGGGCTGCCGGGCGTGATGGCTCCTTGCTGTCCCCAGTCCACCTGGCCTTGCTGCTATTCCAGTTTCAGCTGTTCTGCCTGCGGTTATGGAACCGCCACCTGTCCCGGACCTGCTATTTTCAACTCTTGATGATCGGCTATGAAAAGCCAACTGAAAATTATTCATGATTATTATTTGACCATGCTTGTCACTTATGAACATTTTGAACATCTTGGCATAGTTCTGTTATAATCTCCACCCAGCACAGCCAGAAGAGGACTGGCCACCCCTCATAGCCTGGTTCCTCTCTAGGTTTCTTCCTAGGTTCTTGCCTTTCTAGGGAGTTTTTCCTAGCCACCGTGCTTCTACACCTGCATTGCTTGCTGTTTGGGGTTTTAGGCTGGGTGTCTGTACAGCACTTCGAGATATTAGCTGATGTACGAAGGGCTATATAAAATAAACTTGATTTGATTTGATTTGAAGTTTCCAAAACTGTCAAAATATTGTCTGTGAGTATAACAGAACTGATTTAGCAGGCGAAAACCTGAGGACCTCCAACCCGGAAGTGCTTTTTTAAATTATTTTATCCCTGTTCCATTTTTATCCCTGTTCCATTGCTTGCCCCTCCTCCATTTAAAGGGGTATCAACCAGATTAATTTTCCAATGGCTTCCTCAGGCTGTGACCAGGCTTTAGACATAGTTTCAAGCTTTTATTTTGAAAAATGAGTGAGATTTATCAAAATGCGTCAGGTGTCCTTTGATTAGTTTCTGCGCAGGAGAGATGTGGCTTAACATTTTCTTTCTCTGTAGTATTGAGCAGTTTACCGTCCGGTTGAAATATGATCGATTATGTATGAGGATTGATTATAAAAAACCTTTGACATGTTTCTACGAACATTACGGATACTTTTTGGAATTTTCGTCTGCCCTTCAGTACCGGAACGAGCTTGTGGTTTTCTGAACATAACGGACAAACCAAATGGTGGTTTTTGGTTATAAAACTAATCTTTATCGAACAAGAATAAAATGTGTTGTGTAACTGGGAGTCTCGTGAGTGCAAACATCTGAAGATTATCAAAGGTAAGCGATTAATTTTACTGCTTCTCTGACCTTCAAGACCAAGCTAATTTAAGGCTAGCTGTTCTAGCAGTGATTGATACACTCACAAACGCTTGGATTGCTTTCGCTGTAAAGCATATTTTTAAAATCTGATACGATAGGTGGATTAACAACAAGCTAAGCTGTGTTTTGGTATATTTCACTTGTGATTCCATGTTATAAATATTTTTTGTATTATTTTTGAATTTGACGCTCTGCAATTCAGCGGTTGTTTACGAAAATGATCCCGTAAAAGGGATCCGTGAGGCAAGAAGTTTTAAGAGATATCTGTTTTTTTGCATTGGCTGCATAAAAATCCACAGCATCAGCCTATGTTGGCCTTCCACATCTGGGTGGAAAGTGTGTCTGAGATACAAACGAATATGTCCCGGCTATGGAAAGGGACACTCTCAGATACAAACTAATATGACCCCACTATGGAAAGAGGAGACTCTCAGATACAAACTAATATGACCCCACTATGGAAAGGGGAGACTCTCAGCTACAAACTAATATGACCCCACTATGGAAAGGGGAGACTCTCAGATACAAACTAATATGACCCCACTATGGAAAGGGGAGACTCTCAGATACAAACTAATATGACCCCACTATGGAAAGAGGAGACTCAGCTACAAACTAATATGACCCCACTATGGAAAGAGGAGACTCTCAGCTACAAACTAATATGACCCCACTATGGAAAGAGGAGACTCAGCTACAAACTAATATGACCCCACCATGGAAAGGAGAGACTCTCAGATACAAACTAATATGACCCCACTATGGAAAGAGGAGACTCAGCTACAAACTAATATGACCCCACTATGGAAAGAGGAGACTCAGCTACAAACTAATATGACCCCACCATGGAAAGGAGAGACTCTCAGATACAAACTAATATGACCCCACTATGGAAAGAGGAGACTCTCAGATACAAACTAATATGACCCCACTATGGAAAGAGGAGACTCAGCTACAAACTAATATGACCCCACTATGGAAAGAGGAGACTCAGCTACAAACTAATATGACCCCACTATGGAAAGAGGAGACTCTCAGATACAAACTAATATGACCCCACTATGGAAAGAGGAGACTCAGCTACAAACTAATATGACCCCACTATGGAAAGAGGAGACTCAGCTACAAACTAATATGACCCCACTATGGAAAGAGGAGACTCAGCTACAAACTAATATGACCCCACTATGGAAAGAGGAGACTCTCAGCTATAAACTAATATGACCCCACTATGGAAATAGGAGACTCAGCTACAAACTAATATGACCCCACTATGGAAAGAGGAGACTCTCAGATACAAACTAATATGACCCCACTATGGAAAGAGGAGACTCTCAGATACAAACTAATATGACCCCACTATGGAAAGAGGAGACTCTCAGATACAAACTAATATGACCCCACTATGGAAAGAGGAGACTCAGCTACAAACTAATATGACCCCACTATGGAAAGAGGAGACTCTCAGATACAAACTAATATGACCCCACTATGGAAAGGGGAGACTCAGCTACAAACTAATATGACCCCACTATGGAAAGAGGAGACTCTCAGATACAAACTAATATGACCCCACTATGGAAAGAGGAGACTCTCAGATACAAACTAATATGACCCCACTATGGAAAGAGGAGACTCTCAGATACAAACTAATATGACCCCACTATGGAAAGAGGAGACTCAGCTACAAACTAATATGACCCCACTATGGAAAGAGGAGACTCTCAGATACAAACTAATATGACCCCACTATGGAAAGAGGAGACTCTCAGATACAAACTAATATGACCCCACTATGGAAAGAGGAGACTCTCAGCTACAAACTAATATGACCACACTATGGAAAGAGGAGACTCAGCTACAAACTAATATGACCCCACTATGGAAAGAGGAGACTCTCAGATACAAACTAATATGACCCCACTATGGAAAGAGGAGACTCAGCTACAAACTAATATGACCCCACTATGGAAAGTGGAGACTCAGCTACAAACTAATATGACCCCACTATGGAAAGAGGAGACTCTCAGATACAAACTAATATGACCCCACTATGGAAAGAGGAGACTCAGCTACAAACTAATATGACCCCACTATGGAAAGAGGAGACTCTCAGATACAAACTAATATGACCCCACTATGGAAAGAGGAGACTCAGCTACAAACTAATATGACCCCACTATGGAAAGGGGAGACTCAGCTACAAACTAATATGACCCCACTATGGAAAGAGGAGACTCAGATACAAACTAATATGACCCCACTATGGAAAGAGGAGACTCAGATACAAACTAATATGACCCCACTATGGAAAGGGGGGACTCTCAGCTACAAACTAATATGACCCCACTATGGAAAGGGGAGACTCAGATACAAACTAATATGACCCCACTATGGAAAGAGGAGACTCTCAGCTACAAACTAATATGACCCCACTATGGAAGGATGAGACTCAGATACAAACTAATATGACCCCACTATGGAAAGAGGAGACTCAGATACAAACTAATATGACCCCACTATGGAAAGAGGAGACTCTCAGATACAAACTAATATGACCCCACTATGGAAAGGGGAGACTCAGATACAAACTAATATGACCCCACTATGGAAAGAGGAGACTCAGATACAAACTAATATGACCCCACTATGGAAAGAGAAGACTCTCAGATACAAACTAATATGACCCCACTATGGAAAGGGGAGACTCAGATACAAACTAATATGACCCCACTATGGAAAGAGGAGACTCTCAGATACAAACTAATATGACCCCACTATGGAAAGGGGAGACTCAGATACAAACTAATATGACCCCACTATGGAAAGAGGAGACTCAGATACAAACTAATATGACCCCACTATGGAAAGAGGAGACTCTCAGCTACAAACTAATATGACCCCACTATGGAAAGAGGAGACTCAGCTACAAACTAATATGACCCCACTATGGAAAGAGGAGACTCAGATACAAACTAATATGACCCCACTATGGAAAGAGGAGACTCTCAGATACAAACTAATATGACCCCACTATGGAAAGGGGAGACTCTCAGCTACAAACTAACATGACCCCACTATGGAAAGAGGAGACTCTCAGCTACAAACTAATATGACCCCACTATGGAAAGAGGAGACTCTCAGCTACAAACTAATATGACCCCACTATGGAAAGAGGAGACTCAGATACAAACTAATATGACCCCACTATGGAAAGAGGAGACTCTCAGCTACAAACTAATATGACCCCACTATGGAAAGAGGAGACTCTCAGCTACAAACTAATATGACCCCACTATGGAAAGGGGAGACTCTCAGCTATAAACTAATATGACCCCACTATGGAAAGAGGAGACTCTCAGCTACAAACTAATATGACCCCACTATGGAAAGAGGAGACTCAGATACAAACTAATATGACCCCACTATGGAAAGAGGAGACTCTCAGATACAAACTAATATGACCCCACTATGGAAAGGGGAGACTCAGATACAAACTAATATGACCCCACTATGGAAAGAGGAGACTCAGATACAAACTAATATGACCCCACTATGGAAAGAGGAGACTCTCAGATACAAACTAATATGACCCCACTATGGAAAGGGGAGACTCAGATACAAACTAATATGACCCCACTATGGAAAGAGGAGACTCTCAGATACAAACTAATATGACCCCACTATGGAAAGGGGAGACTCAGATACAAACTAATATGACCCCACTATGGAAAGAGGAGACTCAGATACAAACTAATATGACCCCACTATGGAAAGAGGAGACTCTCAGCTACAAACTAATATGACCCCACTATGGAAAGAGGAGACTCAGCTACAAACTAATATGACCCCACTATGGAAAGAGGAGACTCAGATACAAACTAATATGACCCCACAATGGAAAGGGGAGACTCAGATACAAACTAATATGACCCCACTATGGAAAGAGGAGACTCAGCTACAAACTAATATGACCCCACTATGGAAAGAGGAGACTCTCAGATACAAACTAATATGACCCCACTATGGAAAGGGGAGACTCTCAGATACAAACTAATATGACCCCACTATGGAAAGAGGAGACTCTCAGCTACAAACTAATATGACCCCACTATGGAAAGAGGAGACTCTCAGATACAAACTAATATGACCCCACTATGGAAAGAGGAGACTCAGCTACAAACTAATATGACCCCACTATGGAAAGGGGAGACTCAGATACAAACTAATATGACCCCACTATGGAAAGAGGAGACTCAGCTACAAACTAATATGACCCCACTATGGAAAGAGGAGACTCTCAGCTACAAACTAATATGACCCCACTATGGAAAGGGGAGACTCTCAGCTACAAACTAATATGACCCCACTATGGAAAGAGGAGACTCTCAGCTACAAACTAATATGACCCCACTATGGAAAGAGGAGACTCTCAGCTACAAACTAATATGACCCCACTATGGAAAGAGGAGACTCAGATACAAACTAATATGACCCCACTATGGAAAGAGGAGACTCTCAGCTACAAACTAATATGACCCCACTATGGAAAGGGGAGACTCTCAGATACAAACTAATATGACCCCACTATGGACAGAGGAGACTCTCAGCTACAAACTAATATGACCCCACTATGGAAAGAGGAGACTCTCAGCTCCAAACTAATATGACCCCACTATGGAAAGAGGAGACTCTCAGATACAAACTAATATGACCCCACTATGGAAAGAGGAGACTCTCAGCTACAAACTAATATGACCCCACTAAGGAAAGAGGAGACTCTCAGCTACAAACTAATATGACCCCACTATGGAAAGAGGAGACTCAGCTACAAACTAATATGACCCCACTATGGAAAGAGGAGACTCTCAGCTACAAACTAATATGACCCCACTATGGAAAGAGGAGACTCTCAGCTACAAACTAATATGACCCCACTATGGAAAGGGGAGACTCAGCTACAAACTAATATGACCCCACTATGGAAAGAGGAGACTCTCAGCTACAAACTAATATGACCCCACTATGGAAAGAGGAGACTCTCAGATACAAACTAATATGACCCCACTATGGAAAGAGGAGACTCAGCTACAAACTAATATGACCCCACTATGGAAAGAGGAGACTCTCAGATACAAACTAATATGACCCCACCATGTAAAGAGGAGACTCTCAGATACAAACTAATATGACCCCACTATGGAAAGAGGAGACTCAGCTACAAACTAATATGACCCCACTATGGAAAGAGGAGACTCTCAGATACAAACTAATATGACCCCACTATGGAAAGAGGAGACTCAGCTACAAACTAATATGACCCCACTATGGAAAGAGGAGACTCAGCTACAAACTAATATGACCCCACTATGGAAAGAGGAGACTCAGATACAAACTAATATGACCCCACTATGGAAAGAGGAGACTCTCAGATACAAACTAATATGACCCCACTATGGAAAGAGGAGACTCTCACAAACACAATGGTGCTCTACGACAAGTAGGACACATGTCAGTACAGACAACAAGTAGGTCACATGTCAGTACAGACAACAAGTAGGTCACATGTCAGTACAGACAACAAGTAGGACACATGTCAGTACAGACAACAAGTAGGTCACATGTCAGTACAGACAACAAGTAGGTCACATGTCAGTACAGACAACAAGTAGGACACATGTCAGTACAGACAACAAGTAGGACACATGTCAGTACAGACAACAAGTAGGTCACATGTCAGTACAGACAACACGTAGGTCACATGGAGGAGAGGTATCAGTTGGGACTTATGTATAGTATTATATTACTGTATGACTACAGTAAAAAAAAGAACATTTTAGAAAGAGAGGGTCCAGATTGTCTGACCTGGCTGAGACATGAATACAGTCCCATTACCCCCCTGCTGACCTGACTGAGACATGACTATAGTCCCATTACCCCCCTGCTGACCTGATTGAGACAAGGCCACAGTCGAATTACCCCCCCTGCTGACCTGGCTGATACATGACTACAGTCCCATTACCCCCCCCCCCCCCCCCCCCCCGCTGACCTGGCTGAGACAAGACTACAGTCCCATTACCCCCCCTGCTGACATGGCTGAGACAAGACTCTAGTCCCATTACCCCCCCTGCTGACCTGGCTGTGACAAGACTACAGTACCATTACCCCCTCTTTAAAAAAAATATATATTTCGCCTTTATTTAACCAGGTCGGCCAGTTGAGAATAAGTTCTCATTTACAACTTCGACCTGGCCAAGATAAAGCAAAGCAGTGCGACACAAACAACAACACAGAGTTACACATGGAATAAACAAACGTACAGTCAATAACACAATAGAAAAAAATCTATATACTGTGTGTGCAAATGAGGTAAGATTAGGGAGGTAAGTCCATAAATAGGCCGTAGTGGCTAAGTAATTACAATTTAGCAATTTAACACTGGGGTGATAGATGTGCAGATGATGAATGTGCAAGTAGAGATACTGAGGAGCAAAGGAGCAAAAAATAATAATAAATAACAATATGTGGATGAGGTAGTTGGATGGGCTATTTACAGATGGGCTATGTACAGGTGCAGTGATCTGTGAGCTGCTCTGACAGCTGATGCTTAAAGGTAGTTGCTATGGGTGGGTGCTGCTATGGTGACTAGTGAGCTGAGATAAGCCGGGGCTTTACCTAGCAAAGACTTATAGATTACCTGGAGCCAGTGGGTTTGGCAACGAATATGAAGTGAGGGCCATCCACCGAGAGCATACAGGTTGCAGTGGTGGGTAGTACATGGGGCTTTGGTGACAAAACGGATGGCACTGTGATAGACTGCATCCAATTTGCTGAGTAGAGTGTTGGAGGCTATTTTATAAATGACATCGCTGAAGTCAAGGATTGGTAGGAAAGTCAGTTTTACGAGGGTATGTTTGGCGGCGTGAGTGAAGGATGCTTTGTTGTGAAATAGGAAGCCGATTCTAGATTTAATTTTGGATTGGAGATGCTTAATTTGAGTCTGAAAGGAGAGTTTACAGTCTAACCAGACATCTAGGTATTTGTAATTGTCAACATGGAACCCTGACCTGTTCACTGGACATGCTACCTGTCCCAGACCTGCTGTTTTCAACTCTCTAGAGACAGCAGGAGTGGTAGAGATACTCTGAATGATTGGCTATGAAAAGCCAACTGACATTTACTCCTGAGGTGCTGACCTGTTGCACCCTCGACAACCATTGTGATTATTATTATCTGACCCTGCTAGTTATCTTTGAACATTTGAACATCTTGGCCATGTTCTGTTATAATCTCCAACCGGTAAGAGGACTGGCCACCCCTCATAGCCTGTTTCCTCTCTAGGTTTCTTCCTAGGTTCTGGCCTTTCTAGAGAGGTTTTCTTATTCACCGTGCTTCTACACCTGCATTGCTTGCTGTTTGGGGTTTTAGGCTGGGTTTCTGTACAGCACTTTGTGACATCAGCTGATATAAGAAGGGCTAAATACATTTGATTGATTTAAATATTCTAAGTCAGAACCGTCCAGAGTAGTGATGCTGGACGGGAGGGCAGGTGCTGGCTGTGATCGGTTGAAGAGCATTCATTTACTTTACTTGCATTTAAGAGCAGTTGGAGTCCACGGAAGGAGAAATGTATGGCATTGAAGCTCGTCTGGAGGTTAGTTAACACCGTGTCCAAAGAAGGGCCAGAAGTGTACAGATTGGTGTCGTCTGCATAGAGGTGGATCAGAGACCCACCAGCAGCAAGAACGACATCATTGATGTATACAGAGAAAAGAGTTGGCCCGAGAATTGAACCCTGTGGCACCCCCATAGAGACTGCCAGAGGTCCGGACAACAGGCCCTCCGATTTGACATACTGAACTCTATCAGAGAAGTAGTTGGTGAACCAGGCGAGGCAATCATTTGAGAAACCAAGGCTGTTGAGTCTGCCGATAAGAATGTGGTGATTGACAGATTCGAAAGCATTGGCCAGGTCAATGAATACGGCTACACAGTATTGTCTTTTATCGATGGTGGTTAGGATGTCGTTTCGGACCTTGAGAGTGGCTGAGGTGCACCCATGACCAGCTCGGAAACCAGATTGCATAGCAGAGAAAGTACGGTGGGATTAGGGTTAGGGCAAGTCAGTTAAGAACACATTCTAATTTTCAATGTCGGCCTAGGAATGGTGGGTTAACTGCCTTGTTCAGGGGCAGAACGACAGATTTTTACCTTATCAGCTCGGGGGATTCAATCTTGCAACCTTACAGTTAACTAGTCCAACGCTCTAACCACCTGATTACATTGCACTCCACGAGGAGCCTGCCTGTTACGCGAATGCAGTAGAAGCCAAGGTAAGTTGCTCGCTAGCATTAAACTTATCTTATAAAAAACAATCAATCAATCATAATCACTAGTTAACTACACATGGTTGATGATATTACTAGTTTATCTAGCGTGTCCTGCGTTGCATATCATCGAGGCGGTGCGTATCGTTGCTGCAATGTGTACCGAACCATACACATCAATGCCTTTCTTAAAATCAATACACAGAAGTATATATTTGTAAACCTGCATATTTAGCTAAAAGATATCCAGGTTAGCAGGAAATATTAACCAGGTGAAATTGTGTCACTTCTCTTGCGTTCATTGCACGCAGAGTCAGTGTATATGCAACAGTTTGGGCCACCTAATTTGCCAGAATTTTATGTAATTATGACATAACATTGAAGGTTGTGCAATGTAACAGGAATATTTAGATTTATGGATGCCACCCGTTAGATAAAATACGGAACGGTTCCGTATTTCACTGAAATAATAAACGTTTTGTTTTCGAGATGATAGTTTCCGGATTAGACCATATTAATGACCTAAGGCTCGTATTTCTGTGTTATTATGTTATAACTAAGTCTATGATTTGATAGAGCAGTCTGACTGAGCGGTGGTAGGCAGCAGCAGGCTCGTAAGCATTCATTCAACACTTTTCTGCGTTTTGCCAGAAGCTCTTCGCTGTGCTTCAAGCCTATCAACTCCCGAGATTAGGCTGGTGTAACCGATGTGAAATGGCTAACTAGTTAGCAGGGTGTGCGCTAATAGCGTTTCAAACGTCACTCGCTCTGAGACTTGGAGTAGTTGTTCCCCTTGCTCTGCATGGGTAACACTGCTTCGAGGGTGGCTGTTGTCGTTGTGTTCCTGGTTCGAGCCCAGGTAGGAGCGAGGAGAGGGATGGAAGCTATACTGTTACACTGGCCATACTAAAGGGCCTATAAGAACATCCAATATTATTACAAAAAAAATAAAAAAATCGGCCGATTAATCGGTATCGGCTTTTTTGGTCCTCCAATAATCGGTACCAGTATTGGCGTTGAAAAATCATAATCGGTCGACCTCTAATCTATGTATATAGATATAAAACAATATAATAAACTATTTAGATATTAAACAATATAGATATTTAACCATACACATATTAAACTATATTCATGTTAAACCATACATATAGTAAACCATACACATATTAAACCAAATAGATATAAAACCATATAGATATTAAACTATATAGATATTAAACCATATAGATATTAAACTATATAGATATTAAATTATGTAGATATTAAACTATACAGATATGAAACTATATAGATATTAAACCATACAGATATTAAACTATATAGATATTAAACCATACAGATATTAAACTATATAGATATTAAACCATATAGATATTAAACTATATAGATATTAAACTATATAGATATTAAATTATGTAGATATTAAACTATACAGATATGAAACTATATAGATATTAAACCATACAGATATTAAACTATACTGATATGAAACCATACAGATATTAAACTATACTGATATGAAACCATACAGATATTGAACTATATAGATATTAAACTACACAGATATTAAACCACATAGATATTTAACCATATAGATACAAATCCATATAGATACTAATCCATATAGATATTAAACTATATAGATATTAAACCATACAGATTTTAAACTACTTTATATAGATATTTACCATACAGACGTTAAAATATACAGATATTAAACTATATAGATAATAAACCATATAGATACTAAACCATATAGATATTTAACTATACAGATATTAAACAAAATAGATATTAAACTATATAGATGTTTAACTATAAATATATTAAACCATATAGACATTAAACTATATAGATATTAAACTCCATAGATATTAAACTGTACAGATATTAAACCATATAGATATTAAACTATATAGATATTAAACTATACAGATATTAAACCATATAGATATTAAAATATATAGATATTAAACCATACAGATATTAAACTATATAGATATTAAACTATATAGATATTAAACTATATAGATATTAAACTGTACAGATATTAAACTATATAGATATTAAATCATATAGATAGTAAACTAAACAGATAATCACAAGATGTTCCATCTCACCTGCCGACACACACACACACACACACACACACACACACACACACACACACACACACACACACACACACACACACACACACACACACACACACACACACACACACACACACACAGAGAGAGAGAGTACTTACAGAGTAGCCAGCAGAGTGGTGTGAGTTCCATCCTGTCTTGCTGCTGAGTGAGACTCTCTGATCTCCAGTTATAGACCTTCCTCCTCCTTCCTGTTCTGACCAAAAGGCCCTGCTGATGACTTGGTGAAACAGAGGAAGAGAGAGTATAATATTTTGTCTATACTTCCTCCTCTACCACTGTATATTTCTTCATTGCCATTCCTCCCACCACTGGACTAGGGTCATATCCATTAAAGCCAACCATTCCCATGTGCTCATCTGTGTTATTCTGAGAGGATTGACCCCTAACCCCTACTATCAGCCACTACTGTAGATCTGAGAGGATTGATCTCTAACCCCTACTATCAGTCACTACTGTAGATCTGAGAGGATTGACCCCTAACCCCTACTATCAGTCACTACTGTAGATCTGAGAGGATTGACCTCTAACCCCTACTATCAGTCACTACTGTGGACCTGAGAGGATTGACCTCTAACCACTACTATCAGCCACTACTGTAGATCTGAGAGGATTGATCTCTAACCCCTACTATCAGTCACTACTGTAGATCTGAGAGGATTGACCTCTAACCCCTACTATCACTCACTACTGTAGATCTGAGAGGCTTGACCTCTAACCCCTACTATCCTTGTATGACTGGTGGAGGAGAGACAGGTGTGTTCTACAGGTCTGATGGGAGGTATTAGACCATTCTCCTTGTATGACTGGTGGAGGAGAGACAGGTGTGTTCTACAGGTCTTTCTGATGGAGGTATTAGACCATTCTCCTTGTATGACTGGTGGAGGAGAGACAGGTGTGTTCTACAGGTCTGATGGGAGACATTAGACCATTCTCCTTGTATGACTGGTGGAGGAGAGACAGGTGTGTTCTACAGGTCTGATGGGAGGTATTAGACCATTCTCCTTGTATGACTGGTGGAGGAGAGACAGGTGTGTTCTACAGGTCTTTCTGATGGGAGGTATTAGACCATTCTCCTTGTATGACTGGTGGAGGAGAGACAGGTGTGTTCTACAGGTCTTTCTGATGGGAGGTATTAGACCATTCTCCTTGTATGACTGGTGGAGGAGAGACAGGTGTGTTCTACAGGTCTTTCTGATGGGAGGCATTAGACCATTCTCCTTGTATGACTGGTGGAGGAGAGACAGGTGTGTTCTACTGGTCTGATGGAGACATTAGACCATTCTCCTTGTATGACTGGTGGAGGAGAGTCAGGCGTGTTCTACTGGTCTGATGGAGGTATTAGACCATTCTCCTTGTATGACTGGTGGAGGAGAGACAGGTGTGTTCTACAGGTCTGATGGGAGGTATTAGACCATTCTCCTTGTATGACTGGTGGAGGAGAGACAGGTGTGTTCTACAGGTCTTTCTGATGGGAGGCATTAGACCATTCTCCTTGTATGACTGGCGGAGGAGATTCAGGCGTGTTCTACTGGTCTGATGGGAGACATTAGACCATTCTCCTTGTATGACTGGTGGAGGAGAGTCAGGTGTGTTCTACAGGTCTGATGGAGGTATTAGACCATTCTCCTTGTATGACTGGTGGAGGAGAGACAGGTGTGTTCTACAGGTCTTTCTGATGGAGGTATTAGACCATTCTCCTTGTATGACTGGTGGAGGAGAGACAGGTGTGTTCTACAGGTCTTTCTGATGGAGGTATTAGACCATTCTCCTTGTATGACTGGTGGAGGAGAGACAGGTGTGTTCTACAGGTCTTTCTGATGGGAGGTATTAGACCATTCTCCTTGTATGACTGGTGGAGGAGAGACAGGTGTGTTCTACAGGTCTTTCTGATGGGAGGCATTAGACCATTCTCCTTGTATGACTGGTGGAGGAGAGTCAGGTGTGTTCTACTGGTCTGATGGAGACATTAGACCATTCTCCTTGTATGACTGGTGGAGGAGAGACAGGTGTGTTCTACTGGTCTGATGGAGACATTAGACCATTCTCCTTGTATGACTGGTGGAGGAGAGACAGGTGTGTTCTACAGGTCTTTCTGATGGAGGTATTAGACCATTCTCCTTGTATGACTGGTGGAGGAGAGACAGGTGTGTTCTACAGGTCTTTCTGATGAGAGGTATTAGACCATTCTCCTTGTATGACTGGTGGATGAGAGACAGGTGTGTTCTACAGGTCTTTCTGATGGAGGCATTAGACCATTCTCCTTGTATGGCTGGTGGAGGAGAGACAGGTGTGTTCTACAGGTCTGATGGGAGGTATTAGACCATTCTCCTTGTATGACTGGTGGAGGAGAGTCAGGTGTGTTCTACAGGTCTGATGGGAGGTATTAGACCATTCTCCTTGTATGACTGGTGGAGGAGAGACAGGTGTGTTCTACAGGTCTTTCTGATGGGAGGTATTAGACCATTCTCCTTGTATGACTGGTGGAGGAGAGACAGGTGTGTTCTACAGGTCTTTCTGATGGGAGGTATTAGACCATTCTCCTTGTATGACTGGTGGAGGAGAGACAGGTGTGTTCTACAGGTCTTTCTGATGGGAGGCATTAGACCATTCTCCTTGTATGACTGGTGGAGGAGAGACAGGTGTGTTCTACAGGTCTGATGGGAGGTATTAGACCATTCTCCTTGTATGACTGGTGGAGGAGAGACAGGTGTGTTCTACAGGTCTGATGGAGGTATTAGACCATTCTCCTTGTATGACTGGTGGAGGAGAGACAGGTGTGTTCTACAGGTCTTTATGATGGGAGACATTAGACCATTCTCCTTGTATGACTGGTGGAGGAGAGACAGGTGTGTTCTACAGGTCTTTCCGATGGGAGGCATTAGACCATTCTCCTTGTATGACTGGTGGAGGAGAGTCAGGTGTGTTCTACAGGTCTGATGGAGGTATTAGACCATTCTCCTTGTATGACTGGTGGAGGAGAGACAGGTGTGTTCTACGGGTCTTTCTGATGGGAGGCATTAGACCATTCTCCTTGTATGACTGGTGGAGGAGAGACAGGTGTGTTCTACAGGTCTTTCTGATGGGAGGCATTAGACCATTCTCCTTGTATGACTGGTGGAGGAGAGACAGGTGTGTTCTACAGGTCTGATGGAGGTATTAGACCATTCTCCTTGTATGACTGGTGGAGGAGAGACAGGTGTGTTCTACAGGTCTGATGGAGGCATTAGACCATTCTCCTTGTATGACTGGTGGAGGAGAGACAGGTGTGTTCTACAGGTCTGATGGAGGTATTAGACCATTCTCCTTGTATGACTGGTGGAGGAGAGACAGGTGTGTTCTACAGGTCTTTCTGATGGGAGGCATTAGACCATTCTCCTTGTATGACTGGTGGAGGAGAGACAGGTGTGTTCTACAGGTCTTTCTGATGGAGACATTAGACCATTCTCCTTGTATGACTGGTGGAGGAGAGACAGGTGTGTTCTACAGGTCTTTCTGATGGGAGGCATTAGACCATTCTCCTTGTATGACTGGTGGAGGAGAGACAGGTGTGTTCTACAGGTCTTTCTGATGGGAGGCATTAGACCATTCTCCTTGTATGACTGGTGGAGGAGAGACAGGTGTGTTCTACTGGTCTGATGGAGACATTAGACCATTCTCCTTGTATGACTGGTGGAGGAGAGTCAGGTGTGTTCTACTGGTCTGATGGAGACATTAGACCATTCTCCTTGTATGACTGGTGGAGGAGAGACAGGTGTGTTCTACAGGTCTGATGGAGACATTAGACCATTCTCCTTGTATGACTGGTGGAGGAGAGACAGGTGTGTTCTACAGGTCTTTCTGATGGAGGTATTAGACCATTCTCCTTGTATGACTGGTGGAGGAGAGACAGGTGTGTTCTACAGGTCTTTCTGATGGGAGGCATTAGACCATTCTCCTCGTATGACTGGTGGAGGAGAGACAGGTGTGTTCTACAGGTCTTTCTGATGGAGGTATTAGACCATTCTCCTTGTATGACTGGTGGAGGAGAGACAGGTGTGTTCTACAGGTCTTTCTGATGGAGACATTAGACCATTCTCCTTGTATGACTGGTGGAGGAGAGACAGGTGTGTTCTACAGGTCTTTCTGATGGAGGTATTAGACCATTCTCCTTGTATGACTGGCGGAGGAGAGACAGGTGTGTTCTACAGGTCTTTCTGATGGAGGTATTAGACCATTCTCCTTGTATGACTGGTGGAGGAGAGACAGGTGTGTTCTACAGGTCTGATGGGAGGTATTAGACCATTCTCCTTGTATGACTGGTGGAGGAGAGACAGGTGTGTTCTACAGGTCTTTCTGATGGGAGGTATTAGACCATTCTCCTTGTATGACTGGTGGAGGAGAGACAGGTGTGTTCTACAGGTCTTTCTGATGGGAGGCATTAGACCATTCTCCTTGTATGACTGGTGGAGGAGAGACAGGTGTGTTCTACAGGTCTTTCTGATGGGAGGCATTAGACCATTCTCCTTGTATGACTGGCGGAGGAGATTCAGGCGTGTTCTACTGGTCTGATGGGAGACATTAGACCATTCTCCTTGTATGACTGGTGGAGGAGAGTCAGGTGTGTTCTACAGGTCTGATGGAGGTATTAGACCATTCTCCTTGTATGACTGGTGGAGGAGAGACAGGTGTGTTCTACAGGTCTTTCTGATGGAGGTATTAGACCATTCTCCTTGTATGACTGGTGGAGGAGAGACAGGTGTGTTCTACAGGTCTTTCTGATGGAGGTATTAGACCATTCTCCTTGTATGACTGGTGGAGGAGAGACAGGTGTGTTCTACAGGTCTTTCTGATGGGAGGTATTAGACCATTCTCCTTGTATGACTGGTGGAGGAGAGACAGGTGTGTTCTACAGGTCTTTCTGATGGGAGGCATTAGACCATTCTCCTTGTATGACTGGTGGAGGAGAGACAGGTGTGTTCTACTGGTCTGATGGAGACATTAGACCATTCTCCTTGTATGACTGGTGGAGGAGAGACAGGTGTGTTCTACAGGTCTTTCTGATGGAGGTATTAGACCATTCTCCTTGTATGACTGGTGGAGGAGAGACAGGTGTGTTCTACAGGTCTTTCTGATGAGAGGTATTAGACCATTCTCCTTGTATGACTGGTGGAGGAGAGACAGGTGTGTTCTACAGGTCTTTCTGATGGAGGCATTAGACCATTCTCCTTGTATGGCTGGTGGAGGAGAGACAGGTGTGTTCTACAGGTCTGATGGGAGGTATTAGACCATTCTCCTTGTATGACTGGTGGAGGAGAGTCAGGTGTGTTCTACAGGTCTGATGGGAGGTATTAGACCATTCTCCTTGTATGACTGGTGGAGGAGAGACAGGTGTGTTCTACAGGTCTTTCTGATGGGAGGCATTAGACCATTCTCCTTGTATGACTGGCGGAGGAGAGACAGGTGTGTTCTACAGGTCTTTCTGATGGAGGTATTAGACCATTCTCCTTGTATGACTGGTGGAGGAGAGACAGGTGTGTTCTACAGGTCTGATGGGAGGTATTAGACCATTCTCCTTGTATGACTGGTGGAGGAGAGACAGGTGTGTTCTACAGGTCTTTCTGATGGGAGGTATTAGACCATTCTCCTTGTATGACTGGTGGAGGAGAGACAGGTGTGTTCTACAGGTCTTTCTGATGGGAGGCATTAGACCATTCTCCTTGTATGACTGGTGGAGGAGAGACAGGTGTGTTCTACAGGTCTTTCTGATGGGAGGCATTAGACCATTCTCCTTGTATGACTGGCGGAGGAGATTCAGGCGTGTTCTACTGGTCTGATGGGAGACATTAGACCATTCTCCTTGTATGACTGGTGGAGGAGAGTCAGGTGTGTTCTACAGGTCTGATGGAGGTATTAGACCATTCTCCTTGTATGACTGGTGGAGGAGAGACAGGTGTGTTCTACAGGTCTTTCTGATGGAGGTATTAGACCATTCTCCTTGTATGACTGGTGGAGGAGAGACAGGTGTGTTCTACAGGTCTTTCTGATGGAGGTATTAGACCATTCTCCTTGTATGACTGGTGGAGGAGAGACAGGTGTGTTCTACAGGTCTTTCTGAAGGGAGGTATTAGACCATTCTCCTTGTATGACTGGTGGAGGAGAGACAGGTGTGTTCTACAGGTCTTTCTGATGGGAGGCATTAGACCATTCTCCTTGTATGACTGGTGGAGGAGAGACAGGTGTGTTCTACTGGTCTGATGGAGACATTAGACCATTCTCCTTGTATGACTGGTGGAGGAGAGACAGGTGTGTTCTACAGGTCTTTCTGATGGAGGTATTAGACCATTCTCCTTGTATGACTGGTGGAGGAGAGACAGGTGTGTTCTACAGGTCTTTCTGATGAGAGGTATTAGACCATTCTCCTTGTATGACTGGTGGAGGAGAGACAGGTGTGTTCTACAGGTCTTTCTGATGGAGGCATTAGACCATTCTCCTTGTATGGCTGGTGGAGGAGAGACAGGTGTGTTCTACAGGTCTGATGGGAGGTATTAGACCATTCTCCTTGTATGACTGGTGGAGGAGAGTCAGGTGTGTTCTACAGGTCTGATGGGAGGTATTAGACCATTCTCCTTGTATGACTGGTGGAGGAGAGACAGGTGTGTTCTACAGGTCTTTCTGATGGGAGGTATTAGACCATTCTCCTTGTATGACTGGTGGAGGAGAGACAGGTGTGTTCTACAGGTCTTTCTGATGGGAGGTATTAGACCATTCTCCTTGTATGACTGGTGGAGGAGAGACAGGTGTGTTCTACAGGTCTTTCTGATGGGAGGCATTAGACCATTCTCCTTGTATGACTGGTGGAGGAGAGACAGGTGTGTTCTACAGGTCTGATGGGAGGTATTAGACCATTCTCCTTGTATGACTGGTGGAGGAGAGACAGGTGTGTTCTACAGGTCTGATGGAGGTATTAGACCATTCTCCTTGTATGACTGGTGGAGGAGAGACAGGTGTGTTCTACAGGTCTTTATGATGGGAGACATTAGACCATTCTCCTTGTATGACTGGTGGAGGAGAGACAGGTGTGTTCTACAGGTCTTTCCGATGGGAGGCATTAGACCATTCTCCTTGTATGACTGGTGGAGGAGAGTCAGGTGTGTTCTACAGGTCTGATGGAGGTATTAGACCATTCTCCTTGTATGACTGGTGGAGGAGAGACAGGTGTGTTCTACGGGTCTTTCTGATGGGAGGCATTAGACCATTCTCCTTGTATGACTGGTGGAGGAGAGACAGGTGTGTTCTACAGGTCTTTCTGATGGGAGGCATTAGACCATTCTCCTTGTATGACTGGTGGAGGAGAGACAGGTGTGTTCTACAGGTCTGATGGAGGTATTAGACCATTCTCCTTGTATGACTGGTGGAGGAGAGACAGGTGTGTTCTACAGGTCTGATGGAGGCATTAGACCATTCTCCTTGTATGACTGGTGGAGGAGAGACAGGTGTGTTCTACAGGTCTGATGGAGGTATTAGACCATTCTCCTTGTATGACTGGTGGAGGAGAGACAGGTGTGTTCTACAGGTCTTTCTGATGGGAGGCATTAGACCATTCTCCTTGTATGACTGGTGGAGGAGAGACAGGTGTGTTCTACAGGTCTTTCTGATGGAGACATTAGACCATTCTCCTTGTATGACTGGTGGAGGAGAGACAGGTGTGTTCTACAGGTCTTTCTGATGGGAGGCATTAGACCATTCTCCTTGTATGACTGGTGGAGGAGAGACAGGTGTGTTCTACAGGTCTTTCTGATGGGAGGCATTAGACCATTCTCCTTGTATGACTGGTGGAGGAGAGACAGGTGTGTTCTACTGGTCTGATGGAGACATTAGACCATTCTCCTTGTATGACTGGTGGAGGAGAGTCAGGTGTGTTCTACTGGTCTGATGGAGACATTAGACCATTCTCCTTGTATGACTGGTGGAGGAGAGACAGGTGTGTTCTACAGGTCTGATGGAGACATTAGACCATTCTCCTTGTATGACTGGTGGAGGAGAGACAGGTGTGTTCTACAGGTCTTTCTGATGGAGGTATTAGACCATTCTCCTTGTATGACTGGTGGAGGAGAGACAGGTGTGTTCTACAGGTCTTTCTGAATGGAGGCATTAGACCATTCTCCTTGTATGACTGGTGGAGGAGAGACAGGTGTGTTCTACAGGTCTTTCTGATGGAGGTATTAGACCATTCTCCTTGTATGACTGGTGGAGGAGAGACAGGTGTGTTCTACAGGTCTTTCTGATGGAGACATTAGACCATTCTCCTTGTA
This sequence comes from Salvelinus alpinus, assembly GCF_045679555.1. Taxonomy (NCBI): domain Eukaryota; kingdom Metazoa; phylum Chordata; class Actinopteri; order Salmoniformes; family Salmonidae; genus Salvelinus; species Salvelinus alpinus. Next base: position 40,176,406 of record NC_092116.1, on the reverse strand, counting down.
TGACTGGTGGAGGAGAGACAGGTGTGTTCTACAGGTCTTTCTGATGGAGGTATTAGACCATTCTCCTTGTATGACTGGCGGAGGAGAGACAGGTGTGTTCTACAGGTCTTTCTGATGGAGGTATTAGACCATTCTCCTTGTATGACTGGTGGAGGAGAGACAGGTGTGTTCTACAGGTCTGATGGGAGGTATTAGACCATTCTCCTTGTATGACTGGTGGAGGAGAGACAGGTGTGTTCTACAGGTCTTTCTGATGGGAGGTATTAGACCATTCTCCTTGTATGACTGGTGGAGGAGAGACAGGTGTGTTCTACAGGTCTTTCTGATGGGAGGCATTAGACCATTCTCCTTGTATGACTGGTGGAGGAGAGACAGGTGTGTTCTACAGGTCTTTCTGATGAGAGGTATTAGACCATTCTCCTTGTATGACTGGTGGAGGAGAGACAGGTGTGTTCTACAGGTCTTTCTGATGAGAGGTATTAGACCATTCTCCTTGTATGACTGGTGGAGGAGAGACAGGTGTGTTCTACAGGTCTTTCTGATGGAGGTATTAGACCATTCTCCTTGTATGACTGGTGGAGGAGAGACAGGTGTGTTCTACAGGTCTTTCTGATGGGAGGCATTAGACCATTCTCCTTGTATGACTGGTGCAGGAGAGACAGGTGTGTTCTACAGGTCTTTCTGATGGGAGGTATTAGACCATTCTCCTTGTATGACTGGTGGAGGAGAGACAGGTGTGTTCTACAGGTCTTTCTGATGGGAGACATTAGACCATTCTCCTTGTATGACTGGTGGAGAAGAGACAGGCGTGTTCTACTGATGCTGAAAAAACAAATTCCAGATACAAATATTTCGTCATTCTAATACAATAGATAGCCGTAATCACCGTCAGACACACCTGGCTAACTTGATGGGTCATGTGATCATCTGGTGAAATGTATATGTAGCTAGCTAACTAGTGTCGTGTCTTTGGCATCTTTAAAGTAAAGTCTGTTATTTTATCAAATCAATTCTCCGTAATTAATTTTACGTGAATTAACTAATCAGGTAGATGTAATTAACTAGGAGGTCGGGGCACCAAGGAAAATCTTCAGGTTACAAAGTTATAATTTTCCAAATACAACTTTTCAGATATTTTCATATCTGATCAATTAGTCTTCTAATTAATGAATTATTATTTTTCCTCAATCACACAGTAGATATGGGGGATGCCACGATCTATACCCAGAAAGGGCCATGTCCTGACACTAGCTAAACAATGAACCATAATGCCAATAAAAAACTATTGTCATAGCTAGTTAAAGTTAACCAAATAGGTTTAATGTTAGCTAGTTAGCTAGTTAACATTAGGCTATAACTAGCCATGCAAATGGCTTTCTAAGATAATATTACACAGGTCATACACGTAATGTTAGCTAGCGAGCCACCTAACGACAGGTAGATAGCAAACAGAAAGTGTTAACTTGCAATGAAAACAAAATCCTGACGAAATTAGAAATGTATAATATCAGAAAATGTAGCTGGACTCTTCCATATGGAGGAACTCTTCACAGCAGACTGGAACACTTTAACTAAGGAAGACGTCCTGTGTCGTTTCTGTTTTGTTTGCACAGCTTGCTTGTCGTGTCAAGTCACTCTGGTTCACATGGTCTGATTCATTTTCAGAGTCAGTCAGCATGGTAACGATCGTCCTCCTGAAAGTAGTCAATCACAACTTTTTCCCACTTTGTCAATAGCGCCTGATAATGTCAGGGCAGCAATGCTATTGAGAGCATTAGCAACACATTTGCAATTCTCCATGGCTAACGTTATATCTTTAAATCAATTCAAATGTTATTTGTCATATGCGCTGAATACAACAGTTGTAGACCTTAAAAACTTCTCTGCGCTACGGATCCCTTTAGCGGGATCATTTTCCTAAACAACTGCTGAATTGCAGGGCGCAAAATATTACAAAAAATATTTATAATCATGCAATCACAAGTGAAATATACCAAAACACAGCTTAGCTTGTTGTTAATCCACCTATCGTGTCAGATTTTGAAAATATGCTTTGCAGCGAAAACAATCCAAGCTTTTGTGAATGTATTAATCAATGCTAGAACAGCTAGCCCCAAATTAGCATGGTCACGAAAGTCAGAAAAGCAGTAAAATTAATCGTTTACCTTTGATAATCGTCGGATGTTTGCACTCACGAGACTCCCAGTTACACAACAAATGTTATTTTTGTTCGATAAATATTACTTTTACAACAAAAAAACGCCATTTGGGTTGCACGTTATGTTCAGAAAACCAAAGCCTCGTTCCGTTCGACAAAAAGTCCAAAAAGTATCTGTAATGTTCGAAGAAACATGTCAAATATTTTTTATAATCAATCCTCAGGTTGTTTTTAACAAACATAATCGATAATATTTCAACTGGACCGTGACCTATTCAATAAAAGAGAGAAAGAAAATGGAGAGCTACCCCTCTCGCGCGCAGGAACTAATCAAAGGACACCTGACTACTTTTGAAAAATCTCGCTCATTTTTCAAAATAAAAGCCTGAAACTATGTCTAAAGCCTGGTAACAGCCTGAGGAAGCCATTGGAAAATGAATCTGGTTGATACCCCTTTAAATGGAAGAAAGGCGGGCAAGGAAACACAGATAAAAAATAAAGAAATCACTTCCAGGTTAGATTTCCTCAGGTTTTCGCCTGCAGAATGAGTTTTGTTATACTCACAGACAATATTTTGACAGTTTTGGAAACGTTGGAGTGTTTTCTATCCTAATCTGTAAATTATATGCATATTCTACGATCTGGACCTGAGAAATAGTCCGTTTACCTTGGGAACGTTATTTAAAAAATTAAAATAAAATCTGACCCCTAGCGTCAAGAGGTTTTACCATGAAATGCTTACTGACAAGTCCTTAACCAACAAAGCAGTTCAAGAAATAAACTAAAGTGAAAAAATATCAAATCAAAAATCAAAAAGTGACACATGAAAATTACATAACAATAACGAGGCTATATACTGGGAGTACCGGTACCAAGTCAATGTGCAGGGGTACAGGTTAGTCGAGGTAATTTGTACATGTAGGTAGGGGTAAAGTGACTATGCACAGATGATAAACAGCGAGTAGCAGCAGTGTAAAAACAAAGAGGGGGTAAATAGTCCTGGTGGCTATTTGATTAACTGTTCAGCAGTCTTATGGCTTGGGGGTAGAAACTGTCAAGGAGCCTTTTCTTCCCAGACTTGGCGCTCCGGTACCGCTTGCAATGCGGTAGCAGAGAGAATAGTCTATGACTTGGGTTACTGGAGTCTTTAACAATGTTTTGGCCAGCACTCTGACACGCCTAGTATATAGGTCCTGGATGTCAGGAAGTTTGGCCCCAGTGATGTACTGGGCCATACGCATTACCCTCTGTAGCGCCTTATGTTTGGATGCCGAGCAGTTGCAATACCAGGCAGTGATGCAACCGGTCAGGATGCTGTCGATGGTTCAGCTGTAGAACTTTCTGAGGATCTGGGGACCCATGACAAATCTTTTCAGTCTCCTGAGGGGAAAAGGTGTTGTCGTGCCCTCTTCACAACTGTCTTGGTGTGTTAGGACCATGAGAGTTTGTTGGTTCTCAACCTGTTCCACTTCAGCCCCATCGATGTTAATGGGGGCCTGTTCGGCCCTCCTTTTCTCATAGTCCACGATCAGCTCTTTTGTCTTGCTCACATTGAGGGAGAGGTTGTTGTCCTGCACCACACTGCCAGGTCTCTGACCTCCTCCCTATAGGCTGTCTCATCGTTGTCAGGTCTCTGACCTCCTCCCTATAGGCTGTCTCATCGTTGTCATCAAACTTAATGATGGTGTTGGAGTCATGCTTGGCCACGCAGTTGTGGGTGAACAGGTAGTACAGGAGGGGTCTAAGCACCCAACCCTGAGGGGCCCCAGTGTTAAGGATCAGCATGGCACATGTGTAGTTGCCTACCCTTACCACCTGAGGCGGCCCATCAGGAAGTCCAGGATCCAGTTGCAGAGGGAGGTATTTAGTCCCAGGATCCTTAGCTTAGTGATGAGCTTTGTGGGCACTATTGTATTGAATGCTGAGCTGTAGTCAATGAACAGTATTCTCAGACAGGTGTTACTTTTTTCCAGGTGGGACAAAAGGGTGGATACTTTGAAGAATCTCAAATGTAAAATATATTTTGATTTGTTTAACACTTTTTTGGTTACTACATGATTCCATATGTGTTGTTTCATAGTTTTGATGTCTTCACTTTTATTCTACAATGTAGAAAATAGTATATATAAAGATAAACCCTGGAATGTATATATTTTATATATATGTATTGTGTGTGTATATCTATCTATCTATCTACAGTGGCAAGAAAAAGTATGTGAACCCTTTGGAAATACCTGTATTTCTGCATAAATTGGTCATTTGATCTGATCTTCATCTAAGTCACAACAGTAGACAAACATAGTGTGATTAACCCTTGTGTTGTCTTAAGGGTAAAACACGACCTGCCACTATGTTTAACAGCAGAGAAAAACCCCTAAATGATGTTTTTTCAACTTGACGACTTTTGATGGCACAGTTAGACAGAACAAGCCTGAGCTCCCCCCTGCACTCCTCCCAACAAGGGGGAGAGAGGCCTTCTCATCAAAGTTTGTCTTCACCCCCACCACTCTAGTTTCTTACCTCCTAAAGAGGAACAAGAATGTGGTCATCCTGAGCACACTGCACAAAACGGCTGAGATCAGTGATAATGAAGACAGGAAACCAGCCATCATCCTGGACTACAACCACAACAAAGGAGGCGTGGACAACCTGGACAAGGTTGGATGACTGCCCGCTGGTCCCTGGTCATCTACCATAATGTCATTAATGTGTCCTCATACAATGCCTGAGTGATATGGAACAAGATCAACCCTACCTGGATGCCTGATAAGCGGAACAAGAGGAGGGTGTTCCTGGAGCAGCTGGGAAAGGCCCTTGTAACCCAACCAATCTAAAGAAGGGAGCGCCCCCCCCCGCACAGCAGCCTCTGCAGCGCTTCTGAAAGCTGTTTTTTATTTTATTTTATTTATTTCACCTTTATTTAAATTAACCAGGTCGGCCAGTTGAGAACAAGATCTCATTTACAACTGCGACCTGGCCAAGATAAAGCAAAGCAGAGCGACAAAAACAACAACACAGAGTTACACATGGAATAAACAAATGTACAGTCAATAACACAATAGAGAAATCTATATACAGTGTGTGCAAATGAAGTAAGGAGGTAAGGCAATAAATAGGCCATAGTGGTGAAGTAATTACAATTTAGCAATTAACACTGGAGTGATAGATGTGCAGATGAGGATGTGCAAGTAGAAATACAGGTATAACTACTGGTGTGTAAAAAAACAGACCCCCCCCCAAAAAAACTAATATGGGGATGAGGTAGGTTGTTGATTGTTGGTGGGTGTTGCTATGGTGACCAGTGAGCTGAGATAAGGGGGCTGTATCTTGTCCTGATCCACCTGAGGCTGCAGCTGGGGCAGGCAAGAGGAGGAGATGCCAATTCTGCCCCCCAAAGATGGACTGTAAAACAAATACTATGTGCTGCACATGTGAGAAATACATCTGCAAAGTCCATGCACACCCACTTGCATACTGTCCTACATGTGCTAATTAGAGTTGATTGATTTATGTTCTTCACGTTTTTGTTTTGTATCTATTATCTTATTTTATTATTATTTATTGTTGTTGTTTATACACCTTGTGGGTGGGGGCAATGGTTCAAAAAATGGGAGAAGACTAGTATATATTGTAGCTGAATTCCTCAGTGTACCGTATATAAGAATATATCACTATGATGCCTAAAATAACTAGACTTATTGTTTCCCTTCAATAAAATGCATCCAAAACTACTTTCTGCACACAGGCTATACTAGTGCTAACTCTTACTAAAATAATGTTTACACCTATGCAGTACCTTTAGCAGTAATAATAATAATAATGAACCTCTACTTTAGTAAAGGAAACATTTATGACAGGTGTGTTGTAATAAAAACGAGTGGTGTCCACTGATTAAATTCAGTCTTTCTGCATTGTGAAGAGGGAAAACCCAGATATTCACAAAGTTGGTGATTCACAACAGGTTGTTTTTGAATTTTTAAAATAATATCTGTACATTATAGGAACACCTGTAATTAAAAAAGTACAATGATTGATGTTTTGCTTTAGCTTTGAGATTAAGAATCAATGGTAGACAACGTGCAAGTGCATGAAAAGATCAACAGTACAAAAGTATGTTTGTTGAAACTATACTTTCAGTTCCTGTTGATACTGTGTTCCAGACTTACTTCTGCTACCACATCATAGCAATAGGAGGAAGAAGGATTGGGAAACTAACTGCAAATAACAATAAGCTGATCTCTGCCTAGCAGAGACATCTTTGTCATAGCAACTGTTAATTATGAATTAATGAGCTTATATGGTATTAAAGTTAAGGGACATCACTCTGGGCAGGTGAACCTCAGTAGGGGATAAAAAGGGAAAACACCATCTTGAAAGCTGAGTGTGTTACTTGCAAATTACTGTAAGTGTAAACTCCGGGTTGCAATCCGGCTTGCAATCCTTATTAAACAAACTAACCTCTGATCAAAGAAGTTTCCTGTGGTCTGTTGTATGAACTGAGGGCAGAAATCCCTTACATTTCTTCATGCAAAATAGATTTGGGGTTTAAATGTCTTAAAAACTTATTGTCAATAGGGGGGCGCTGTTTTAAAATCCTTAAGGATTAGCCCCTTTATTTAAATTTTCATCTAAAATGACCCAAATTTAACTGCCTATTGCTCAGGCCCAGAATATGCATATTATTGGTACCATTTGAAAGGAATCACTTTGACGTTTATGGAAATGTGAAAGGAATGTAGGAGAATATAACACAATAGATGGTAAAAGATAACACAAAGGAAAAATAATATATATTTTGTATTTTTTTTGTACCATCATCTTTGAAATGCAAGAGGAAGGCCATAATGTATTTTACTAGCCCAGCTGTGTCATTTAGATTTTGGCCAGTAGATTGCATCAGTGTATGTGCAAACTTTAGACTGATACAATGAACCATTGCATTTCTGTTCAACATTTTGTATCAAGACTGCCCAAATGTGCCTAATTTGTTTTTGAATAACTTTTAATTTTCAAAGTGGTGCACTCTCCTCAAACAATAGCATGGTATTATTTCACTGTAATAGCTACTGTAAATTGGACAGTGCAGTTAGATTATTAACAGATCAAACTAGAATGCTATTTGGCCCTAAACAGAGAGTACACAGTGGCAGAATACCTGACCACTGTGACTGACCCAAACTTAAGGAAAGCTTTGACTATGTACAGACTATGTACAGACTCAGTGAGCATAGCCTTGCTATTGAGAAAGGCCGCCGTAGGCAGACCTGGCTCTCAAGAGAAGACAGGCTATGTGCACATTTTCCACAAAATTTGATACAACACTAGCTAATATGGGGAGAAGTTTGCCCATAACAAAGCGTCCTTAACAATTAGTAAACTTTTGGAGAAAGATTTGTGTGGAAAAGTCTGTTCATAATAAAGCTCTGCTTTAACACATGGATTTAGTACTGTAGATGGTAGTGGTGGAGTAGGGGCCTGAGGGCACACAGTGGGTTGTGAAATCTGTGAATGTATGAATGTATATGTTTTTTTAAATTGTATAAACAGCCTTAATGTTGCTTGACCCCAGGAAGAGTAGCTGCTGCCTTGGCAGGAACTAATGGGGATCCATAATAAACCCCAGGAAGAGTAGCTGCTGCCTTGGCAGGAACTAATGGGGATCCATAATAATCCCCAGGAAGAGTAGCTGCTGCCTTGGCAGGAACTACTGGGGATCCATAATAAACCCCAGGAAGAGTTGCTGATGCCTTGGCAGCAGCAAATGGGGATCCATAATTTTTGGTGACCTCTGCCACAAGAAAAGAACAAACACCATTGTAAATACAACCCATCTGTGACTAGTTTCAGGAAACTAGGCGTATGTCACAAGTCATGATTTCATAGGAGAGGCGATTGAATGTTTATATTTATATATTATTTCATCAAAATATTTTTGGGGGCAGAAATGCCTTCTTGAACATGTGAACTTTCATGTTCCTTAATAACAAACTTGTATGCCATCTGTAAATACGAAGAAAATTGTTAAATTATGAGACTTGCTGGTTTTAGCCACAGAAAAAGTCAGGAACCGTCCCGCTAGCCATGATTGGCTGTGATAATGAATGGGCTGGACATGCCGAGAGATGAGTTTCGGATTGGTCTGCCGTGTAGAATCTTCCGTCTATAAAATGAGCTGTTTAGATAATCCTTTTTGGTGCAGTTTTTTTAAAGAGATAACGTTAGCCATGGAGAATTGCAAATGTGTTGCTAACGCTCTCAATAACATTGCTGCCCTGACATTATCAGGCACTATCGACAAAGTGGGAAAAAGTTGTGATTGACTACTTTCAGGAAGACGATCGTTACCATGCTGACTGACTCTGAAAATGAATCAGACGATGTGAACCAGAGTGACTTGACACGACGGGCCAGGCAAGCTGTACAAACAAAACAGAAACGACACAGGACGTCTACCTTAGTTAAAGTTGTTCCAGTCTGCTGTGAAGAGTTCCTCCATGTGGAAGAGTCCAGCTACATTTTCTGATATTATACATTTATAATTTCATCAGGATGTTGTTTTCATTGCAAGTTAAAGATTACTGTTTGATATCTACCTGACGTTAGGTGGCTGGCTCGCTAACATTACGTGTATGACCTGTGTAGTAATATTATCTCAGAAAGCCATTTGTATTTGTAACGTTCTTCGTCGGGCAGAAGAGAGGAGGACCAAGATGCAGCGTGGTAAGTATCCATTTTAATAGAATACTTGAAACAACGAACAAAAACAATAAACCGACAAATGAACGAAGACGAAACAGTCCCGTATAGTGAACAAACACAAAGACACAGGATACAGGAACAATCACACACCACCCACAATACAAAACAGGCTAAATATGGCTCCCAATCAGAGACAACGACTGACACCTGCCTCTGATTGAGAACCATATCAGGCCAAACACATAGAAATAGACAAACTAGACATACAACATAGAATGCCCACTCAGATCACACCCTGACCAAACAAAACATAGAAACAAACAAAGCAATCTATGGTCAGGGCGTGACAGTATTGCTACTTATAGCCTAATGTTAGCTAGCTAACTAGCTAACATTGAACCCATTTGGTTAACTTTAGCTAGCTATGACAATCGTTTTTTATTGCTTTTTTATTACATGTTCATGTCTTTATTGAACACAGAGTGTAAACATTTACAGTGCAGGTTGGAAAAAGTATGTGAACCCTTGAATTTAATAACTGGTTAACCCTCCTTTGGCAGCAATAACCTCAAACGTTTTCTGTAGTTGCGAATCAGACCTGCACAGACCTGAATATTGAACCATTCCTCTTTACAAAACTGTTTCAGTTCAGCAATATTCTTGGGATGTCTGGTGTGAACACTCTCTTGAGGTCATGCCACAGCATCTCAATCGGGTTGAGGTCAGGACTCTGACTGGGCCATACCAGAAGGCGTATTTTATTCTGTTTATTCTGCTGATTTACTTCTGTGGTTTTGGTCGTTGTCCTGTTGCATCACCCAACTTCTGTTGAGCTTCAATTGGTGGACATTCTCCTGCAAAATGTCTTGATAAACTTGGCATTTCATGTTTCCATAGATGATAGCAAGCTGTCCAGGTCCTTCTTCCGGGGTGTCCTCTTATGAACACCATTCTTGTTTAGTGTCTAACGTATCAGAGGGTCGTCAACAGAGATGTTAGCATGTTCCAAAGATATCTGTTAGTCTTTAGCTGAGACTCTAGGATTCTTCTTAACCTCATTGAGCATTCTGCACTGTGCGTTTGCAGTCATCTTTGCAGGATGGCCACTCCTAGGGAGAGTAGCAACAGTGCTGAACTTTCTCCATTTACAGACAATTTGCCTTCCCGAGTACTGACCAACATCAAGGCTTTTAGAGATACTTTGTAACCCTTTCCAGATTTATGCAAGTCAACAATTCTAAATCTTAGGTTTTCTGAGATCTCTTTTGTTGGAGGCATGGTTGACATCAGGAAATACTTCTTGTGAACAGCAAACTCACATTTTGTGAGTGTTTTTTATAGGACAGGGCAGTTCTAACCAATATCTCCAATCTTGTCTCAAGACTCCAGGTTAGCTGACTCCTGACTCCAATTAGCTGTTGGACAAGTCATTAGCCTAGGGGTTCACATACTTTTTCCAACCTACACTGTGAATGTTTAAATGATGTATTCAATATAGACAAGAATAATACAATAGTTTGTGTGTTATTAGTTTAACCCTTGTGTAGTCTTAACATTCTGTATACTCTCCTTGTCCTAAGGGTAAAAAATGACCCGCCTTCACTAAACCCCTAAAATAAAGCAGCTTAAAAACTTATTTGGGATCGGTGACCCTTCCACGGGACGGTTGAGCTAACGTAGGCTAATGCGATTAGCATGAGGTTGTAAGTAACAAGAACATTTCCAAGGACATAGACATATATGATATTGGCAGAAAGCTTACATTCTTGTTAATCTAATTGCACTGTCCAATTTACAGTAGCTATTACAGTGAAATAATACCATGCTATTGTTTGAGGAGAGTGCACCATTTTGAACATGAAAAGTTATTAATAAACAAACACATTTGGGCAGTCTTGATACAACATTTTGAACAGAAATGCAATGGTTCAGTGGATCAGTCTAAAACTTAGCACATACACTGATGCCATCTAGTGGCCAATATATAAATTGCACCTGGGCTGGAATAATACATTATGGCCTTTCTCTTGCATTTCAAAGATGATGGTACAAAATAACTTTTGTTTTTTTCTTTGTATTATATTTTACTAGATCTGTTGTGTTATATTCTACTACATTCCTTTCACATTTCTATACATTTCTAAGTGTTTCCTTGCAAATGGACCAATAATATGTGTATCCTTGCTTCAGGGACTGAGCTATAGGCAGTTAGATTTGGGTATGTAATTTTAGGAGAAAATTGAACAAAAGGGGCTAATCCTTAACCTTTACTTAAATATCCATCCCGGATCCGGGATCCTCCTCATCAAAAAAGCTGACTAGCATAGCCTAGCCTCACGGCACAGTGATATCATATAATATAATTTTCATGAAATCACAAGTCCAATCCAACAAATGAAAAATAAACATTTTGTGAATCCAGCCATCATTTCCGATTTTTAAAATGTTTTACGGCAAAAACACAATATGTATTTCTATTAGCTAACCACAATAGCCAAACACACAACCACATATTTTCACCATGATTCCACCGCATAGGTAGCTTTCACAAAACCGACCAAATAGAGATATAATTAGCCACTAACCAAGAAACAACTTCATCAGATGACAGTCTTATAACATGTTATACAATACATTTATGTTTTGTTCGAAAAATGTGCATATTTGAGGTATATATCATAGTTTTACATTGCAGCTACCATCAAAAATATCACCAAAGCAGCCAGAATAATTACAGAGAGCAACGTGAAATACCTAGATACTCATCATAAAACATTTATGAAAAATACATGGTGTACAGCAAATCATTTACATTTTACATTTAAGTCATTTAGCAGACGCTCTTATCCAGAGCGACTTACAAATTGGTGCATTCACCTTATGACATCCAGTGGAACAGCCACTTTACAATAGTGCATCTAAATCTTTTAAGGGGGGGGGGGGGGGGGGGTGAGAAGGATTACTTTATCCTATCCTAGGTATTCCTTAAAGAGGTGGGGTTTCAGGTGTCTCCGGAAGGTGGTGATTGACTCCGCTGTCCTGGCGTCGTGAGGGAGTTTGTTCCACCATTGGGGGGCCAGAGCAGCGAACAGTTTTGACTGGGCTGAGCGGGAACTGTACTTCCTCAGTGGTAGGGAGGCGAGCAGGCCAGAGGTGGATGAACGCAGTGCCCTTGTTTGGGTGTAGGGCCTGATCAGAGCCTGGAGGTACTGAGGTGCCGTTCCCCTCACAGCTCCGTAGGCAAGCACCATGGTCTTGTAGCGGATGCGAGCTTCAACTGGAAGCCAGTGGAGAGAGCGGAGGAGCGGGGTGACGTGAGAGAACTTGGGAAGGTTGAACACCAGACGGGCTGCGGCGTTCTGGATGAGTTGTAGGGGTTTAATGGCACAGGCAGGGAGCCCAGCCAACAGCGAGTTGCAGTAATCCAGACGGGAGATGACAAGTGCCTGGATTAGGACCTGCGCCGCTTCCTGTGTGAGGCAGGGTCGTACTCTGCGGATGTTGTAGAGCATGAACCTACAGGAACGGGCCACCGCCTTGATGTTAGTTGAGAACGACAGGGTGTTGTCCAGGATCACGCCAAGGTTCTTAGCGCTCTGGGAGGAGGACACAATGGAGTTGTCAACCGTGATGGCGAGATCATGGAACGGGCAGTCCTTCCCCGGGAGGAAGAGCAGCTCCGTCTTGCCGAGGTTCAGCTTGAGGTGGTGATCCGTCATCCACACTGATATGTCTGCCAGACATGCAGAGATGCGATTCGCCACCTGGTCATCAGAAGGGGGAAAGGAGAAGATTAGTTGTGTGTCGTCTGCATAGCAATGATAGGAGAGACCATGTGAGGTTATGACAGAGCCAAGTGACTTGGTGTATAGCGAGAATAGGAGAGGGCCTAGAACAGAGCCCTGGGGGACACCAGTGGTGAGAGCACGTGGTGAGGAGACAGATTCTCGCCACGCCACCTGGTAGGAGTGACCTGTCAGGTAGGACGCAATCCAAGCGTGGGCCGCGCCGGAGATGCCCAACTCGGAGAGGGTGGAGAGGAGGATCTGATGGTTCACAGTATCGAAGGCAGCCGATAGGTCTAGAACGATGAGAGCAGAGGAGAGAGAGTTAGCTTTAGCAGTGCGGAGCGCCTCCGTGATACAGAGAAGAGCAGTCTCAGTTGAATGACTAGTCTTGAAACCTGACTGATTTGGATCAAGAAGGTCATTCTGAGAGAGATAGCGGGAGAGCTGGCCAAGGACGGCACGTTCAAGAGTTTTGGAGAGAAAAGAAAGAAGGGATACTGGTCTGTAGTTGTTGACATCGGAGGGATCGAGTGTAGGTTTTTTCAGAAGGGGTGCAACTCTCGCTCTCTTGAAGACGGAAGGGACGTAGCCAGCGGTCAGGGATGAGTTGATGAGCGAGGTGAGGTAAGGGAGAAGGTCTCCGGAAATGGTCTGGAGAAGAGAGGAGGGGATAGGGTCAAGCGGGCAGGTTGTTGGGCGGCCGGCCGTCACAAGACGCGAGATTTCATCTGGAGAGAGAGGGGAGAAAGAGGTCAGAGCACAGGGTAGGGCAGTGTGAGCAGAACCAGCGGTGTCGTTTGACTTAGCAAACGAGGATCGGATGTCGTCGACCTTCTTTTCAAAATGGTTGACGAAGTCATCTGCAGAGAGGGAGGAGGGGGGGGGAGGGGGAGGAGGATTCAGGAGGGAGGAGAAGGTGGCAAAGAGCTTCCTAGGGTTAGAGGCAGATGCTTGGAATTTAGAGTGGTAGAAAGTGGCTTTAGCAGCAGAGACAGAAGAGGAAAATGTAGAGAGGAGGGAGTGAAAGGATGCCAGGTCCGCAGGGAGGCGAGTTTTCCTCCATTTCCGCTCGGCTGCCCGGAGCCCTGTTCTGTGAGCTCGCAATGAGTCGTCGAGCCACGGAGCGGGAGGGGAGGACCGAGCCGGCCTGGAGGATAGGGGACATAGAGAATCAAAGGATGCAGAAAGGGAGGAGAGGAGGGTTGAGGAGGCAGAATCAGGAGATAGGTTGGAGAAGGTTTGAGCAGAGGGAAGAGATGATAGGATGGAAGAGGAGAGGGTAGCGGGGGAGAGAGAGCGAAGGTTGGGACGGCGCGATACCATCCGAGTAGGGGCAGTGTGGGAAGTGTTGGATGAGAGCGAGAGGGAAAAGGATACAAGGTAGTGGTCGGAGACTTGGAGGGGAGTTGCAATGAGGTTAATGGAAGAACAGCATCTAGTAAAGATGAGGTCGAGCGTATTGCCTGCCTTGTGAGTAGGGGGGGAAGGTGAGAGGGTGAGGTCAAAAGAGGAGAGGAGTGGAAAGAAGGAGGCAGAGAGGAATGAGTCAAAGGTAGACGTGGGGAGGTTAAAGTCGCCCAGAACTGTGAGAGGTGAGCCGTCCTCTGGAAAGGAGCTTATCAAGGCATCAAGCTCATTGATGAACTCTCCGAGGGAACCTGGAGGGCGATAAATGATAAGGATGTTAAGCTTGAAAGGGCTGGTAACTGTGACAGCATGGAATTCAAAGGAGGCGATAGACAGATGGGTAAGGGGAGAAAGAGAGAATGACCACTTGGGAGAGATGAGGATCCCGGTGCCACCACCCCGCTGACCAGAAGCTCTCGGGGTGTGCGAGAACACGTGGGCGGACGAAGAGAGAGCAGTAGGAGTAGCAGTGTTATCTGTGGTGATCCATGTTTCCGTGAGTGTAATAGTTTCTACAGTGCTGCTATTCGGGGGCTAGCTGGCTAGCTAGCAGTGTTGATTACGTTACGTTGCGTTAAAAGAACGACAGTAGCTGGCTAGCTAACCTAGAAAATCGCTCTAGACTACACAATTATCTTTGATACAAAGACGGCTATGTAGCTAGCTGTGTAGCTAGCTACGATCAAACAAATCCAACCGTTGTACTGTAATGAAATGAAATGAAAATGTGATACTACCTGTGGAGCGAAGCGGAATGCGACCGGGTTGTTGAGTGCGGAAGTTCTATTCGGTAGACGTTGGCTAGCTGTTGGCTAGCTAGCAGTGTCTCCTATGTTAAGGACGACAAATAGCTGGCTAGCTAACCTCGGTAAATTAAGATAATCACTCTAAAACTACACACTCTAAACGACACAATTATCTTGGATACGAAGACAGCAAAGACAACTATGTAGCTAGCTAACACTACACTAATCAAGTCGTTCAGTTGAGTGTAATAGTTGCTACAGTGCTGCTATTCGGTAGACGGTGGACGTTTGCTAGCTGGCTAGCTGCTGGGCAGATAGCAGTGTAGACTGCGTTAGGACGACGTAATACGATAATTACGCAATTATTTTTGATACAAAGACGGCTATGTAGCTAGCTAAGAAGAAATTGCTAAGATTAGACAAATCAAACCGTTGTACTATAATTGAATGTAATGAAAAGTTATACTACCTGCGGACCAAAGCGCAAATGCGACCGCTCGCTCCAACCCGGAAGTGACAAATGAAAGATAAACATCTTGTGAATCCAGCCAATATTTCAGATTTTTTAAGTGTTTTACAGCAAAAACACAATATAGCATTACATTACAGAAGCTAGCTTACCACAATAGCCAATCACTAATGCGTTTATCAGCAGCAAAAGGTAGCGATCGCAAAAAAACAGCAAAAGATATAAAATGAATCACTAACCTTGACCAACTTCATTCATTCATTAGAAGTTAATGCAACCGCTGTGTTAGATTTAAAAAAATCACTTTACCATACCACCAAAACGGCGGAGAATAGGACTCAACATTTTACACAGAAATACGAAATAACATCATGAATGTTTTCTTACTTTTGTTGAGCTTCCATCAGAATGTTGTACAAGGAGTCCTTGGTCCAGAATAAATCGTTGTTTTGGTTTTAGAATGTCCATTTCTTCTGTCGAATTAGCAACCTTGGCTAGCCATGTGGCGCGAACATGCCCATCAACTCTTGGCGCAAAGAATGGAAAATTCCAAAAGTCCCAATAAACGTTGAATAAACTGATAAAACTCGGTTGAAAAAACCTACTTTATGATGTTATTATCACATGTATCAAATAAAATCAGAGCCGGAGATATTCGCTGTGTATACGTAACGCTTTTCAGAAGCGTTCTTTCTCCTTGGTAGACAAAGAAAATTCCTGACCTGCCACTTCAAAAGCTCTTGTTCAGCCTCAGATCAAGCTAGACACCCCATTCCACCTTCCACTGCCTGTTGACATCTAGTGGAAGGCGTATGAAGTGCATGCATATCGATAAATATAAGGCAATTGAATAGGCTGGCCCTGAAACAGAGCCTCGTTTTCAGATTTTTCACTTCCTACATGGAAGTTTGCTGCAAAATGAGTTCTGTTTTACTCACAGACATAATTCAAACAGTTTTAGAAACTTCTGAGTGTTTTCTATCCAATAGTAATAATAATATGCATATTGTATGATCTAGAAAAGAGTACGAGGCCGTTTCATTTGGGCACAATTTTTTCCAAAGGGAAGACAGCGCCCCCCTATTGACAATAAGTTTTTAAGACATTTAAACCCCAAATCTATTTTGCATGAAGAAATGTAAGGGATTTCTGCCCTCAGTTCATACAAGAGACCACAGGAAACTTATTTGATCAGATGTTAGTTTGTTTAATAAGGATTGCAAGCCGGATTGCAACCCGGAGTAAACACTTACAGAAAGTTGCAAGTAACACACTCAGCTTTCAAGATGGTGTTTTCCCTTTTTATCCCCTACCGAGGTTCACCTGCCCAGGGTGATGTCCCTTAACTTTAATACCATATAAGCTCATTAATTCATAATTAACAGTTGCTATGACAAAGATGTCTCTGCTAGGCGGAGTTCAGCTTATTGTTATTTGCAGTTTGTTTCCCAATCCTTCTTCCTCCTATTGCTATGATGTGGTAGCAGAAGTAAGTCTGGAACACAGTATCAACAGGAACTGAAAGTATAGTTTCAACAAACATACTTTTGTACAGTTGATCTCTTCATGCACTTGCACGATGTCTACCATTGATTATTAATCTCAAAGCTAAAGCAAAACATCAATCATTGTACTTTTGCAATTACAGGTGTTCCTATAATGTACAGATATTATATAATTCCTTTCAGATACAACCTGTCATCCATCACCAACTTTGTGAATATCTGGGTTTTCCCTCTTCACAATGCAGAAAGACTGAATTTAAGCAGTGGACACCACTCGTTTTTATTACAACACACCTGTCATAAATGTTTCCTTTACTAAAGTAGAGGTTCATTATTATTATTATTACTGCTAAAGGTACTGCATAGGTGTAAACAATTATTTTGTAAGAGTTAGCACTAGTATAGCCTGTGTGCAGAAAGTAGTTTTGGATGCATTTTATTGAAGGGAAACAATAACAGTCTTGAAAGTGTTGGTAACTGTCACGTTCCTGACCTATTTTTATGTTATTTTGATTATGTTTAGTTGGTCAGGGCGTGAGTTGGGGTGGGCATTGTTTGTTGTGTGTGTTTGGTTAGTCTATGGGTGTTGTATGTGTATGGGATAGTGTTTGTTAGGTTGTTTAGTTATGTCTATGGCTGCCTAGATTGGGTCTCAATCAGAGACAGCTGTCATTCATTTGTCTCTGATTGGGAGCCATATTTAAGGTAGCCATAGGCAGTAGGCTTTTGTGGGTGTTTGTTTCCTGTGTCAGTGTTTGGACCACACAGGACTGTTTTGAGGTATGTCACGTTTGTTGTTTTGTAGTTTGTAGTGTTTTCTTGTTATTTACATTAAACATGTACAATTACCAATCCGCATCTTGGTCCGATCCATGCTCCTCCTCATCTGAGGAGGAGAACGACTTTGACAGCCATTACAGTAACATAGTGATATATTCTTATATACGGTACACTGAGGAATTCAGCTACAATATATACTAGTCTTCTCCCATTTTTTGAACCATTGCCCCCACCCACAAGGTGTATAAACAACAACAATAAATAATAATCAAATAAGATAATAGATACAAAACAAATACTTGAAGAACATAAATCAATCACCTCTAATTAGCACATGTAGGACAGTATGCAAGTGTGTGTGCATGGATGTTGCAGATGTATTTCTCACATGTGCAGCACATAGTATTTGTTTTACAGTCCTTCTTTGGGGGGCAGAATTGGCATCTCCTCCTCTTGCCTGCCCCAGCTGCAGCCTCAGGTGGATCAGGACAAGATACAGCCCCCTTATCTCAGCTCACTGGTCACCATAGCAACACCCACCAACAACCAACTACCTACCTCATCCCCATATTAGTTTTTTTTTGGGGGGGGGTCTGTTTTTTTACACACCAGTAGTTATACCTGTATTTCTACTTGCACATCCTCATTTGCACATCTATCACTCCAATGTTAATTGCTAAATTGTAATTACTTCACCACTATGGCCTATTTATTGCCTTACCTCCTTACTACATTTGCACACACTGTATATAGATTTCTGTATTGTGTAATTGACTGTACATTTGTTTATTCCATGTGTAACTCTGTGTTGTTGTTTGTGTCGCACTGCTTTGCTTTATCTTCACCAGGTCGCAGTTGTAAATGAGATCTTGTTTTCAACTGGCCGACCTGGTTAAATAAAGGTGAAATAAATAAAATAAAAAACAGCTTTCAGAAGCGCTGCAGAGGCTGCTGTGCGGGGGAGGAGCTCCCTTCTTTGAGTGGGTTGGGTTACAAGGGCCTTTCCCAGCTGATCCAGGAACACCCTCCTCTTGTTCCGCTTATCAGGCATCCAGGTAGGGTTGATCTTGTTCCATATCACTCAGGCATTGTATGAGGACACATCAATGACATTATGGTAGATGACCAGGGGCCAGAGGGCAGTCATCCTCCTGCAGCTGTAAGTTCCAATCACCTTGTCCAGGTTGTCCACGCCTCCTTTGTTGTGTTTGTAGTCCAGGATGATGGCTGGTTTCCTGTCTTCATGATCACTGATCTCAGCTGTTTTGTGCAGTGTGCTCAGGAGGACCACATTCTTGTTCCTCTTTGGGAGGTAAGAAACTAGAGTGGTGGGGGTAAAGACAAACTTTGATGAGAAGGCCTCTCTCCCCCTTGTTGGGAGGAGTGCAGGGGGGAGCTCAGGCTTGTTCTTTCTAACTGTGCATGGTGATCTTCCTCTTCAGGAGTTGCTGGCTGAGTTCAATCAGTAGCACACATAATCTCAATATCTCATTGTGTGTGTGTGTGTGTGTATTTATGGTTTTTGTGGTGTGTAAATTATATTATAACAGCAGAGTCAAAAATGATGAACAAAGGAGATGTTTCACTTTTTCGTTGGAAAACATCATTTAGGGGTTTTTCTCTGCTGTTAAACATAGTGGCAGGTCGTGTTTTACCCTTAAGACAACACAAGGGTTAAACACACTGTGTTTGTCTACTGTTGTGACTTAAATGAAGATCAGATCAAAAGACCAATTTATGCTGAAATCCAGGTAATTCCAAAGGGTTCACATACTTTTTCTTGCCACTGTAGATAGATAGATATACACACACAATAAATATATATAAAATATATACAGTACCAGTCAGAAGTTTGGACACACCGACTCATTCAATGGTTTATCTTTATATGTACTATTTTCTACATTGTAGAATAAAGTGAAGACATCAAAACTATGAAACAACACATATGGAATCATGTAGTAACCAAAAAAGTGTTAAACAAATCAAAATACATTTTATATTTGAGTTTCTTCAAAGTTTCCACCCTTTTGTCCCACCTGGAAAAAAGGAACACCTATGTGAGAATGCTGTTCATTGACTACAGCTCAGCGTTCAATACCATGGTGCCCACAAAGCTCATCACTAAGCCAAGGATCCTGGGAATATATTCCTCCCTCTGCAACTGGATCCTGGACTTCCTGATGGGCCGCCCCCAGGTGGTAAGGGTAGGCAACAACACATCTGCCATGCTGATCCTCAACACTGGGGCCCCTCAGGGTTGGGTGTTTAGTCCCCTACTGTACTACCCGTTCACCCACGACTGCGTGGCCAAGCAAGACTCCAACACCATCATTAAGTTTGCTGACAACAATGAGACAGCCTATAGGGAGGAGGTCAGAGACCTGGCAGTGTGGTGCCAGGACAACAACCTCTCCCTCAATGTGAGCAAGAAAAAAGAGCTGATCGTGGACTATGAGAAAAGGAGGGCCGAACAGGCCCCCATTAACATCGATGGGGCTGAAGTGGAACAGGTTGAGAACCTCAAGTTCCTTGGTGTCCACATCACCAACAAACTATCATAGTCCTAACACACAAAGACAGTTGTGAAGAGGGCACCACAACACCTTTTCCCCTCAGGAGACTGAAAAGATTTGTCATGGGTCCCCAGATCCTCAGAAAGTTCTACAGCTGCACCATCGAGAGCATCCTGACCGGTTGCATCACTGACTGGTATTGCAACTGCTCGGCATCCAAACATAAGGCGCTACAGAGGGTAGTGCGTACCGCCCAGTACATCACTGGGGTCAAGCTTCCTGCCATCCAGGACCTATATACTAGGCGTGTCAGAGTACTGGCCAAAAAATTGTTAAAGACTCCAGTCCCCCAAGTCATAGACTTTTCTCTCTGCTACCGCACAGCAAGTGGTATCTGAAGCGGTACTGAAGCACCAAGTCTAGGAAGAAAAGGCTCCTTGACAGCTTCTACCCCCAAGCCATAAGACTGCTGAACAATTAATCAAATGGCTACCCAGACTATTTACCCCCTCTTTGTTTTTACACTGCTGCTACTCGCTGTTTATTAACTGTGCATAGTCACTTTACCCCTACCTACATGTACAAATTACCTCGACTAACCTGTACCCCTGCACATTGACTTGGTACCGGTACTCCCCGTATATAGCCTGGTTATTGTTATTTAATTTTCTTGTGTTACTTTTTGATTTTTTACTTGATTTTTTTTCATTTTAGTTTATTTCGTAAATATTTTCTTAGCTCTATTTCTTGAACTGCATTGTTGGTTAAGTTCTTGTCAGTAAGCATTTCATGGTAAGGTCTACAACTGTTGTATTCAGCGCATGTGACAAATAACATTTGATTTGATTTGATTTTGCCTTGATGACAGCTTTGCACGCTCTTGGCATTCTCTCAACCAGCTTCACCTATAATGCTTTTCACTCTGCGGTCCAACTCATTCTTAACCATCTCAATTGGGTTGAGGTCGGGTGATTGTGGAGGCCAGGTCATCTGATGCAGCAATCCATCACTCTCCTTCTTGGTTAAATAGCTCTTACACAGCCTGGAGTTGTGTTGGGTTATTGTCCTGTTGAAAAACAAATGATAGTCCCACTAAGTGCAAACCAGATGGGATGGCGTATCACTGCAGAATGCTGTGGTAGCCATGCTGGTTAAGTGTGCCTTGAATTTGAAATAAATCACAGACAGTGTCACCAGCACAGCACCCCCACACCATCACACCTCCTCCTCCATGCTTCATGGTGGGAACCACACATATGGAGTAGGGATTAGAGGTCAACCCTCTCAGATCTACAGTAGTGACTGATAGTAGGGGTTAGAGGTCAATCCTCTCAGATCTACAGTAGTGACTGATAGTAGGGGTTAGAGGTCAATCCTCTCAGATCTACAGTAGTGACTGATAGTAGGGGTTAGGGGTCAATCCTCTCAGATCTACAGTAGTGACTGATAGTAGGGGTTAGAGGTCAATCCTCTCAGATCTACAGTAGTGGCTGATAGTAGGGGTTAGGGGTCAATCCTCTCAGAATAACACAGTTGAGCACATGGGAATGGTTGGCTTTAACGGATATGACCCTAGTCCAGGGGTGGGAGGAATGGCAATGAAGAAATATACAGTGGTAGAGGAGGTATAGACAAGATAATCTACTCTCTCTGTTTCATCACCTAGTCAATGCTCTCAGATCTATAGAAGTATACAGTGGTAGAGGAGGAAGCATAAACAAGATCATCTACTCTCTCTTCCTCTGTTTCACCATGTCGTCAGCAGGGCCTTGTGTGTGTGGTCAGAACATGAAGGAGGAGGAGGGTACTGTAACTATAACTGGAGATCAGTCTCACTCAGCAGCAAGACATGATGGAACTCACACCACTCTACTGGCAGCTCTGTAAGTACTCTCTCTCTCTGTGTGTGTGTGTGTGTGTGTGTGTGTGTGTGTGTGTGTGTGTGTGTGTGTGTGTGTGTGTGTGTGTGTGTGTGTGTGTGTGTGTGTGTGTGTGTGTGTGTGTGTGTGTGTGTCTCGGCAGGTCAGATGGAACACATCAATGTTATAATCTGTACGGTTTAATACAGCGGGAAGGTTGAGCTATAATCTGTATGGTTTAATACAGCGGGAAGGTTGATCTATAATCTGTATGGTTTAATACAGCGGGAAGGTTGAGCTATAATCTGTATGGTTTAATACAGCGGGAAGGTTGAGCTATAATCTGTATGGTTTAATACAGCGGGAAGGTTGAGTTATAATCTGTATGGTTTAATACAGCGGGAAGGTTGAGCTATAATCTGTATGGTTTAATACAGCGGGAAGGTTGAGCTATAATCAGTATGGTTTAATACAGCGGGAAGGTTGAGCTATAATCTGTATGGTTTAATACAGCGGGAAGGTTGAGCTATAATCTGTATGGTTTAATACAGCGGGAAGGTAGAGCTATAATCAGTATGGTTTAATACAGCGGGAAGGTTGAGCTATAATCTGTATGGTTTAATACAGCGGGAAGGTTGAGCTATAATCTGTATGGTTTAATACAGCGGGAAGGTTGAGCTATAATCTGTATGGTTTAATACAACGGGAAGGTTGAGCCATAATCTGTATGGTTTAATACAGCGGGAAGGTTGAGCTATAATCTGTATGGTTTAATACAGCGGGAAGGTTGAGCTATAATCAGTATGGTTTAATACAGCGGGAAGGTTGAGCTATAATCTGTATGGTTTAATACAGCGGGAAGGTTGAGCTATAATCTGTATGGTTTAATACAGCGGGAAGGTTGAGCTATAATCTGTATGGTTTAATACAGCGGGAAGGTTGAGCTATATTCGGTATGGTTTAATACAGCGGGAAGGATGAGCTATAATCTGTATGGTTTAATACAGCAGGAAGGTTGAGCTATAATCTGTATGGTTTAATACAGCGGGAAGGATGAGCTATAATCTGTATGGTTTAATACAGCGGGAAGGTTGAGCTATAATCTGTATGGTTTAATACAGCGGGAAGGTTGAGCTATAATCTGTATGGTTTAATACAGCGGGAAGGTTGAGCTATAATCTGTATGGTTTAATACAGCGGGAAGGTTGAGCTATATTCTGTATGGTTTAATACAGCGGGAAGGTTGAGCTATAATCAGTATGGTTTAATATCTACAGTTGAAGTCGGAAGTTTACATACACTTAGGTTGGAGTCATTAAAACGCGTTTTTCAACCACTCCACACATTTCTTGTCAACAAACTATAGTTTTGGCAAATTGGTTAGGACATCTACTTTGCATAGTGGGGTCATATTAGTTTGTAGCTGAGTCTCCTCTTTCCATAGTGGGGTCATATTAGTTTGAAGCTGAGTCTCCTCTTTCCATAGTGGGGTCATATTAGTTTGTAGCTGAGTCTCCTCTTTCCATAGTGGGGTCATATTAGTTTGAAGCTGAGTCTCCTCTTTCCATAGTGGGGTCATATTAGTTTGTAGCTGAGAGTCCCCTCTTTCCATAGTGGGGTCATATTAGTTTGAAGCTGAGTCTCCTCTTTCCATAGTGGGGTCATATTAGTTTGTACCTGAGAGCCTCCCCTTTCCATAGTGGTGTCATATTAGTTTGTATCTGAGAGTCTCCTCTTTCCATAGTGGGGTCATATTAGTTTGTAGCTGAGACAAACTTTCCACCCAGATGTGGAAGGCCAACAAGTGTTTACATCATGTACCATAGTGATAGTTCTCTCTGTGTGTTTCAGTGTTTCCATGATGTACCATAGTGATAGTTCTCTCTGTGTGTTTCAGTGTTTACATCATGTACCATAGTGATAGTTCTCTCTGTGTGTTTCAGTGCTGTTGAGTACACTGGTATACTGTAGCCTCGGACAAGGTGGAGGTGAGTACATTTCTCTATATTCATCACCTGTTCTATAATAGTAACATCTCTCTATATTCATCACCTGTTCTATAATAGTAACATTTCTCTATATTCATCACCTGTTCTATAATAGTAACATTTCTCTATATTCATCACCTGTTCTATAATAGTAAAATGTATCTATATTCATCACCTGTTCTATAATAGTAACATTTCTCTATATTCATCACCTGTTCTATAATTGTAACATTTCTCTATATTCATCACCTGTTCTATAATAGTAACATTTCTCTATATTCCTCACCTGTTCTATAATAGTAACATTTCTCTATATTCATCACCTGTTCTATAATAGTAACATCTCTCTATATTCATCACCTGTTCTATAATAGTAACATCTCTCTATATTCATCACCTGTTCTATAATAGTAACATCTCTCTATATTCATCACCTGTTCTATAATAGTAACATTTCTCTATATTCATCACCTGTTCTATAATAGTAACATTTCTCTATATTCATCACCTGTTCTATAATAGTAACATCTCTCTATATTCATCACCTGTTCTATAATAGTAACATCTCTCTATATTCATCACCTGTTCTATAATAGTAACATCTCTCTATATTCATCACCTGTTCTATAATAGTAACATTTCTCTATATTCATCACCTGTTCTATAATAGTAACATTTCTCTATATTCATCACCTGTTCTATAATAGTAACATTTCTCTATATTCATCACCTGTTCTATAATAGTAACATTTCTCTATATTCATCACCTGTTCTATAATAGTAACATTTCTCTTTATTCATCACCTGTTCTATAATAGTAACATCTCTCTATATTCATCACCTGTTCTATAATAGTATCTATAATAGTAACATGTCTTCCTGTCTCTTCATTGGTTGTGACATCACGTCAGTCTCCAGTCCTTATTCTCTTAGTAAAGAAGGTTCCATAAAGGATCTCCACCTGTTCTAGCTGCTCTCACCTGCAACACATCACAGGGTAGAACATGTTACTCTGTGATGTGAGATACAGACTCATATAGCTACATATTGACAATAACTATAACTATATAACTAACTATATAAATAACTATATTACTAACTATATAACTATAAAGACAGTATATAACTAACTATATAACTAACTAGATAACTATAACCCTGTGGGAGTAAAACAATAGGGTAGTGATTGTCTCTAGATATAATCTAGAATTAGATATATTGTCTCTATTATGAAAGACTAGGATATAATCTGGAGATAGATCTACTGTCTCTATTATATTATGACAGACCAGCTAGATGTACGGTCTCTATTATATTATGACAGACCAGCTAGATCTACTGTCTCTATTATATTATGACAGACCAGCTAGATCTACTGTCTCTATTATATTATGACAGACCAGCTAGATCTAATGTCTCTATTATATTATGACAGACCAGCCAGATCTACTGTCTCTATTATATTATGACAGACCAGCTAGATATACTGTCTCTATTATATTATGACAGACCAGCTAGATCTACTGTCTCTATTATATTATGACAGACCAGCTAGATCTAATGTCTCTATTATATTATGGCAGACCAGCTAGATCTACTGTCTCTATTATATTATGACAGACCAGCTAGATCTACTGTCTCTATTATATTATGACAGACCAGCTAGATCTACTGTCTCTACTATATTATGACAGACCAGCTAGATATACTGTCTCTATTATATTATGACAGACCAGCTAGATCTACTGTCTCTATTATATTATGACAGACCAGCTAGATCTACTGTCTCTATTATATTATGACAGACCAGCTAGATATACTGTCTCTATTATATTATGACAGACCAGCTAGATCTACTGTCTCTATTATGTTATGACAGACCAGCTAGATCTACTGTCTCTATTATATTATGACAGACCAGCTAGATCTACTGTCTCTATTATATTATGACAGACCAGCTAGATCTACTGTCTCTATTATATTATGGCAGACCAGCTAGATCTACTGTCTCTATTATATTATGACAGACCAGCTAGATCTACTGTCTCTATTATATTATGACAGACCAGACATAATCTGTAGCTAGATCTACTGTCTCTACTATATTATGACAGACCTGCTAGATCTACTGTCTCTATTATATTATGACAGACCAGCTAGATCTACTGTCTCTATTATATTATGACAGACCAGCTAGATCTACTGTCTCTATTATATTATGACAGACCAGCTAGATCTACTGTCTCTATTATATTATGACAGACCAGCTAGATCTACTGTCTCTCTTATATTATGACAGACCAGCTAGATCTACTGTCTCTATTATATTATGACAGACCAGCTAGATCTACTGTCTCTATTATATTATGACAGACTGGAGCAGCTAGATCTATTGTCTCTATTATATTATGACAGACCAGCTAGATCTAATGTCTCTATTACGTTATGACAGACCAGCTAGATCTAATGTCTCTATTATATTATGACAGACCAGCTAGATCTACTGTCTCTATTATATTATGACAGACCAGCTAGATCTAATGTCTCTATTATATTATGACAGACCAGCTAGATCTACTGTCTCTATTATATTATGACAGACCAGCTAGATCTACTGTCTCTATTATGTTATGACAGACCAGCTAGATCTACTGTCTCTATTATATTATGACAGACCAGCTAGATCTACTGTCTCTATTATATTATGACAGACCAGCTAGATCTACTGTCTCTATTATATTATGGCAGACCAGCTAGATCTAATGTCTCTATTATATTATGACAGACCAGCTAGATCTACTGTCTCTATTATATTATGACAGACAGGACTATTAGATCTACTGTCTCTATTATATTATGACAGACCCGCTAGATCTACTGTCTCTATTATATTATGACAGACCAGCTAGATCTACTGTCTCTATTATATTATGACAGACCAGCTAGATCTACTGTCTCTATTATATTATTACAGACCAGCTAGATCTACTGTCTCTATTATATTATGACAGACCAGCTAGGTCCAATGTATCTATTATATTATGACAGACCAGGACATAATCTGTAGATAGATCTACTGTCTCTAATATATTATGACAGACCAGCTAGATGTACGGTCTCTATTATATTATGATAAACAAGCTAGATCTACTGTCTCTATTATATTATGACAGACCAGCTAGATCTACTGTCTCTATTATATTATGACAGACCAGCTAGATCTACTGTCTCTATTATATTATGACAGACCAGGACATAATCTGGAGCTATATCCACTGTCTCTATTATCTGATGACAGATCAGATAGATCTATTGTCTCTATTATATTATGACAGACCAGCTAGATCTACTGTCTCTATTACGTTATGACAGACCAGCTAGATCTACTGTCTCTATTATATTATGACAGACCAGCTAGATCTACTGTCTCTATTATATTATGACAGACCAGCTAGATCTACTGTCTCTATTACATTATGGCAGACCAGCTAGATCTACTGTCTCTATTATATTATGACAGACCAGCTAGATCTACTGTCTCTATTATATTATGACAGACCAGCTAGATCTACTGTCTCTATTATATTATGACAGACCAGCTAGATCTACTGTCTCTATTATATTATGACAGACCAGCTAGATCTACTGTCTCTATTATATTATGGCAGACCAGCTAGATCTACTGTCTCTATTATATTATGACAGACCAGCTAGCTACTGTCTCTATTATATTATGACAGACCAGCTAGATCTATGTCTCTATTATATTATGACAGACCCGCTAGATCTACTGTCTCTATTATATTATGACAGACCAGCTAGATCTACTGTCTCTATTATATTATGACAGACCAGCTAGATCTACTGTCTCTATTATATTATTACAGACCAGCTAGATCTACTGTCTCTATTATATTATGACAGACCAGCTAGATCTAATGTCTCTATTATATTATGACAGACCAGCCAGATCTACTGTCTCTATTATATTATGACAGACCAGCTAGATCTACTGTCTATATTATATTATGACAGACCAGCTAGATCTACTGTCTCTATTATATTATGACAGACCAGCTAGATCTACTGTCTCTATTATATTATGACAGACCAGCTAGATCGACTGTCTCTATTATATTATGACAGACCAGCTAGATCTACTGTCTCTATTATATTATGGCAGACCAGCTAGATCTACTGTCTCTATTATATTATGACAGACCAGCTAGATCTACTGTCTCTATTATATTATGACAGACCAGCTAGATCTACTGTCTCTATTATATTATGACAGACCAGCTAGATCTACTGTCTCTATTATATTATGGCAGACCAGCTAGATCTACTGTCTCTGTTATATTACGACAGACCAGGACATAATCAGCTAGATCTACTGTCTCTATTATATTATGACAGACCAGCTAGATCTACTGTCTCTATTATATTATGACAGACCAGCTAGATCTACTGTCTCTATTATATTCTGACAGACCAGCTAGATCTACTGTCTCTATTATATTATGACAGACCAGCTAGATCTACTGTCTCTATTATATTATGAGAGACCAGCTAGATCTACTGTCTCTATTATATTATGACAGACCAGCTAGATCTACTGTCTCTATTATATTATGACAGACCAGCTAGATCTACTGTCTCTATTATATTATGACAGACCAGCTAGATCTACTGTCTCTATTATATTATGACAGACCAGCTAGATCTACTGTCACTATTATATTATGACAGACCAGCTAGATCTACTGTCTCTATTATATTATGACAGACCAGATAGATCTACTGTCTCTATGATATTATGACAGACCAGCTAGATCTACTGTCTCTATTATATTATGACAGACCAGCTAGATCTACTGTCTCTACTATATTATGACAGACCAGCTAGATCTACTGTCTCTATTATATTATGACAGACCAGCTAGATCTACTGTCTCTATTATATTATGACAGACCAGCTAGATCTACGGTCTCTATTATATTATGACAGACCAGCTAGATCTACTGTCTCTATTATGTTATGACAGACCAGCTAGATCTACTGTCTCTATTATATTATGACAGACCAGCTAGATCTACTGTCTCTATTATATTATGACAGACCAGCTAGATATACTGTCTCTATTATATTATGACAGACCAGCTAGATCTACTGTCTCTATTATATTACGACAGACCAGGACATAATCTGTAGATAGATCTACTGTCTCTACTATATTATGACAGACCTGATAGATCTACTGTCTCTATTATATTATGACAGACCAGCTAGATCTACTGTCTCTATTATATTATGACAGACCAGGACATAATCTGTAGATAGATCTACTGTCTCTATTATATTATGGCAGACCAGCTAGATCTACTGTCTCTGTTATATTACGACAGACCAGGACATAATCTGGAGTTAGATCTACTGTCTCTATTATATTATGACAGACCAGCTAGATCTACTGTCTCTATTATATTATGACAGACCAGCTAGATCTACTGTCTCTATTATATTCTGACAGACCAGCTAGATCTACTGTCTCTATTATATTATGACTGACCAGCTAGATCTACTGTCTCTATTATATTATGAGAGACCAGCTAGATCTACTGTCTCTATTATATTATGGCAGACCAACTAGATCTACTGTCTCTATTATATTACAACAGACCAGGACATAATCTGGAGCTAGATCTACTGTCTCTACTATATTATGACAGACCAGCTAGATCTACTGTCTCTATTATATTATGACAGACCAGCTAGATCTACTGTCTCTATTATATTATGACAGACCAGCTAGATCTACTGTCTCTTTTATATTATGACAGACCAGCTAGATCTAATGTCTCTATTATATTATGACAGACCAGCTAGATCTAATGTCTCTATTATATTATGACAGACCAGCCAGATCTACTGTCTCTATTATATTATGACAGACCAGCTAGATCTACTGTCTCTATTATATTATGACAGACCAGCTAGATCTACTGTCTCTATTATATTATGACAGACCAGCTAGATCTAATGTCTCTATTATATTATGACAGACCAGCTAGATCTACTGTCTCTATGATATTATGACAGACCAGCTAGATCTACTGTCTCTATTATATTATGACAGACCAGCTAGATCTACTGTCTCTATTATATTATGACAGACCAGCTAGATCTACTGTCTGTTATATTATGACAGACCAGCTAGATCTACTGTCTCTATTATATTATGACAGACCAGCTAGATCTACTGTCTCTATTATATTATGACAGACCAGCTAGATCTACTGTCTCTATTATATTATGACAGACCAGCTAGATCTACTGTCTCTATTATATTATGACAGACCAGCTAGATCTACTGTCTCTATTATATTATGACAGACCAGCTAGATCTACTGTCTCTATTATATTATGACAGGACAGCTAGATCTACTGTCTCTATTATATTATGACAGACCAGGAAGCTAGATATACTGTCTCTATTATATTATGACAGACCAGCTAGATCTACTGTCTCTATTATATTATGACAGACCAGCTAGATCTACTGTCTCTATTATATTATGACAGACCAGCTAGATCTACTGTCTCTATTGTATTATGACAGACCAGCTAGATCTACTGTCTCTATTATATTATGACAGACCAGCTAGATCTAATGTCTCTATTATATTATGACAGACCAGCTAGATCTACTGTCTCTATTATATTATGACAGACCAGCTAGATCTACTGTCTATATTATATTATGACAGACCAGCTAGATCTACTGTCTCTATTATATTATGACAGACCAGCTAGATCTAATGTCTCTATTATATTATGACAGACCAGCTAGATCTAATGTCTCTATTATATTATGACAGACCAGCTAAATCTACTGTCTCTATTATATTATGACAGACCAGCTAGATCTACTGTCTCTATTATATTATGACAGACCAGCTAGATCTACTGTCTCTATTATATTATGACAGACCAGCTAGATCTACTGTCTCTATTATATTATGACAGACCAGCTAGATCTATTGTCTCTATTATATTATGACAGACCAGCTAGATCTACTGTCTCTATTATATTATGACAGACCAGGAAGCTAGATCTAATGTCTCTATTATATTATGACAGACCAGCTAGATCTACTGTCTCTATTATATTATGACAGACCAGCTAGATCTACTGTCTCTATTATATTATGACAGACCATCTAGATCTACTGTCTCTATTATATTATGACAGACCAGCTAGATCTACTGTCTCTATTATATTATGACAGACCAGCTAGATCTAATGTCTCTATTATATTATGACAGACCAGCTAGATCTACTGTCTCTATTATATTATGACAGACCAGCTAGATCTACTGTCTCTATGATATTATGACAGACCAGCTAGATCTACTGTCTCTATTATATTATGACAGACCAGCTAGATCTATTGTCTCTACTATATTATGACAGACCAGCTAGATCTATTGGCTATATTATATTATAACAGGCCAGAGAGCATCTGACTGCCTTCTATTATATTATGACAGACTAGGACATAATATGGAGCTTCATGACAGACCAGCTAGATCTACTGTCTCTATTATATTATGACAGACCAGCTAGATCTACTGTCTCTATTATATTATGACAGACCAGCTAGAACTACTGTCTC
The DNA here is from genome assembly GCF_045679555.1 of Salvelinus alpinus. Classification (NCBI taxonomy): domain Eukaryota; kingdom Metazoa; phylum Chordata; class Actinopteri; order Salmoniformes; family Salmonidae; genus Salvelinus; species Salvelinus alpinus. The sequence goes on along the minus strand of NC_092116.1, from coordinate 40,144,814 downwards.
TATTATATTATGACAGACCAGCTAGATCTACTGTCTCTATTATATTATGACAGACCAGCTAGATCTACTGTCTCTATTATATTATGACAGACCAGCTAGATCTACTGTCTCTATTATATTATGACAGACCAGCTAGATCTAATGTCTCTATTACATTATGACAGACCAGCTAGATCTAATGTCTCTATTATATTCTGACAGACCAGCTAGATCTAATGTCTCTATTATATTATGACAGACCAGCTAGATCTACTGTCTCTATTATATTATGACAGACCAGCTAGATCTACTGTCTCTATTATATTATGACAGACCAGCTAGATCTACTGTCTCTATTATATTATGACAGACCAGCTAGATCTACTGTCTCTATTATATTATGACAGACCAGCTAGATTTACTTTCTCTATTATATTATGACAGACCAGCTAGATCTACTGTCTCTATTATATTATGACAGACCAGGACATAATCTAGATCTACTGTCTCTATTTTATTATGACAGACCAGCTAGATCTACTGTCTCTATTACATTATGACAGACCAGCTAGATCTACTGTCTCTATTATATTATGACAGACCAGCTAGATATACTGTCTCTATTATATTATGACAGACCAGCTAGATCTACTGTCTCTATTATATTACAGACCAGGACATAATCTGTAGATAGATCTACTGTCTCTACTATATTATGACAGACCAGCTAGATCTACTGTCTCTATTATATTATGACAGACCAGGACATAATCTGTAGATAGATCTACTGTCTCTATTGTGTTATGACAGACCAGCTAGATCTACTGTCTCTATTATATTATGACGGACCAGCTAGGTCCAATGTATCTATTATATTATGACAGACCAGCCAGAAAACACTGTCTCTGTTTTAATATAACAGACCAGCTAGATCTACTGTCTCTATTATATTATGACAGACCAGCTAGATCTACTGTCTCTATTATATTATGACTGACCAGCTAGATCTACTGTCTCTATTATATTATGACAGACCAGCTAGATCTACTGTCTCTATTATATTATGACAGACCAGCTAGATCTAATGTCTCTATTATATTATGACAGACCAGCTAGATCTACTGTGTCTATTATATTATGACAGACCAGCTAGATCTAATGTCTCTATTATATTATGACAGACCAGCTAGATCTACTGTCTCTATTATATTATGACAGACCAGCTAGATCTACTGTCTCTATTATATTATGACAGACCAGCTAGATGTACTATCTCTATTATATTATGACAGACCAGCTAGATCTAATGTCTCTATTATATTATGACAGACCAGCTAGATCTAATGTCTCTATTATATTATGACAGACCAGCTAGATCTACTGTCTCTACTATATTATGACAGACCAGCTAGATATACTGTCTCTATTATATTATGACAGACCAGCTAGATCTACTGTCTCTATTATATTATGACAGACCAGCTAGATCTACTGTCTCTATTATATTATGACAGACCAGCTTGATCTACTGTCTCTATTATATTATGACAGACCAGCTAGATCTACAGTCACTATTATATTATGACAGACCATGACATAATCTGGAGCTAAATCTACTGTCTCTATTATATTATGACAGACCAGCTAGATCTACTGTCTCTATGATATTATGACAGACCAGCTAGATCTACTGTCTCTATTATATTATGACAGACCAGCTAGATCTATTGTCTCTACTATATTATGACAGACCAGCTAGATCTATTGGCTATATTATATTATAACAGGCCAGATAGATCTACTGTCTCTATTATATTATGACAGACTAGGACATAATATGGAGCTTCATCTATTGTCTCTTTTATATGATGACAGACCAGCTAGATCTACTGTCTATTATATTATTACAGACCAGCTAGATCTACTGTCTCTATTATATTATGACAGACCAGCTAGATCTACTGTCTCTATTATATTATGACAGACCAGCTAGATCTACTGTCTCTATTATATTATTACAGACCAGCTAGATCTACTGTCTCTATTATATTATGACAGACCAGCTAGATCTACTGTCTCTATTATATTATGACAGACCAGCTAGATCTACTGTCTCTATTATATTCTGACAGACCAGCTAGATCTACTGTCTCTATTATATTATGACAGACCAGCTAGATCTACTGTCTCTATTATATTATGACAGACCAGCTAGATCTACTGTCTCTATTATATTATGACGGACCAGCTAGATCTAATGTCTCTATTATATTATGTCTCTGTTTTAATATAACAGACCAGCTAGATCTACTGTCTATATTATATTATGACAGACCAGCTAGATCTACTGTCTCTATTATATTATGACAGACCAGCTAGATCTACTGTCTCTATTATATTATGACAGACCAGCTAGATCTAATGTCTCTATTATATTATGACAGACCAGCTAAATCTACTGTCTCTATTATATTATGACAGACCAGCTAGATCTACTGTCTCTATTATATTATGACAGACCAGCTAGATCTACTGTCTCTATTATATTATGACAGACCAGCTAGATCTAATGTCTCTATTATATTATGAGAGACCAGCTAGATCTAATGTCTCTATTATATTATGACAGACCAGCTAGATCTACTGTCTCTATTATATTATGACAGACCAGCTAGATCTAATGTCTCTATTATATTATGACAGACCAGCTAGATCTAATGTCTCTATTATATTATGACAGACCAGCTAGATCTACTGTCTCTATTATATTATGACAGACCATCTAGATCTACTGTCTCTATTATATTATGACAGACCAGCTAGATCTACTGTCTCTATTATATTATGACAGACCAGCTAGATCTACTGTCTCTATTATATTATGACAGACCAGCTAGATCTACTGTCTCTATTATATTATGACAGACCAGCTAGATCTACTGTCTCTATGATATTATGACAGACCAGCTAGATCTACTGTCTCTATTATATTATGACAGACCAGCTAGATCTACTGTCTCTATTATATTATGACAGACCAGCTAGATCTACTGTCTCTATTATATTATGACAGGCCAGATAGATCTACTGTCTCTATTATATTATGACAGTAGGACATAATATCTATTATATTATGACAGACCAGCTAGATCTACTGTCTCTATTATATTATTACAGACCAGCTAGATCTACTGTCTCTATTATATTATGACAGACCAGCTAGATCTAATGTCTCTATTATATTATGACAGACCAGCTAGATCTACTGTCTCTATTATATTATGACAGACCAGCTAGATCTACTGTCTCTATTATATTATGACAGACCAGCTAGATCTACTGTCTCTATTATATTTCTCTATTATATTATGACAGACCAGCTAGATCTACTGTCTCTATTATATTCTGACAGACCAGCTAGATCTAATGTCTCTATTATATTATGACAGACCAGCGAGATCTACTGTCTCTATTATATTATGACAGACCAGCTAGATATACTGTCTCTATTATATTATGACAGACCAGCTAGATCTACTGTCTCTATTATATTATGACAGACCAGCTAGATTTACTTTCTCTATTAAATCATGACAGACCAGCTAGATTTACTTTCTCTATTAAATCATGACAGACCAGCTAGATCTACTGTCTCTATTATATTATGACAGACCAGGACATAATCTGGAGAAAGATCTACTGTCTCTATTTTATTATGACAGACCAGCTAGATCTACTGTCTCTATTACATTATGACAGACCAGCTAGATCTACTGTCTCTATTATATTATGACAGACCAGCTAGATATACTGTCTCTATTATATTATGACAGACCAGCTAGATCTACTGTCTCTATTATATTACGACAGACCAGGACATAATCTGTAGATAGATCTACTGTCTCTACTATATTATGACAGACCTGATAGATCTACTGTCTCTATTATATTATGACAGACCAGCTAGATCTACTGTCTCTATTATATTATGACAGACCAGGACATAATCTGTAGCTAGATCTACTGTCTCTATTGTGTTATGACAGACCAGCTAGATCTACTGTCTCTATTATATTATGACAGACCAGCTAGATCTATTATATTATAGCCAGAAAACACTGTCTCTGTTTTAATATAACAGACCAGCTAGATCTACTGTCTATATTATATTATGACAGACCAGCTAGATCTACTGTCTCTATTATATTATGACTGACCAGCTAGATCTACTGTCTCTATTATATTATGACAGACCAGCTAGATCTACTGTCTCTATTATATTATGACAGACCAGCTAGATCTACTGTCTCTATTATATTATGACAGACCAGCTAGATCTACTGTGTCTATTATATTATGACAGACCAGCTAGATCTACTGTCTCTATTATATTATGACAGACCAGCTAGATCTACTGTCTCTATTATATTATGACAGACCAGCTAGATCTACTGTCTCTATTATATTATGACAGACCAGCTAGATCTACTATCTCTATTATATTATGACAGACCAGCTAGATCTAATGTCTCTATTATATTATGGCAGACCAGCTAGATCTACTGTCTCTATTATATTATGACAGACCAGCTAGATCTACTGTCTCTATTATATTATGACAGACCAGCTAGATCTACTGTCTCTATTATATTATGACAGACCAGCTAGATCTACTGTCTCTATTATATTATGACAGACCATCTAGATCTACTGTCTCTATTATATTATGACAGACCAGCTTGATCTACTGTCTCTATTATATTATGACAGACCAGCTAGATCTACAGTCACTATTATATTATGACAGACCATGACATAATCTGGAGCTAAATCTACTGTCTCTACTATATTATGACAGACCAGCTAGATCTACTGTCTCTATGATATTATGACAGACCAGCTAGATATACTGTCTCTATTATATTATGACAGACCAGCTAGATCTATTGTCTCTACTATATTATGACAGACCAGCTAGATCTATTGGCTATATTATATTATAACAGGCCAGATAGATCTACTGTCTCTATTATATTATGACAGACTAGGACATAATATGGAGCTTCATCTATTGTCTCTTTTATATGATGACAGACCAGCTAGATCTACTGTCTATTATATTATTACAGACCAGCTAGATCTACTGTCTCTATTATATTATGACAGACCAGCTAGATCTACTGTCTCTATTATATTATGACAGACCAGCTAGATCTACTGTCTATTATATTATTACAGACCAGCTAGATCTACTGTCTCTATTATATTATGACAGACCAGCTAGATCTACTGTCTCTATTATATTATGACAGACCAGCTAGATCTACTGTCTCTATTATATTCTGACAGACCAGCTAGATCTACTGTCTCTATTATATTATGACAGACCAGCGAGATCTACTGTCTCTATTATATTATGACAGACCAGCTAGATCTACTGTCTCTATTATATTATGACAGACCAGCTAGATCTACTGTCTCTATTATATTATGACAAACCAGCTAGATCTACTGTCTCTATTATATTATGACAGACCAGCTAGATTTACTTTCTCTATTAAATCATGACAGACCAGCTAGATTTACTGTCTCTATTATATTATGACAGACCAGCTAGATCTAATGTCTCTATTATATTATGACAGACCAGCTAGATCTACTGTCTCTATTATATTATGACAGACCAGCTAGACCTACTGTCTCTATTATATTATGACAGACCAGCTAGATCTACTGTCTCTATTATATTATGACAGACCAGCTAGATCTACTGTCTCTATTATATTATGACAGACCAGCTAGATCTACTGTCTCTATTATATTATGGCAGACCAGCTAGATCTTCTGTCTCTATTATATTATGACAGACCAGCTAGATCTACTGTCTCTATTATATTATGACAGACCAGCTAGATCTACTGTCTCTATTATATTATGACAGACCAGCTAGATCTACTTTCTCTATTATATTATGACAGACCAGCTAGATCTACTGTCTCTATTATATTATGACAGACCAGCTAGATCTACTGTCTCTATTATATTATGACAGACCAGCTAGATCCACTGTCTCTATTATATTATGACAGACCAGCTAGATCTACTGTCTCTATTATATTATGACAGACCAGCTAGATCTACTGTCTCTATTATATTATGACAGATCAGCTAGATCTACTGTCTCTATTATATTATGGCAGACCAGCTAGATCTACTGTCTCTATTATATTATGACAGACCAGCTAGATCTACTGTCTCTACTATATTATGACAGACCAGCTAGATCTACTGTCTCTATTATATTATGACAGACCAGCTAGATCTACTGTCTCTATTATATTATGACAGACCAGCTAGATCTACTGTCTCTATTATATTATGACAGACCAGCTAAATCTAATGTCTATATTACATTATGACAGACCAGCTAGATCTACTGTCTCTATTATATTATGACAGACCAGCTAGATCTACTATCTCTATTATATTATGACAGACCAGCTAGATCTACTGTCTCTCTTATATTATGACAGACCAGGACATAATCTGGAGCTAAATCTACTGTCTCTACTATATTATGACAGACCAGCTAGATCTACTGTCTCTATTATATTATGACAGACCATCTAGATCTATTGTCTCTACTATATTATGACAGACCAGCTAGATCTATTTGCTCTATTATATTACGACAGACCAGCTAGATCTATTTTCTCTATTATATTAAGACAGGCCAGATAGATCTACTGTCTCTATTATATTATGACAGACTAGTACATAATATGGAGCTTCATCTATTGTCTCTTTTATATGATGACAGACCAGCTAGATCTACTTACTATTATATTATGACAGACCAGCTAGATCTACTGTCTCTATTATATTATGACAGACCAGCGAGATCTAATGTCTCTATTATATTATGACAGACCAGCTAGATCTAATGTCTCTATTATATTATGACAGACCAGCTAGATCTAATGTCTCTATTATATTATGACAGACCAGCTAGATCTACTGTCTCTATTATATTATGACAGACCAGCTAGATCTACTGTCTCTATTATATTATGACAGACCAGGACATAATCTGGAGCTAGATCTATTGACAGACCAGTTAGATCTACTGTCTCTATTATATTATGACAGACCAGCTAGATCTACTGTCTCTATTATATTATGACAGACCAGATAGATCTACTGTCTCTATTATATTATGACAGACCAGATAGATCTACTGTCTCTATTATATTATGACAGACTAGGACATAATATGGAGCTTCATCTATTGTCTCTTTTATATGATGACAGACCAGCTAGATCTACTGTCTATTATATTATGACAGACCAGCTAGATCTACTGTCTATTATATTATGAGAGACCAGCGAGATCTACTGTCTCTACTATATTATGACAGACCAGCTAGATCTACTGTCTCTATGATATTATGACAGACCAGCTAGATCTACTGTCTCTATTATATTATGACAGACCAGCTAGATCTACTGTCTCTATTATATTATTACAGACCAGCTAGATCTACTGTCTCTATTATATTATGACAGACCAGCTACATCTACTGTCTCTATTATATTATGACAGACCAGCTAGATCTACTGTCTCTATTATATTATGACAGACCAGCTAGATCTATTGTCTCTATTATATTATGACAGACCAGCTAGATCTATTGGCTATATTATATTATAACAGGCCAGATAGATCTACTGTCTCTATTATATTATGACAGACTAGGACATAATATGGAGCTTCATCTATTGTCTCTTTTATATGATGACAGACCAGCTAGATCTACTGTCTATTATATTATTACAGACCAGCTAGATCTACTGTCTCTATTATATTATGACAGACCAGCGAGATCTACTGTCTCTATTATATTATGACAGACCAGCTAGATCTACTGTCTCTATGATATTATGACAGACCAGCTAGATCTACTGTCTCTATTATATTATGACAGACCAGCTAGATCTACTGTCTCTATTATATTATGACAGACCAGCTAGATCTACTGTCTATATTATATTATGACAGACCAGCTAGATCTACTGTCTCTATTATATTATGACAGACCAGCTAGATCTACTGTCTCTATTATATTATGACAGACCAGCTAGATCTACTGTCTCTGTTATATTATGACAGACCAGCTAGATCTACTGTCTCTATTATATTATGACAGACCAGCTAGATCTACTGTCTCTATTATATTATGACAGACCAGCTAAATCTACTGTCTCTATTATATTATGACAGACCAGGACATAATCTGTAGATAGATCTACTGTCTCTACTATATTATGACAGACCTGATAGATCTACTGTCTCTATTATATTATGACAGACCAGCTAGATCTACTGTCTCTATTATATTATGACAGACCAGCTGTAGATAGATCTACTGTCTCTATTATGTTATGACAGACCAGCTAGATCTACTGTCTCTATTATATTATGACGGACCAGCTAGATCTAATGTATCTATTATATTATGACAGACCAACAGACCAGCTAGATCTACTGTCTCTATTATATTATGACAGACCAGCTAGATCTACTGTCTCTATTATATTATGACAGACCAGCTAGATCTACTGTCTCTATTATATTATGACAGACCAGCTAGATCTACTGTCTCTGTTATATTACGACAGACCAGGACATAATCTGGAGCTAGATCTACTGTCTCTACTATATTATGACAGACCAGCTAAATCTACTGTCTCTATTATATTATGACAGACCAGCTAGATCTACTGTCTCTATTATATTATGACAGACCAGCTAGATCTACTGTCTCTATTATATTATGGCAGACCAGCTAGATCTACTATCTCTATTATATTATGAGAGACTAGCTAGATCTATTGTCTCTATTATATTATGGCAGACCAGCTAGATCTACTGTCTCTATTATATTATGACAGACCAGCTAGATCTACTGTCTCTATTATATTATGACAGACCAGCTAGATCTACTGTCTCTATTATATTATGACAGACCAGCTAGATCTACTGTCTCTATTATATTATGACAGACCATCTAGATCTACTGTCTCTATTATATTATGACAGACCAGCTAGATCTACTGTCTCTATTATATTATGACAGACCAGCTAGATCTACAGTCTCTATTATATTATGACAGACCAGCTAGATCTACTGTCTCTATTATATTATGACAGACCAGCTAGATCTACTGTCTCTATGATATTATGACAGACCAGCTAGATCTACTGTCTCTATTATATTATGACAGACCAGCTAGATCTAATGTCTCTATTATATTATGACAGACCAGCTAGATCTAATGTCTCTATTATATTATAACAGGCCAGATAGATCTACTGTCTCTATTATATTATGACAGACTAGGACATAATATGGAGCTTCATCTATTGTCTCTTTTATATGATGACAGACCAGCTAGATCTACTGTCTATTATATTATTACAGACCAGCTAGATCTACTGTCTATTATATTATGACAGACCAGCGAGATCTACTGTCTCTATTATATTATGACAGACCAGCTAGATCTACTGTCTCTATTATATTATGACAGACCAGCTAGATCTACTGTCTCTATTATATTATGACAGACCAGCTAGATCTACTGTCTCTATTATATTATGACAGACCAGCTAGATCTACTGTCTCTATTATATTATGACAGACCAGCTAGATCTACTGTCTCTATTATATTATGACAGACCAGCTAGATCTACTGTCTCTATTATATTCTGACAGACCAGCTAGATCTACTGTCTCTATTATATTATGACAGACCAGCGAGATCTACTGTCTCTATTATATTATGACAGACCAGGACATAATCTGGAGCTAGATCTATTGTCTATATAATATATATTGACAGACCAGTACATAATCTATAGTTAGATCTACTGTCTCTATTATATTATGACAGACCAGGACATAATCTGGAGCTAGATCTACTGTCTCTATTATATTATGATATACCAACTAGATCTACTGTCTCTATTATATTATGACAGACCAGCTAGATTTACTTTCTCTATTAAATCATGACAGACCAGCTAGATCTACTGTCTCTATTATATTATGACAGACCAGCTAGATCTACTGTCTCTATTATATTATGACAGACCAGCTAGATCTACTGTCTCTATTATATTATGACAGACCAGCTAGATCTACTGTCTCTATTATATTATGACAGACCAACTAGATCTACTGTCTCTATTATATTATGACAGACCAGCTAGATCTACTGTCTCTATTATATTATGACAGACCAGCTAGATCTACTGTCTCTATTATATTATGGCAGACCAGCTAGATCTTCTGTCTCTATTATATTATGACAGACCAGCTAGATCTACTGTCTCTATTATATTATGACAGACCAGCTAGATCTACTTTCTCTATTATATTATGACAGACCAGCTATATCTACTGTCTCTATTATATTATGACAGACCAGCTAGATCTACTGTCTCTATTATATTACGACAGACCAGCTAGATCTACTGTCTCTATTATATTATGACAGACCAGCTAGATCTACTGTCTCTATTATATTATGACAGACCAGCTAGATCTAATGTCTCTATTATATTATGGCAGACCAGCTAGATCTACTGTCTCTATTATATTATGACAGACCAGCTAGATCTACTGTCTCTATTATATTATGACAGACCAGCTAGATCTACTGTCTCTATTATATTATGACAGACCAGCTAGATCTACTGTCTCTATTATATTATGACAGACCAGCTAGATCTACTGTCTCTATTATATTATGACAGACCAGCTAGATCTAATGTCTCTATTACATTATGACAGACCAGCTAGATCTACTGTCTCTATTATATTATGACAGACCAGCTAGATCTACTATCTCTATTATATTATGACAGACCAGCTAGATCTACTGTCACTCTTATATTATGACAGACCAGGACATAATCTGGAGCTAAATCTACTGTCTCTACTATATTATGACAGACCAGCTAGATCTACTGTCTCTACTATATTATGACAGACCAGCTAGATCTAATGTCTCTATTATATTATGACAGACCAGCTAGATCTAATGTCTCTATTATATTATGACAGACCAGCTAGATATATTTGCTCTATTATATTACGACAGACCAGCTAGATCTATTTTCTCTATTATATTAAGACAGGCCAGATAGATCTACTGTCTCTATTATATTATGACAGACTAGTACATAATATGGAGCTTCATCTATTGTCTCTTTTATATGATGACAGACCAGCTAGATCTACTTACTATTATATTATGACAGACCAGCTAGATCTACTGTCTCTATTATATTATGACAGACCAGCGAGATCTACTGTCAACTATTATATTATGACAGACCAGCTAGATCTACTGTCTCTATTATATTATGACAGACCAGCGAGATCTACTGTCTCTATTATATTATGACAGACCAGGACATAATCTGGAGCTAGATCTATTGTCTATATAATATATATTGACAGACAAGTACATAATCTGGAGTTAGATCTACTGTCTCTATTATATTATGACAGACCAGCTAGATCTACTGTCTCTATTATATTATGACAGACCAGCGAGATCTACTGTCTCTATTATATTATGACAGACCAGCTAGATATACTGTCTCTATTATATTATGACAGACCAGCTAGATCTACTGTCTCTATTATATTATGACAGACCAGCTAGATCTAATGTCTCTATTATATTATGACAGACCAGCTAGATCTACTGTCTCTATTATATTATGACAGACCAGCTAGATCTACTGTCTCTATTATCTTATGACAGACCAGCTAGATCTACTGTCTCTATTATATTATGACAGACCAGCTAGATCTACTGTCTCTATTATATTATGACAGACCAGCTAGATCTATTGTCTCTATTATATTATGACAGACCAGCTAGATCTACTGTCTCTATTATATTACGACAGACCAGGACATAATCTGTAGATAGATCTACTGTCTCTATTATATTATGACAGACCAGCTAGATCTACTGTCTCTATTATATTATGACAGACCAGCCAGATCTACTGTCTCTATTTTAATATAACAGACCAGCTAGATCTACTGTCTATATTATATTATGACAGACCAGCTACATCTACTGTCTCTATTATATTATGACAGACCAGCTAGATCTACTGTCTCTATTATATTATGACAGACCAGCTAGATCTACTGTCTCTATTATATTATGACAGACCAGCTAGATCTACTGTCTCTATTATATTACGACAGACCAGCTAGATCTACTGTCTCTATTATATTATGACAGACCAGCTAGATCTACTGTCTCTATTATATTATGACAGACCAGCTAGATCTACTGTCTCTATTATATTATGGCAGACCAGCTAGATCTACTGTCTCTATTATATTATGACAGACCAGCTAGATCTACTGTCTCTATTATATTATGACAGACCAGCTAGATCTACTGTCTCTATTATATTATGACAGACCAGCTAGATCTACTGTCTCTATTATATTATGACAGACCAGCTAGATGTACTGTCTTTATTATATTATGACAGACCAGCTAGATCTAATGTCTCTATTATATTATGACAGACCAGCTAGATCTACTGTCTCTATTATATTATGACAGACCAGCTAGATCTACTATCTCTATTATATTATGACAGACCAGCTAGATCTACTGTCTCTATTATATTATGACAGACCAGCTAGATCTACTGTCTCTATTATATTATGACAGACCAGCTAGATCTACTGTCTCTACTATATTATGACAGACCAGCTAGATCTACCTTATCTATTATATTATGACAGACCAGCTAGATCTACCTTCTCTATTATATTATGACAGACCAGCTAGATCTATTTGCTCTATTATATTACGACAGACCAGCTAGATCTATTTTCTCTATTATATTAAGACAGGCCAGATAGATCTACTGTCTCTATTATATTATGACAGACTAGTACATAATATGGAGCTTCATCTATTGTCTCTTTTATATGATGACAGACCAGCTAGATCTACTTACTATTATATTATGACAGACCAGCTAGATCTACTGTCTCTATTATATTATGACAGACCAGCGAGATCTACTGTCAACTATTATATTAAGATAGACCAGCTAGATCGACTGTTTCTATTATATTATGACAGACCAGCGAGATCTACTGTCTCTATTATATTATGACAGACCAGGACATAATCTGGAGCTAGATCTATTGTCTATATAATATATATTGACAGACAAGTACATAATCTGGAGTTAGATCTACTGTCTCTATTATATTATGACAGACCAGCTAGATAGATCTACTGTCTCTATTATATTATGACAGACCAGCGAGATCTACTGTCTCTATTATATTATGACAGACCAGCTAGATCTACTGTCTCTATTATATTATGACAGACCAGCTAGATCTACTGTCTCTATTATATTATGACAGACCAGCTAGATCTAATGTCTCTATTATATTATGACAGACCAGCTAGATCTACTGTCTCTATTATATTATGACAGACCAGCTAGATCTACTGTCTCTATTATCTTATGACAGACCAGCTAGATCTACTGTCTCTATTATATTATGACAGACCAGCTAGATCTACTGTCTCTATTATATTATGACAGACCAGCTAGATCTACTGTCTCTATTATATTATGACAGACCAGCTAGATCTACTGTCTCTATTATATTACGACAGACCAGGCTAGATCTACTGTCTCTATTATATTATGACAGACCTGCTAGATCTACTGTCTCTATTATATTATGACAGACCAGCCAGATATACTGTCTCTATTTTATTATGACAGACCAGCTAGATCTACTGTCTCTATTATATTATGACAGACCAGCTAGATCTACTGTCTCTATTATATTATGACAGACCAGCTAGATCTACTGTCTCTATTATTTTATGACAGACCAGCTAGATCTACTGTCTCTATTATATTATGACAGACCAGCTAGATCTACTGTCTCTATTATATTATGGCAGACCAGCTAGATCTACTGTCTCTATTATATTATGACAGACCAGCTAGATCTACTGTCTCTATTATATTATGACAGACCAGCTAGATCTACTGTCTCTATTATATTATGACAGACCAGCTAGATCTACTGTCTCTATTATATTATGACAGACCAGCTAGATCTACTGTCTCTATTATATTCTGACAGACCAGCTAGATCTACTGTCTCTATTATATTATGACAGACCAGCTAGATCTACTGTCTCTATTATATTATGACAGACCAGCTAGATCTACTGTCTCTATTATATTATGACAGACCAACTAGATCTACTGTCTCTATTATATTATGACAGACCAGCTAGATCTAATGTCTCTATTACATTATGGCAGACCAGCTAGATCTACTGTCTCTATTATATTATGACAGACCAGCTAGATCTACTGTCTCTATTATATTATGACAGACCAGCTAGATCTACTGTCTCTATTATATTATGAGAGACCAGCTAGATCTAATGTCTCTATTATATTATGACAGACCAGCTAGATCTACTGTCTCTATTATATTATGACAGACCAGCTAGATCTACTGTCTCTATTATATTATGACAGACCAGCTAGATCTACGGTCTCTATTATATTATGACAGACAAGCTAGATCTACTGTCTCTATTATATTATGACAGACCAGCTAGATCTACTGTCTCTATTATATTATGACAGACCAGACATAATCTGTAGCTAGATCTACTGTCTCTACTATATTATGACAGACCTGCTAGATCTACTGTCTCTATTATATTATGACAGACCAGCTAGATCTACTGTCTCTATTATATTATGACAGAGCAGCTAGATCTACTGTCTCTATTATATTATGACAGACCAGCTAGATCTACTGTCTCTATTATATTATGACAGACCAGCTAGATCTACTGTCTCTATTATATTATGACAGACCAGCTAGATCTAATGTATCTATTATATTATGACAGACCAGCCAGATATACTGTCTCTGTTTTATTATAACAGACCAGCTAGATCTACTGTCTATATTATATTATGACAGACCAGCTAGATCTACTGTCTCTATTATATTATGACAGACCAGCTAGATCTACTGTCTCTATTATTTTATGACAGACCAGCTAGATCTACTGTCTCTATTATATTATGACAGACCAGCTAGATCTAATGTCTCTATTATATTATGGCAGACCAGCTAGATCTACTGTCTCTATTATATTATGACAGACCAGCTAGATCTACTGTCTCTATTATATTATGACAGACCAGCTAGATCTACTGTCTCTATTATATTATGACAGACCAGCTAGATCTACTGTCTCTATTATATTATGACAGACCAGCTAGATCTACTGTCTCTATTATATTCTGACAGACCAGCTAGATCTAATGTCTCTATTATATTATGACAGACCAGCTAGATCTACTGTCTCTATTATATTATGAGAGACCAGCTAGATCTACTGTCTCTATTATATTATGGCAGACCAACTAGATCTACTGTCTCTATTATATTACAACAGACCAGGACATAATCTGGAGCTAGATCTACTGTCTCTACTATATTATGACAGACCAGCTAGATCTACTGTCTCTATTATATTATGACAGACCAGCTAGATCTACTGTCTCTATTATATTATGACAGACCAGCTAGATCTACTGTCTCTATTATATTATGAGAGACCAGCTAGATCTAATGTCTCTATTATATTATGACAGACCAGCTAGATCTACTGTCTCTATTATATTATGACAGACCAGCTAGATCTACTGTCTCTATTATATTATGACAGACCAGCTAGATCTACTGTCTCTATTATATTATGACAGACCAGCTAGATCTACTGTCTCTATTATATTATGACAGACCAGCTAGATCTAATGTCTCTATTATATTATGACAGACCAGCTAGATCTACTGTCTCTAATATATTATGACAGACCAGCTAGATATACTGTCTCTATTATATTATGACAGACCAGCTAGATCTACTGTCTCTATTATATTATGACAGACCAGGACATAATCTGTAGATAGATCTACTGTCTCTACTATATTATGACAGACCTGATAGATCTACTGTCTCTATTATATTATGACAGACCAGCTAGATCTACTGTCTCTATTATATTATGACAGACCAGGACATAATAGATAGATCTACTGTCTCTATTATGTTATGACAGACCAGCTAGATCTACTGTCTCTATTATATTATGACAGACCAGCTAGATCTAATGTCTCTATTATATTATGACAGACCAGCTAGATCTACTGTCTCTATTATATTATGACAGACCAGCTAGATCTACTGTCTATATTATATTATGACAGACCAGCTAGATCTACTGTCTCTATTATATTATGACAGACCAGCTAGATCTACTGTCTCTGTTATATTATGACAGACCAGCTAGATCTACTGTCTCTACTATATTATGACAGACCAGCTAGATCTACTGTCTCTATTATATTATGACAGACCATCTAGATCTATTGTCTCTACTATATTATGACAGACCAGCTAGATCTATTTGCTCTATTATATTACGACAGACCAGCTAGATCTATTTTCTCTATTATATTAAGACAGGCCAGATAGATCTACTGTCTCTATTATATTATGACAGACTAGTACATAATATGGAGCTTCATCTATTGTCTCTTTTATATGATGACAGACCAGCTAGATCTACTGTCTCTATTATATTATGACAGACCAGCTAGATCTAATGTCTCTATTATATTATGACAGACCAGCGAGATCTACTGTCTCTATTATATTATGACAGACCAGCTAGATCTACTGTCTCTATTATATTATGACAGACCAGCTAGATCTACTGTCTCTATTATATTATGACAGACCAGGACATAATCTGGAGCTAGATCTATTGTCTATATAATATATATTGACAGACAAGTACATAATCTGGAGTTAGATCTACTGTCTCTATTATATTATGACAGACCAGGACATAATCTGGAGCTAGATCTACTTTCTCTATTATATTATGACAGACCAGCTAGATCTACTGTCTCTATTATATTTTGACAAACCAGCTACATCTATTGTCTCTATTACATTATGACAGACCAGCTAGATCTACTTTCTCTATTATATTATGACAGACCAGCTAGATCTAGTGTCTCTATTATATTATGACAGACCAGCTAGATCTAGTGTCTCTATTATATTATGACAGACCAGCTAGATCTACTGTCTCTATTATATTATGACAGACCAGCTAGATCTAATGTCTCTATTATATTATGACAGACCAGCTAGATCTACTGTCTCTATTATCTTATGACAGACCAGCTAGATCTACTGTCTCTATTATATTATGACAGACCAGCTAGATCTACTGTCTCTATTATATTATGACAGACCAGCTAGATCTACTGTCTCTATTATATTATGACAGACCAGCTAGATCTACTGTCTCTATTATATTACGACAGACCAGGACATAATCTGTAGATAGATCTACTGTCTCTACTATATTATGACAGACCTGCTAGATCTACTGTCTCTATTATATTATGACAGACCAGCTAGATCTACTGTCTCTATTATATTATGACAGACCAGCTAGATCTACTGTCTCTATTATATTATGACAGACCAGATAGATCTACTGTCTCTATTATATTATGACAGACCAGCTAGATCTACTGTCTCTATTATATTATGACAGACCAGCTATGTCCAATGTATCTATTATATTATGACAGACCAGCCAGATATACTGTCTCTGTTTTAATATAACAGACCAGCTAGATCTACTGTCTCTATTATATTATGACAGACCAGCTAGATCTACTGTCTCTATTATATTATGACAGACCAGCTAGATCTAATGTCTCTATTATATTATGACAGACCATCTAGATCTACTGTCTCTATTATATTATGACAGACCAGCTAGATCTAATGTCTCTATTATATTATGGCAGACCAGCTAGATCTACTGTCTCTATTATATTATGACAGACCAGCTAGATCTACTGTCTCTATTATATTATGACAGACCAGCTAGATCTAATGTCTCTATTATATTATGACAGACCAGCTAAATCTACTGTCTCTATTATATAATGACAGACCAGCTAGATCTACTGTCTCTATTATATTATGACAGACCAGCTAGATCTAATGTCTCTATTATATTATGACAGACCAGCTAGATCTACTGTCTCTATTATATTATGAGAGACCAGCTAGATCTACTGTCTCTATTATATTATGACAGACCAGCTAGATCTACTGTCTCTATTATATTATGACAGACCAGCTAGATCTACTGTCTCTATTATATTATGACAGACCAGCTAGATCTACTGTCTCTATTATATTATGACAGACCAGCTAGATCTAATGTCTCTATTATATTATGGCAGACCAGCTAGATCTACTGTCTCTATTATATTATGACAGACCAGCTAGATCTACTGTCTCTATTATATTATGACAGACCAGCTAGATCTAATGTCTCTATTATATTATGACAGACCAGCTAGATCTACTGTCTCTATTATATTATGACAGACCAGCTAGATCTACTGTCTCTATTATATTCTGACAGACCAGCTTGATCTACTGTCTCTATTATATTATGGCTGACCAGCTAAATCTACTGTCTCTATTATATTATGAGAGACCAGCTAGATCTACTGTCTCTATTATATTATGGCAGACCAACTAGATCTACTGTCTCTATTATATTACAACAGACCAGGACATAATCTGGAGCTAGATCTACTGTCTCTACTATATTATGACAGACCAGCTAGATCTACTGTCTCTATTATATTATGACAGACCAGCTAGATCTACTGTCTCTATTATATTATGGCAGACCAGCTAGATCTACTGTCTCTGTTATATTACGACAGACCAGGACATAATCTGGAGCTAGATCTACTGTCTCTACTATATTATGACAGACCAGGTAGATCTACTGTCTCTATTATATTATGACAGACCAGCTAGATCTACTGTCTCTATTATATTATGACAGACCAGCTAGATCTACTGTCTCTATTATATTCTGACAGACCAGCTAGATCTACTGTCTCTATTATATTATGACAGACCAGCTAGATCTACTGTCTCTATTATATTATGACAGACCAGCTAGATCTAATGTCTCTATTATATTATGTCTCTATTATATTATGACAGACCAGCTAGATCTACTGTCTCTATTATATTATGACAGACCAGCTAGATCTACTGTCTCTATTATATTATGACAGACCAGCTAGATCTACTGTCTCTATTATATTATGACAGACCAGCTAGATCTACTGTCTCTATTATATTATGAGAGACCAGCTAGATCTAATGTCTCTATTATATTATGACAGACCAGCTAGATCTACTGTCTCTATTATATTATGACAGACCAGCTAGATCTACTGTCTCTATTATATTATGACAGACCAGCTAGATCTACGGTCTCTATTATATTATGACAGACCAGCTAGATCTACTGTCTCTATTATATTATGACAGACCAGCTAGATCTAATGTCTCTATTACATTATGACAGACCAGCTAGATCTACTGTCTCTATTATATTATGGCAGACCAGCTAGATCTACTGTCTCTATTATATTATGACAGACCAGCTAGATCTAATGTCTCTATTATATTATGACAGACCAGGTAGATCTACTGTCTCTATTATATTATGACAGACCAGCTAGATCTACTGTCTCTATTATATTATGACAGACCAGCTAGATCTACTGTCTCTATTATATTCTGACAGACCAGCTAGATCTACTGTCTCTATTATATTATGACAGACCAGCTAGATCTACTGTCTCTATTATATTATGAGAGACCAGCTAGATCTACTGTCTCTATTATATTATGACAGACCAACTAGATCTACTGTCTCTATTATATTACAACAGACCAGGACATAATCTGGAGCTAGATCTACTGTCTCTACTATATTATGACAGACCAGCTAGATCTACTGTCTCTATTATATTATGACAGACCAGCTAGATCTACTGTCTCTATTATATTATGGCAGACCAGCTAGATCTACTGTCTCTGTTATATTATGACAGACCAGCTAGGAGCTACTGTCTCTATTATATTATGACAGACCAGCTAGATCTACTGTCTCTATTATATTATGACAGACCAGCTAGATCTACTGTCTCTATTATATTATGACAGACCAGCTAGATCTACTGTCTCTATTATATTCTGACAGACCAGCTTGATCTATTGTCTCTATTATATTATGGCTGACCAGCTAAATCTACTGTCTCTATTATATTATGAGAGACCAGCTAGATCTACTGTCTCTATTATATTATGGCAGACCAACTAGATCTACTGTCTCTATTATATTACAACAGACCAGGACATAATCTGGAGCTAGATCTACTGTCTCTACTATATTATGACAGACCAGCTAGATCTACTGTCTCTATTATATTATGACAGACCAGCTAGATCTACTGTCTCTATTATATTATGACAGACCAGCTAGATCTACTGTCTCTATTATATTATGAGAGACCAGCTAGATCTATTGTCTCTACTATATTATGACAGACCAGCTAGATCTACTGTCTCTATTATATTATGACAGACCAGCTAGATCTACTGTCTCTATTATATTATGACAGACCAGCTAGATGTACGGTCTCTATTATATTATGACAGACAAGCTAGATCTACTGTCTCTATTATGTTATGACAGACCAGCTAGATCTAATGTCTCTATTACATTATGACAGACCAGGACATAATCTGTAGATAGATCTACTGTCTCTACTATATTATGACAGACCAGCTAGATCTCCTGTCTCTATTATATTATGACAGACCAGCTAGATCTACTGTCTCTATTATATTATGACAGACCAGGACATAATCTGTAGATAGATCTACTGTCTCTATTATGTTATGACAGACCAGCTAGATCTACTGTCTCTATTATATTATGACAGACCAGCTAGATCTAATGTCTCTATTATATTATGACAGACCAGCCAGATATACTGTCTCTGTTTTATTATAACAGACCAGCTAGATCTACTGTCTATATTATATTATGACAGACCAGCTAGATCTACTGTCTCTATTATATTATGACAGACCAGCTAGATCTACTGTCTCTATTATATTATGACAGACCAGCTAGATCTACTGTCTCTATTATATTATGACAGGCCAGCTAGATCTACTGTCTCTACTATATTATGACAGACCAGCTAGATCTACTGTCTCTATTATATTATGACAGACCAGCTAAATCTACTGTCTCTATTATATTATGACAGACCAGCTAGATCTACTGTCTCTATTATATTATGACAGACCAGCTAGATCTACTGTCTCTATTATATTACGACAGACCAAGCTAGATCTACTGTCTCTATTATATTATGACAGACCAGCTAGATCTACTGTCTCTATTATATTATGACAGACCATCTAGATCTACTGTCTCTATTATATTATGACAGACCAGCTAGATCTACTGTCTCTATTATATTATGACAGACCAGCTAGATCTACAGTCTCTATTATATTATGACATAATCAGCTAAATCTACTGTCTCTACTATATTATGACAGACTAGCTAGATCTACTGTCTCTATGATATTATGACAGACCAGCTAGATCTACTGTCTCTATTATATTATGACAGACTAGGAATGACAGACCAGCTAGATCTACTGTCTCTATTATATTATGACAGACCGGCTAGATCTACTGTCTCTATTATATTATGACAGACCAGCGAGATCTACTGTCTCTATTATATTGACAGACTAGGACATAATATGACAGACCAGCTAGATCTACTGTCTCTATTATATTCTGACAGACCAGCTAGATCTACTGTCTCTATTATATTATGACAGACCAGCGAGATCTACTGTCTCTATTATATTATGACAGACCAGCTAGATCTACTGTCTCTATTATATTATGACAGACCAGCTAGATCTACTTTCTCTATTATATTATGACAGACCAGCTAGATCTACTGTCTCTATTATATTATGACAGACCAGCTAGATCTACTGTCTCTATTATATTATGACAGACCATCTAGATCTACTGTCTCTACTATATTATGACAGACCAGCTAGATCTATTTGCTCTATTATATTATGACAGACCAGCTAGATCTATTTTCTCTATTATATTAAGACAGGCCAGCTAGATCTACTGTCTCTATTATATTATGACAGACCAGCTAGATCTACTGTCTCTACTATATTATGACAGACCAGCTAGATCTACTGTATCTATTATATTATGACAGACCATCTAGATCTATTGTCTCTACTATATTATGACAGACCAGCTAGATCTATTTGCTCTATTATATTACGACAGACCAGCTAGATCTATTTTCTCTATTATATTAAGACAGGCCAGATAGATCTACTGTCTCTATTATATTATGACAGACTAGTACATAATATGGAGCTTCATCTATTGTCTCTTTTATATGATGACAGACCAGCTAGATCTACTTACTATTATATTATGACAGACCAGCTAGATCTACTGTCTCTATTATATTATGACAGACCAGCTAGATCTACTGTCTCTATTATATTATGACAGACCAGCTAGATCTACTGTCTCTATTATATTATGACAGACAAGTACATAATCTGGAGTTAGATCTACTGTCTCTATTATATTGTGACAGACCAGGACATAATCTGGAGCTAGATCTACTTTCTCTATTATATTATGACAGACCAGCTAGATCTACTGTCTCTATTATATTTTGACAGACCAGCTAGATCTATTGTCTCTATTACATTATGACAGACCAGCTAGATCTACTTTCTCTATTATATTATGACAGACCAGCTAGATCTACTGTCTCTATTATATTATGACAGACCAGCTAGATCTACTGTCTCTATTATATTATGACAGACCAGCTAGATATACTGTCTCTATTTTATTATGACAGACCAGCTAGATCTAATGTCTCTATTATATTATGACAGACCAGCTAGATCTACTGTCTCTATTATCTTATGACAGACCAGCTAGATCTACTGTCTCTATTATATTATGACAGACCAGCTAGAGCTACTGTCTCTTGTATATTATAACAGAACAGCTAGATCTATTGTCTCTATTACATTATGACAGACCAGCTAGATCTACTGTCTCTATTATATTACGACAGACCATCTAGATCTACTGTCTCTATTTGATTATGACAGACTAGCTAGATATATTGTCTCTGTTATATTATGACAGACCAGATAGATCTACTGTCTCTATTCAATTTTGACAGACCAGCTAGATCTACTGTCTCTATTATATTATCACAGACCCGCTAGATCTACTGTCTCTATTATATTATGACAGACCAGGACATAATCTGGAGCTAGATCTACTGTCTCTATTATATTATGACAGACGAGCTAGATCTACTGTCTCTAATATATTATAACAGACCAGCTAGATCTATTGTCTCTATTATATTATGACAGACCAGCTAGATCTACTGTCTCTATTATATTATGGCAGACCAGGACATAATCTGGAGCTAGATCTACTGTCTCTATTATATTATGACAGACGAGCTAGATCTACTGTCTCTAATATATTATAACAGACCAGCTAGATCTATTGTCTCTATTATATTATGACAGACCAGCTAGATCTACTGTCTCTATTATATTATGACAGACATAATAGATCTACTGTCTCTATTATATTATGACAGACCAGCTAGATCTACTGTCTCTATTATATTATGGCAGACCAGCTAGATCTACTGTCTCTATTATATTATGACAGACCAGCTAGATCTACTGTCTCTATTATATTATGACAGACCTGCTAGATCTACTGTCTCTATTATATTATGACAGACGAGCTAGATCTACTGTCTCTAATATATTATAACAGACCAGCTAGATCTATTGTCTCTATTATATTATGACAGACCAGCTAGATCTACTGTCTCTATTATATTATGACAGACCAGCTAGATCTACTGTCTCTATTATATTATGACAGACCAGCTAGATCTAATGTCTCTATTATATTATGGCAGACCAGCTAGATCTACTGTCTCTATTATATTATGACAGACCAGGACATAATCTGGAGCTAGATCTACTGTCTCTACTATATTATGGCTGACCAGCTAGATCTACTGTATCTATTATATTATGACAGACCATCTAGATCTATTGCCTCTACTATATTATGACAGACCAGCTAGATCTATTTGCTCTATTATATTACGACAGACCAGCTAGATCTATTTTCTCTATTATATTAAGACAGGCCAGATAGATCTACTGTCTCTATTATATTATGACAGACTAGTACATAATATGGAGCTTCATCTATTGTCTCTTTTATATGATGACAGACCAGCTAGATCTACTGTCTCTATTATATTATGACAGACCAGCTAGATCTACTGTCTCTATTATATTATGACAGACCAGCGAGATCTACTGTCTCTATTATATTATGACAGACCAGCTAGATCTACTGTCTCTATTATATTATGACAGACCAGCTAGATCTACTGTCTCTATTATATTATAACAGACCAGCTAGATCTATTGTCTCTATTATATTATGACAGACCAGCTAGATCTACTGTCTCTATTATATTATGGCAGACCAGGACATAATCTGGAGCTAGATCTACTGTCTCTATTATATTATGACAGACGAGCTAGATCTACTGTCTCTAATATATTATAACAGACCAGCTAGATCTATTGTCTCTATTATATTATGACAGACCAGCTAGATCTACTGTCTCTATTATATTATGACAGACCAGCTAGATCTACTGTCTCTATTATATTATGACAGACCAGCTAGATCTACTGTCTCTATTATATTATGGCAGACCAGCTAGATCTACTGTCTCTATTATATTATGACAGACCAGCTAGATCTACTGTCTCTATTATATTATGACAGACCAGCTAGATCTACTGTATCTATTATATTATGACAGACCAGCTAGATCTATTGCCTCTACTATATTATGACAGACCAGCTAGATCTATTTGCTCTATTATATTACGACAGACCAGCTAGATCTATTTTCTCTATTATATTAAGACAGGCCAGATAGATCTACTGTCTCTATTATATTATGACAGACTAGTACATAATATGGAGCTTCATCTATTGTCTCTTTTATATGATGACAGACCAGCTAGATCTACTTACTATTATATTATGACAGACCAGCTAGATCTACTGTCTCTATTATATTATGACAGACCAGCGAGATCTACTGTCTCTATTATATTATGACAGACCAGCTAGATCTACTGTCTCTATTATATTATGACAGACCAGCGAGATCTACTGTCTCTATTATATTATGACAGACCCATAATCTGGAGCTAGATCTACTGTCTCTATTATATTATGACAGACCAGGACATAATCTGGAGCTAGATCTACTTTCTCTATTATATTATGACAGACCTGATAGATCTACTGTCTCTATTATATTATGACAGACCAGCTAGATCTACTGTCTCTATTATATTTTGACAGACCAGCTAGATCTAATGTCTCTATTACATTATGACAGACCAGCTAGATCTACTTTCTCTATTATATTATGACAGACCAGCTAGATATACTGTCTCTATTATATTATGACAGACCAGCTAGATATACTGTCTCTATTATATTATGACAGACCTGATAGATCTACTGTCTCTATTATATTATGACAGACCAGCTAGATCTACTGTCTCTATTATATTTTGACAAACCAGCTAGATCTATTGTCTCTATTACATTATGACAGACCAGCTAGATCTACTGTCTCTATTATATTATGACAGACCAGCTAGATCTACTGTCTCTATTATATTATGACAGACCAGCTAGATATACTGTCTCTATTATATTATGACAGACCAGCTAGATCTACTGTCTCTATTATATTATGACAGACCAGCTAGATCTACTGTCTCTATTATCTTATGACAGACCAGCTAGATCTACTGTCTCTATTATATTATGACAGACCAGCTAGATCTACTGTCTCTATTATATTATGACAGACCAGCTAGATCTACTGTCTCTATTATATTATGACAGACCAGCTAGATCTACTGTCTCTATTATATTATGACAGACCAGCTAGATATACTGTCTCTATTATATTATGACAGACCATCTAGATCTATTGTCTCTACTATATTATGACAGACCAGCTAGATCTATTGTCTCTATTATATTATGACAGACCAGCTAGATCTATTTTCTCTATTATATTATGACAGACCAGCTAGATCTACTGTCTCTATTATATTATGACAGACTAGACAGACATCTATTGTCTCTTTTATATGATGACAGACCAGCTAGATCTACTGTCTCTATTATATTATGACAGACCAGCTAGATCTAATGTCTCTATTATATTATGACAGACCAGCGAGATCTACTGTCTCTATTATATTATGACAGACCAGCTAGATCTACTGTCTCTATTATATTATGACAGACCAGCTAGATCTACTGTCTCTATTATATTATGACAGACCAGGACATAATCTGGAGCTAGATCTATTGTCTATATAATATATATTGACAGACAAGTACATAATCTGGAGTTAGATCTACTGTCTCTATTATATTATGATATACCAGCTAGATCTACTGTCTCTATTATATTATGACAGACCAGGACATAATCTGGAGCTAGATCTACTTTCTCTATTATATTATGACAGACCAGCTAGATCTACTGTCTCTATTATATTTTGACAAACCAGCTACAGTGGGGAGAACAAGTATTTGATACACTGCCGATTTTGCAGGTTTTCCTACTTACAAAGCATGTAGAGGTCTGTAATTTTTATCATAGGTACACTTCAACTGTGAGAGAAGGAATCTAAAACAAAAATCCAGAAAATCACATTGTATGATTTTTAATTAATTAATTTGCATTTTATTGCATGACATAAGTATTTGATACATCAGAAAAGCAGAACTGAATATTTGGTACAGAAACCTTAGTTTGCAATTACAGAGATCATACGTTTCCTGTAGTTCTTGACCATGTTTGCACACACTGCAGCAGGGATTTTGGCCCACTCCTCCATACAGACCTTCTCCAGATCCTTCAGGTTTCGGGGCTGTCGCTGGGCAATACGGACTTTCGGCTCCCTCCAAAGATTTTCTATTGGGTTCAGGTCTGGAGACTGGCTAGGCCACTCCAGGACCTTGAGATGCTTCTTACGGAGCCACTCC
The DNA here is from genome assembly GCF_045679555.1 of Salvelinus alpinus. NCBI lineage: Eukaryota > Metazoa > Chordata > Actinopteri > Salmoniformes > Salmonidae > Salvelinus > Salvelinus alpinus. The sequence goes on along the minus strand of NC_092116.1, from coordinate 40,117,498 downwards.
TTAGTTGCCCTGGCTGTGTGTTTCGGGTCGTTGTCATGCTGGAAGACCCAGCCACGACCCATCTTCAATGCTCTTACTGAGGGAAGGAGGTTGTTGGTCAAGATCTCGCGATACATGGCCCCATCCATCCTCCCTTCAATACGGTGCAGTCGTCCTGTCCCCTTTGCAGAAAAGCATCCCCAAAGAATGATGTTTCCACCTCCATGCTTCACGGTTGGGATGGTGTTCTTGGGGTTGTACTCATCCTTCTATTCCTCCAAACACGGCGAGTGGAGTTTAGAGCAAAAATATCTATTTTTGTCTCATCAGACCACATGACCTTCTCCCATTCCTCCTCTGGATCATCCAGATGGTCATTGGCAGACTTCAGACGGGCCTGGACATGCGCTGGCTTGAGCAGGGGGACCTTGCGTGCGCTGCAGGATTTTAATCCATGACGGCGTAGTGTGTTACTAATGGTTTTCTTTGAGACTGTGGTCCCAGCTCTCTTCAGGTCATTGACCAGGTCCTGCCGTGTAGTTCTGGGCTGATCCCTCACATTCCTCATGATCATTGATGCCCCACGAGGTGAGATCTTGCATGGTGCCCCAGACCGAGGGTGATTGACCGTCATCTTGAACTTCTTCCATTTTCTAATAATTGTGCCAACAGTTGTTGCCTTCTCACCAAGCTGCTTGGCTATTGTCCTGTAGCCCATCCCAGCCTTGTACAGGTCTACAATTTATCCCTGATGTCCTTACACAGCTCTCTGGTCTTGGCCATTGTGGAGAGGTTGGAGTCTGTTTGATTGAGTGTGTGGACAGGTGTCTTTTATACAGGTAACGAGTTCAAACAGGTGCAGTTAATACAGGTAATGAGTGGAGAACAGGAGGGCTTCTTAAAGAAAAACTAACAGGTCTGTGAGAGCCGGAATTCTTACTGGTTGGTAGGTGATCAAATACTTATGTCATGCAATAAAATGCAAATTAATTACTTAAAAATCATACAATGTGATTTTCTGGATTTTTGTTTTAGATTCCGTCTCTCACAGTTCAAGTGTACCTATGATAAAAATTACAGACCTCTACATGCTTTGTAAGTAGGAAAACCTGCAAAATCGGCAGTGTATCAAATACTTGTTCTCCCCACTGTACATCTATTGTCTCTATTACATTATGACAGACCAGCTAGATCTACTTTCTCTATTATATTATGACAGACCAGCTAGATCTACTGTCTCTATTATATTATGACAGACCAGCTAGATCTAGTGTCTCTATTATATTATGACAGACCAGGACACAATCTGGAGCTAGATATACTGTCTCTATTTTATTATGACAGACCAGCTAGATCCAATGTCTCTATTATATTATGACAGACTAGTACATCTACTGTCTCTATTATCTTATGACAGACCAGCTAGATCTACTGTCTCTATTATATTATGACAGACCAGCTAGATCTACTGTCTCTATTATATTATAACAGAACAGCTAGATCTATTGTCTCTATTACATTATGACAGACCAGCTAGATCTACTGTCTCTATTATATTACGACAGACCATCTAGATCTACTGTCTCTATTTGATTATGACAGACTAGCTAGATATATTGTCTCTGTTATATTATGACAGACCAGCTAGATCTACTGTCTCTATTATATTATGACAGACCAGCTAGATCTACTGTCTCTATTATATTATGACAGACCCGCTAGATCTACTGTCTCTATTATATTATGACAGACCAGCTAGATCTACTGTCTCTATTATATTATGACAGACCAGCTAGATCTACTGTCTCTATTATATTATGACAGACCAGCTAGATCTATTGTCTCTATTATATTATGACAGACCAGCTAGATCTACTGTCTCTATTATATTATGACAGACATACTAGATCTACTGTCTCTATTATATTATGACAGACCAGCTAGATCTATTGGCTCTATTATATTATGACAGACCAGCTAGATCTATTGTCTCTATTATATTATGACAGACCAGCTAGATCTACTGTCTCTATTATATTATGACAGACCAGCTAGATCTACTTTCTCTATTATATTATGACAGACCAGCTAGATCTACTGGCTCTATTATATTATGACAGACCAGCTAGATCTACTGTCTCTATTATATTATGACAGACCAGCCAGATCTACTGTCTCTATTATATTATGACAGACCAGCTAGATATACTGTCTCTATTATATTATGACAGACCAGCTAGATCTACTGTCTCTATTATATTATGACAGACCAGCTAGATCTAATGTCTCTATTACATTATGACAGACCAGATAGATCTACTGTCTCTATTATATTATGACAGACCAGCTAGATCTACTGTCTCTATTATATTATGACAGACCAGCTAGATCTACTGTCTCTATTATATTATGACAGACCAGCTAGATCCAATGTCTCTATTACATTATGACAGACCAGCTAGATCTACTGTCTCTATTATATTATGACAGACCAGCTAGATCTACTGTCTCTATTATATTATGACAGACCAGCTAGATCTACTGTCTCTATTATATTATGACAGACCAGCTAGATCTACTGTCTCTATTATATTATGACAGACCAGCTAGATCTAATGTCTCTATTATATTATGACAGACCAGCTAGATCTACTCTCTCTATTATATTATGACAGACCAGCTAGATCTAATGTCTCTATTATATTATGACAGACCAGCTAGATCTACTGTCTCTATTATATTATGACAGACCAGCTAGATCTACTGTCTCTATTATATTATGACAGACCAGCTAGATCTAATGTCTCTATTATATTATGACAGACCAGCTAGATCTAATGTCTCTATTATATTATGACAGACCAGCTAGATCCAATGTCTCTATTATATTATGACAGACCAGCTAGATATACTGTCTCTATTTTATTATGACAGACCAGCTAGATCTACTGTCTCTAGTATATTATGACAGACCAGCTAGATCTAATGTCTCTATTATATTATGACAGACCAGCTAGATCTACTGTCTCTATTATATTATGACAGACCAGCTAGATCTAATGTCTCTATTACATTATGACAGACCAGCTAAATCTAATGTCTCTATTACATTATGACAGACCAGCTAGATCTACTGTCTCTATTATATTATGACAGACCAGCTAGATCTACTGTCTCTATTATATTATGACAGACCAGCTAAATCTAATGTCTCTATTATATTATGACAGACCAGCTAGATCTAATGTCTCTATTATATTATGACAGACCAGCTAGATCTACTGTCTCTATTATATTATGCCAGACCAGCTAGATCTATTGTCTCTATTATATTATGACAGACCAGCTAGATCTACTGTCTCTATTATATTATGACAGACCAGCTAGATCTACTGTCTCTATTATATTATGACAGACGAGCTAGATCTACTGTCTCTAATATATTATGACATCCCAGCTAGATCTACTGTCTCTATTATATTATGACAGACATACTAGATCTACTGTCTCTATTATATTATGACAGACCAGCTAGATCTATTGGCTCTATTATATTATGACAGACCAGCTAGATCTACTGTCTCTATTATATTATGACAGACCAGTAAGATCTACTGTCTCTATTATATTATGACAGACAAGCTAGATCTACTGTCTCTATTATATTATGACAGACCAGCTAGATAGAACTACTGTCTCTATTATATTATGACAGACCAGCTAGATCTACTGTCTCTATTATATTATGACAGACCAGCTAGATCTACTGTCTCTATTATATTATGACAGACCAGCTAGATCTACTGTCTCTATTATATAATGACAGACCAGCAAGATCTACTGCCTCTATTATATTATGACAGACCAGCTAGATCTAATGTCTCTATTATATTATGACAGACCAGCTAGATCTACTGTCTCTATTATATTATGACAGACAAGCTAGATCTACTGTCTCTATTATATTATGACAGACAAGCTAGATCTACTGTCTCTATTATATTATGACAGACCAGCTAGATCTACTGTCTCTATTATATTATTACAGACCAGCTAGATCTACTGTCTCTATTATATTATGACAGACCAGCTAGATCTACTGTCTCTATTATATTATGACAGACCAGCTAGATCTACTGTCTCTATTATATTATGACAGACGAGCTAGATCTACTGTCTCTATTATATTATAACAGACCAGCTAGATCTACTGTCTCTATTATATTATGACAGACCAGCTAGATCTACTGTCTCTATTATATTATGACAGACCAGCTAGATCTACTGTCCCTATTATATTATGACAGACCAGCTAGATCTACTGTCTCTATTATATTATGACAGACCAGCTAGATCTAATGTCTCTATTATATTATGACAGACCAGATAGATCTAATGTCTCTATTATATTATGACAGACCAGCTAGATCTACTGTCTCTATTATATTATGACAGACCAGCTAGATCTACTGTCTCTATTATATTATGACAGACCAGCTAGATCTACTGTCTCTATTATATTATGACAGACCAGCTAGATATACTGTCTCTATTATATTATGACAGACCATCTAGATCTACTGTCTCTATTATATTATGACAGACCAGCTAGATATACTGTCTCTATTATATTATGACAGACCAGCTAGATATACTGTCTCTATTATATTATGACAGACCATCTAGATCTACTGTCTCTATTATATTATGACAGACCAGCTAGATCTAATGTCTCTATTACATTATGGCAGACCAGCTAGATCTAATGTCTCTATTATATTATGACAGACCAGCTAGATCTACTGTCTCTATTATATTATGACAGACCAGCTAGATCTACTGTCTCTATTATATTATGACAGACCAGCTAGATCTAGTGTCTCTATTATATTATGACAGACCAGCTAGATCTATTGGCTCTATTATATTATGACAGACCAGCTAGATCTACTGTCTCTATTATATTATTACAGACCAGCTAGATCTACTGTCTCTATTATATTATGACAGACCAGCTAGATCTACTGTCTCTATTATATTATGACAGACCAGCTAGATCTAATGTCTCTATTATATTATGACAGACCAGCTAGATCTAGTGTCTCTATTATATTATGACAGACCAGCTAGATCTACTGTCTCTAGTATATTATGACAGACCAGCTAGATCTACTTTCTCTATTATATTATGACAGACCAGCTAGATCTACTGTCTCTATTATATTATGACAGACCAGCTAGATCTACTGTCTCTACTATATTATGACAGACCAGCTAGATCTACTGTCTCTATTATATTATGACAGACCAGCTAGATCTACTGTCTCTATTATATTATGACAGACCAGCTAGATCTACTGTCTCTATTATATTATGACAGACCAGCTAGATCTACTGTCTCTATTATATTATGCCAGACCAGCTAGATCTACTGTCTCTATTATATTATGACAGACCAGCTAGATCTACTGTCTCTATTATATTATGACAGACCAGCTAGATCTACTGTCTCTATTATATTATGACAGACCAGCTAGATCTACTGTCTCTAATATATTATGACAGACCAGCTAGATCTAATGTCTCTATTATATTATGACAGACCAGCTAGATCTACTGTCTCTATTATATTATGACAGACCAGCTAGATCTACTGTCTCTAGTATATTATGACAGACCAGCTAGATCTAATGTCTCTATTATATTATGACAGACCAGCTAGATCTACTGTCTCTATTATATTATGACAGACCAGCTAGATCTACTGTCTTTATTATATTATGACAGACCAGCTAGATCTACTGTCTCTATTATATTATGACAGACCAGCTAGATCTACTGTCTCTATTATATTATGACAGACCAGCTAGATCTAATGTCTCTATTATATTATGACAGACCAGCTAGATCTAATGTCTCTATTATATTATGACAGACCAGCTAGATCTAATGTCTCTATTATATTATGCCAGACCAGCTAGATCTAATGTCTCTATTATATTATGACAGACCAGCTAGATCTACTGTCTCTATTATATTATGACAGACCAGCTAAATCTACTGTCTCTATTATATTATGACAGACCAGCTAGATCTACTGTCTCTATTATATTATTACAGACCAGCTAGATCTACTGTCTCTATTATATTATGACAGACCAGCTAGATCTAATGTCTCTATTATATTATGACAGACCAGGATATAATCTGGAGCTAGATCTACTGTCTCTATTATATTATGACAGATGAGCTAGATCTACTGTCTCTAATATATCATAACATACCAGCTAGATCTATTGTCTCTATTATATTATGACATACCAGCTAGATCTACTGTCTCTATTATATTATGACAGACATACTAGATCTACTGTCTCTATTATATTATGACAGACCAGCTAGATCTATTGGCTCTATTATATTATGACAGACCAGCTAGATCTAGTGTCTCTATTATATTATGACAGACCAGCTAGATCTACTGTCTCTATTATATTATGACAGACCAGCTAGATCTACTGTCTCTATTATATTATGACAGACCAGCTAGATCTACTGTCTCTATTATATTATGACAGACCAGCTAGATCTACTGTCTCTATTATATTATGACAGACCAGCTAGATCTACTGTCTCTATTATAGTATGACAGACCAGCTAGATCTACTGTCTCTATTATATTATGACAGACCAGCTAGATCTACGGTCTCTATTTTATTATGACAGACCAGCTAGATCTACTGTCTCTAGTATATTATGACAGACCAGCTAGATCTAATGTCTCTATTATATTATGACAGACCAGCTAGATCTACTGTCTCTATTATATTATGACAGACCAGCTAGATCTACTGTCTTTATTATATTATGACAGACCAGCTAGATCTAATGTCTCTATTACATTATGACAGACCAGCTAGATCTATTGTCTCTATTATATTATGACAGACCAGCTAGATCTACTGCCTCTATTATATTACGACAGACCAGCTAAATCTACTGTCTCTATTATATTATGACAGACCAGGACATAATCTGGAGCTAGATCTACTGTCTCTATTATATTATGACAGACGAGCTAGATCTACTGTCTCTAATATATCATAACATACCAGCTAGATCTATTGTCTCTATTATATTATGACAGACATACTAGATCTACTGTCTCTATTATATTATGACAGACCAGCTAGATCTATTGGCTCTATTATATTATGACAGACCAGCTAGATCTAGTGTCTCTATTATATTATGACAGACCAGATATATCTACTGTCTCTATTATATTATGACAGACAAGCTAGATCTACTGTCTCTATTATATTATGACAGACCAGCTAGATCTATTGGCTCTATTATATTATGACAGACCAGCTAGATCTAGTGTCTCTATTATATTATGACAGACCAGATAGATCTACTGTCTCTATTATATTATGACAGACCAGCTAGATCTACTGTCTCTATTATATTATGACAGACCAGGACATAATCTGGAGCTAGAACTACTGTCTCTACTATATTATGACAGACCAGCTAGATCTACTGTCTCTATTATATTATGACAGACCAGCTAGATCTACTGTTTCTATTATAGTATGACAGACCAGCTAGATCTACTGTCTCTATTATATTATGACAGACCAGGACATAATCTGGAGCTAGATCTACGGTCTCTATTTTATTATGACAGACCAGCTAGATCTACTGTCCATAGTATATTATGACAGACCAGCTAGATCTATTGTCTCTATTACATTATGACAGACCAGCTAGATCTACTGTCTCTATTATATTATGACAGACCAGCTAGATCTACTGTCTTTATTATATTATGACAGACCAGCTAGATCTAATGTCTCTATTACATTATGACAGACCAGCTAGATCTACTGCCTCTATTATATTATGAAAGACCAGCTAGATCTACTGTCTCTATTATATTATGACAGACCAGCTAGATCTATTGTCTCTATTACATTATGACAGACCAGCTAGATCTACTGTCTCTATTATATTATGACAGAGCAGCTAGATCTAGTGTCTCTATTATATTATTTCAGACCAGATATATCTACTGTCTCTATTATATTATGACAGACAAGCTAGATCTACTGTCTCTATTATATTATGACAGACCAGCTAGATCTACTGTCTCTATTATATTATGACAGACCAGCTAGATCTACTGTCTCTACTATATTATGACAGACCAGCTAGATCTACTGTCTCTATTATATTATGACAGACCAGCTAGATCTACTGTCTCTATTATAGTATGACAGACCAGCTAGATCTACTGTCTCTATTATATTATGACAGACCAGCTAGATCTACTGTCTCTATTATATTATGACAGACCAGCTAGATCTACTGTCTCTATTATATTATGACAGACCAGCTAGATCTACTGTCTCTATTATATTATGACAGACCAGGTAGATCTACTGTCTCTATTATATTATGACAGACCAGCTAGATCTAATGTCTCTATTATATTATGACAGACCAGCTAGATCTACTGTCTCTATTATATTATGACAGACCAGCTAGATCTATTGTCTCTATTATATTATGACAGACCAGCTAGATCTAATGTCTCTATTATATTATGACAGACCAGCTAGATCTACTGTCTCTATTATGTTATGACAGACCAGCTAGATCTACTGTCTCTATTATATTATGACAGACCAGCTAGATCTACTGTCTCTACTATATTATGACAGACCAGCTAGATCTACTGTCTCTATTATATTATGACAGACCAGCTAGATCTACTGTCTCTATTATATTATGACAGACCAGCTAGATCTACTGTCTCTATTATATTACGACAGACCAGCTAGATCTACTGTCTCTATTATATTATGACAGACCAGCTAGATCTACTGTCTCTACTATATTATGACAGACCAGCTAGATCTACAGTCTCTATTATATTATGACAGACCAGCTAGATCTACTGTCTCTAGTATATTATGACAGACCAGCTAGATCTACTGTCTCTATTATATTATGACAGACCAGCTAGATCTAATGTCTCTATTATATTATGACAGACCAGCTAGATCTAATGTCTCTATTATATTATGACAGACCAGCTAGATCTATTGTCTCTATTATATTATGACAGACCAGCTAGATCTACTGTCTCTATTATATTATGACGGACCAGCTAGATCTACTGTCTCTATTACATTATGACAGACCAGCTAGATCTACTGTCTCTATTATATTATGACAGACCAGCTAGATCTACTGTCTCTATTATATTATGACAGACCAGCTAGATCTACTGTCTCTATTATATTATGACAGACCAGCTAAATCTACTGTCTCTATTATATTATGACAGACCAGCTAGATCTACTGTCTCTATTATATTATGACAGACCAGCTAGATCTACGGTCTCTATTATATTATGACAGACCAGCTAGATCTACTGTCTCTAGTATATTATGACAGACCAGCTAGATCTAATGTCTCTATTATATTATGACAGACCAGCTAGATCTAATGTCTCTATTATATTATGACAGACCAGCTAGATCTAATGTCTCTATTATATTATGACAGACCAGCTAAATCTAATGTCTCTATTACATTATGACAGACCAGCTAGATCTAATGTCTCTATTATATTATGACAGACCAGCTAGATCTACTGTCTCTATTATATTATGACAGACCAGCTAGATCTACTGTCTCTATTATATTATGACAGACCAGCTAGATCTACTGTCTCTATTATATTATGACAGACCAGCTAGATCTACTGTCTCTATTATATTATGACAGACCAGCTAGATCTAATGTCTCTATTATATTATGACAGACCAGCTAGATCTAATGTCTCTATTATATTATGACAGACCAGCTAGATCTATTGTCTCTATTATATTATGACAGACCAGCTAGATCTAATGTCTCTATTATATTATGACAGACCAGCTAGATCTAATGTCTCTATTATATTATGACAGACCAGCTAGATCTAATGTCTCTATTATATTATGACAGACCAGCTAGATCTATTGTCTCTATTATATTATGACAGACCAGCTAGATCTAATGTCTCTATTATATTATGACAGACCAGCTAGATCTACTGTCTCTATTATATTATGACAGACCAGCTAAATCTACTGTCTCTATTATATTATGACAGACCAGCTAGATAGATCTACTGTCTCTATTACATTATGACAGACCAGCTAGATCTACTGTCTCTAATATATCATAACATACCAGCTAGATCTATTGTCTCTATTATATTATGACAGACCAGCTAGATCTACTGTCTCTATTATATTATGACAGACCAGCTAGATCTATTGTCTCTATTATATTATGACAGACCAGCTAGATCTAGTGTCTCTATTATATTATGACAGACCAGCTAGATCTACTGTCTCTATTATATTATGACAGACCAGCTAGATCTATTGGCTCTATTATATTATGACAGACCAGCTAGATCTATTGGCTCTATTATATTATGACAGACCAGCTAGATCTAGTGTCTCTATTATATTATGACAGACCAGCTAGATCTACTGTCTCTATTATATTATGACAGACAAGCTAGATCTACTTTCTCTATTATATTATGACAGACCAGCTAGATCTACTGTCTCTATTATATTATGACATCCCAGCTAGATCTACTGTCTCTTATTATATTATGACAGACCAGGACATAATCTGGAGCTAGAACTACTGTCTCTACTATATTATGACAGACCAGCTAGATCTACTGTCTCTATTATATTATGACAGACCAGCTAGATCTACTGTCTCTATTATAGTATGACAGACCAGCTAGATCTACTGTCTCTTTTATATTATGACAGACCAGGACATAATCTGGAGCTAGATCTACGGTCTCTATTTTATTATGACAGACCAGCTAGATCTACTGTCTCTAGTATATTATGACAGACCAGCTAGATCTATTGTCTCTATTATATTATGACAGACCAGCTAGATCTACTGTCTCTATTATATTATGACAGACCAGCTAGATCTACTGTCTTTATTATATTATGACAGACCAGCTAGATCTATTGTCTCTATTACATTATGACAGACCAGCTAGATCTACTGCCTCTATTATATTATGACAGACCAGCTAGATCTACTGTCTCTATTATATTATGACAGACCAGCTACATCTATTGTCTCTATTACATTATGACAGACCAGCTAGATCTATTGGCTCTATTATATTATGACAGACCAGCTAGATCTAGTGTCTCTATTATATTATGACAGACCAGCTAGATCTACTGTCTCTATTATATTATGACAGACAAGCTAGATCTACTGTCTCTATTATATTATGACAGACCAGCTAGATCTACTGTCTCTGTTATATTATGACAGACCAGCTAGATCTACTGTCTCTATTATATTATGACAGACCAGCTAGATCTAATGTCTCTATTATATTATGACAGACCAGCTAGATCTAATGTCTCTATTATATTATGACAGACCAGCTAGATCTAATGTCTCTATTATATTATGACAGACCAGCTAGATCTAATGTCTCTATTATATTATGACAGACCAGCTAGATCTAATGTCTCTATTATATTATGACAGACCAGCTAGATCTATTGTCTCTATTACATTATGACAGACCAGCTAGATCTAATGTCTCTATTATATTATGACAGACCAGCTAGATCTAATGTCTCTATTATATTATGACAGACCAGCTAGATCTATTGTCTCTATTATATTATGACAGACCAGCTAGATCTAATGTCTCTATTACATTATGACAGACCAGCTAGATCTAATGTCTCTATTATATTATGACAGACCAGCTAGATCTAATGTCTCTATTATATTATGACAGACCAGCTAGATCTAATGTCTCTATTATATTATGACAGACCAGCTAGATCTAATGTCTCTATTATATTATGACAGACCAGCTAGATCTAATGTCTCTATTATATTATGACAGACCAGCTAGATCTAATGTCTCTATTACATTATGACAGACCAGCTAGATCTAATGTCTCTATTATATTATGACAGACCAGCTAGATCTAATGTCTCTATTATATTATGACAGACCAGCTAGATCTAATGTCTCTATTACATTATGACAGACCAGCTAGATCTATTGTCTCTATTACATTATGACAGACCAGCTAGATCTAATGTCTCTATTATATAATGACAGACCAGCTAGATCTAATGTCTCTATTACATTATGACAGACCAGCTAGATCTATTGTCTCTATTATATAATGACAGACCAGCTAGATCTAATGTCTCTATTATATTATGACAGACCAGCTAGATCTACTGTCTCTATTATATTATGACAGACCAGCTAGATCTAATGTCTCTATTATATTATGACAGACCAGCTAGATCTAATGTCTCTATTATATTATGACAGACCAGCTAGATCTAATGTCTCTATTATATTATGACAGACCAGCTAGATCTAATGTCTCTATTACATTATGACAGACCAGCTAGATCTAATGTCTCTATTATATTATGACAGACCAGCTAGATCTAATGTCTCTATTATATTATGACAGACCAGGACATAATCTGGAGCTAGATCTAATGTCTCTATTATATTATGACAGACCAGCTAGATCTAATGTCTCTATTATATTATGACAGACCAGCTAGATCTAATGTCTCTATTATATTATGACAGACCAGCTAGATCTAATGTCTCTATTATATTATGACAGACCAGGACATAATCTGGAGCTAGATCTAATGTCTCTATTATATTATGACAGACCAGCTAGATCTAATGTCTCATATTATATTATGACAGACCAGCTAGATCTAATGTCTCTATTACATTATGACAGACCAGCTAGATCTAATGTCTCTATTATATTATGACAGACCAGCTAGATCTAATGTCTCTATTACATTATGACAGACCAGCTAGATCTATTGTCTCTATTATATAATGACAGACCAGCTAGATCTAATGTCTCTATTACATTATGACAGACCAGCTAGATCTAATGTCTCTATTACATTATGACAGACCAGCTAGATCTATTGTCTCTATTATATAATGACAGACCAGCTAGATCTAATGTCTCTATTACATTATGACAGACCAGCTAGATCTAATGTCTCTATTATATTATGACAGACCAGCTAGATCTAATGTCTCTATTATATTATGACAGACCAGCTAGATCTAATGTCTCTATTATATTATGACAGACCAGCTAGATCTAATGTCTCTATTATATTATGACAGACCAGCTAGATCTAATGTCTCTATTATATTATGACAGACCAGCTAGATCTAATGTCTCTATTATATTATGACAGACCAGCTAGATCTAATGTCTCTATTATATTATGACAGACCAAGCTCAGATCTAATATGTCTCTATTATATTATGACAGACCAGCTAGATCTAATGTCTCTATTATATTATGACAGACCAGCTAGATCTAATGTCTCTATTATATTATGACAGACCAGCTAGATCTAATGTCTCTATTATATTATGACAGACCAGCTAGATCTAATGTCTCTATTATATTATGACAGACCAGCTAGATCTAATGTCTCTATTATATTATGACAGACCAGCTAGATCTAATGTCTCTATTATATTATGACAGACCAGCTAGATCTAATGTCTCTATTATATTATGACAGACCAGCTAGATCTAATGTCTCTATTATATTATGACAGACCAGCTAGATCTAATGTCTCTATTACATTATGACAGACCAGCTAGATCTAATGTCTCTATTATATTATGACAGACCAGCTAGATCTAATGTCTCTATTATATTATGACAGACCAGCTAGATCTAATGTCTCTATTACATTATGACAGACCAGCTAGATCTACTGTCTCTATTATATTATGACAGACCAGCTAGATCTACTGTCTCTATTATATTATGACAGACCATCTAGATCTACTGTCTCTATTATATTATGACAGCCCAGCTAGATCTACTGTCTCTATTATATTATGACAGACCAGCTAGATCTACTGTCTCTATTATATTATGACAGACCAGCTAGATCTACTGTCTCTATTATATTATGACAGACCAGGACATAATCTGGAGCTAGATCTACTGTCTCTATTATATTATGACAGACCAGGACATAATCTGGAGCTAGATCTACTGTCTCTATTATATTATGACAGACGAGCTAGATCTACTGTCTCTATTATATTATGACAGACCAGCTAGATCAATTGTCTCTATTATATTATGACAGACCAGCTAGATCTACTGTCTCTATTATATTATGAACGACATACTAGATCTACTGTCTCTATTATATTATGACAGACCAGCTAGATCTATTGGCTCTATTATATTATGACAAACCAGCTAGATCTACTGTCTCTATTATATTATGACAGACCAGCTAGATCTACTGTCTCTATTATATTATGACAGCCCAGCTAGATCTACTGTCTCTATTATATTATGACAGACCAGCTAGATCTACTGTCTCTATTATATTATGACAGACCAGCTAGATCTACTGTCTCTATTATATTATGACAGACCAGCTAGATCTACTGTCTCTATTATATTATGACAGACCAGCTAGATAGATCTACTGTCTCTATTATATTACGACAGACCAGCTAGATCTACTGTCTCTATTATATTATGACAGACCAGCTAGATATACTGTCTCTATTATATTATGACAGACAAGCTAGATCTACTGTCTCTATTATATTATGACAGACCAGCTAGATCTAATGTCTCTATTACATTATGACAGACCAGATAGATCTACTGTCTCTATTATATTATGACAGACCAGCTAGATCTACTGTCTCTACTATATTATGACAGACCAGCTAGATCTACTGTCTCTATTATATTATGACAGACCAGCTAGATCTACTGTCTCTATTATATTATGACTGACCAGCTAGATCTACTGTCTTTATGGTCACTGAGTCTGTTCATTGGTTTGTCTCTATGGTCACTGAGTCTGTACATTGGTCTGTCTCTATGGTCACTGAGTCTGTACATTGGTCTTTCTCTATGACCAGGTTATGGTCACTGAGTCTGTTCATTGGTTTGTCCTTATGGTCACCGAGTCTGTACATTGGTCTGTCTCTATGGTCACTGAGTCTGTACATTGGTCTGTCCCTATGGTCACTGAGTCTGTTCATTGGTTTGTCTCTATGGTCACTGAGTCTGTTCATTGGTCTGTCTCTATGGTCACTGAGTCTGTACATTGGTCTGTCTCTATGGTCACTGAGTCTGTACATTGGTCTTTCTCTATGACCAGGTTATGGTCACTGAGTCTGTTCATTGGTTTGTCCCTATGGTCACTGAGTCTGTTCATTGGTTTGTCTCTATGGTCACTGAGTCTGTTCATTGGTCTGTCTCTATGGTCACTGAGTCTGTACATTGGTCTGTCTCTATGGTCACTGAGTCTGTACATTGGTCTGTCTCTATGGTCACTGAGTCTGTACATTGGTCTGTCTCTATGGCCCGGTTATGGTTGCTGAGTCTGTTCATTGGTCTGTCTTTATGGTCACTGAGTCTGTACATTGGTCTGTCCCTATGGTCACTGAGTCTGTTCATTGTTTTGTCTCTATGGTCACTGAGTCTGTACATTGGTCTGTCTCTATGGTCACTGAGTCTGTACATTGGTCTTTCTCTATGCCCAGGTTATGGTCACTGAGTCTGTTCATTGGTTTGTCCTTATGGTCACCGAGTCTGTACATTGGTCTGTCTCTATGGTCACTGAGTCTGTACATTGGTCTGTCCCTATGGTCACTGAGTCTGTTCATTGGTTTGTCTCTATGGTCACTGAGTCTGTACATTGGTCTGTCTCTATGGTCACTGAGTCTGTACATTGGTCTGTCCCTATGGTCACTGAGTCTGTACATTGGTCTGTCTCTATGGTCACTGAGTCTGTACATTGGTCTGTCTCTATGGTCACTGAGTCTGTACATTGGTCTGTCTCTATGGTCACTGAGTCTGTACATTGGTCTGTCTCTATGACCAGGATATGGTCACTGAGTCTGTACATTGGTCTGTCTCTATGGTCACTGAATCTGTACATTGGTCTGTCTCTATGGTCACTGAGTCTGTACATGGGTCTCTATGGTCACTGAGTCTGTACATTGGTCTGTCTCTATGACCAGGTTATGGTCACTGAGTCTGTTCATTGGTCTGTCTCTATGACCAGGTTATGGTCACTGAGTCTGTACATTAGTTTGTCTCTATGGTCACTGAGTCTGTTCATTGGTTTGTCTCTATGGTCACTGAGTCTGTTCATTGGTCTGTCTCTATGGTCACTGAGTCTGTTCATTGGTCTGTCTCTATGGTCACTGAATCTGTACATTGGTCTGTCTCTCTGGCCAGGCTATGGTCACTGAATCTGTACATTGTTAAAGTCTTCCTTTGTTTGAGTTCTTTGATTTGGACAAGGTGTCATGCTAATTGGATATCTCTATTTAGGATTTGGTAACACTGAAGTTTGTGTTTAAACTGAATTTCATTTAGCCAATAATTAGTGTATGTATTTTGGTTAGAGAATTATATTTGTAAGTATTGAGTTGTTTGTGGTTTGATTATTGAATTTATCTGGTGCTTTTGAGCCAGTTGCTCTAAATGGATAAATGGTTAAAGAAGTAAGTCCCGTGTCCATAGAGACACATAACAGCTATACTGGTAGTACTGCTGCTACCAGGTTATGGTCACTGCTACCAGCAGTACTACACCTGCACCTGTCGACGACACAAGTTGTTCTGCTTCCACGAGCACATCCAATGCTAGCATCAGTAATTCTACATTTGTTGTTAGCCCAGCTAGCATGGACACTGACAGTTGTGAATCTGATGCAGCCGAAGAGCTACTGGCCCCTTATCCGGGAAAGCACCGAACAACAGACAAGAACGTTGGACCATCGAAGAGGCGCTAATATGATGAGAACTACATTGATTTGGGTTTCACTGATATTGAGAGTAGTGCCTTTCCTCAGCCACAGTGTGTTATACGTGCAAAAATTATATCTCACAACTCAATGAAACCTTCACTCTTACGCAGACATTTTGAAACAAAACATGCCAATTTGAAAAATAAGTCACAGGAGATTTTTGAGCGAGAATTTAGACGACTTTCGAGTAGTAAGACATGTATAAAAGCAACAGATACGGATCTGAAGGGTCTCTCTCTGGGTTGGACCAGTTGATCTGAAGGGTCTCTCTCTGGGTTGGGCCAGTTGATCTGAAGGGTCTCTCTGGGTTGGGCCAGTTGATCTGAAGGGTCTCTCTCTGGGTTGGGCCAGTTGATCTGAAGGGTCTCTCTCTGGGTTGGGCCAGTTGATCTAAAGGGTCTCTCTCTGGGTTGGGCCAGTTGATCTGAAGGGTCTCTCTCTGGGTTGGGCCAGTTGATCTAAAGGGTCTCTCTGGGTTGGACCAGTTGATCTGAAGGGTCTCTCTCTGGGTTGGGCCAGTTGATCTAAAGGGTCTCTCTCTGGGTTGGGCCAGTTGATCTGAAGGGTCTCTCTCTGGGTTGGGCCAGTTGATCTGAAGGGTCTCTCTCTGGGTTGGGCCAGTTGATCTGAAGGGTCTCTCTCTGGGTTGGGCCAGTTGATCTGAAGGGTCTCTCTCTGGGTTGGGCCAGTTGATCTGAAGGGTCTCTCTCTGGGTTGGGCCAGTTGATCTAAAGGGTCTCTCTCTGGGTTGGGCCAGTTGATCTGAAGGGTCTCTCTCTGGGTTGGGCCAGTTGATCTGAATGGTCTCTCTCTGTTGGGCCAGTTGCTCTGAAGGGTCTCTCTCTGGGTTGGGCCAGTTGATCTGAAGGGTCTCTCTCTGGGTTGGGCCAGTTGATCTAAAGGATCTCTCTGGGTTGGGCCAGTTGATCTGAAGGGTCTCTCTCTGGGTTGGGCCAGTTGATCTGAAGGGTCTCTCTCTGGGTTGGGCCAGTTGATCTGAAGGGTCTCTCTGGGTTGGGCCAGTTGATCTGAAGGGTCTCTCTCTGGGTTGGGCCAGTTGATCTGAAGGGTCTTTCTCTGGGTTGGGCCAGTTGATCTGAAGGGTCTCTCTGGGTTGGGCCAGTTGATCTGAAGGGTCTCTCTGGGTTGGGCCAGTTGATCTGAAGGGTCTCTCTCTGGGTTGGGCCAGTTGATCTGAAGGGTCTCTCTGGGTTGGGCCAGTTGATCTAAAGGGTCTCTCTGGGTTGGGCCAGTTGATCTAAAGGGTCTCTCTCTGGGTTGGGCCAGTTGATCTAAAGCACATATGTCAGAGTCAAGGCCCGCGGGCCACATCCGGCCCGCGAGAAGGTTTTTTACGGCCCCTGGGATGATCTTGATTTATTATTAGAACCGGCCCGCAGACCGCAGCAAGCCGGCAGCCCGCAGATCTTTTACACGCACCAATACTACATTTCCCACAATGCAACGGTGACGCACCGAGCAGTAGGCTGCTTCATTTCAATATTTATTGGCACAGCAGTCGTCAGCATCACAGTAAAATTAACTTTCAGATACCCATCAAAAATGGCAAAACGGAAGGTGGACACTGAGAACCGGGGGTTTCAAACAAGGTGGGAGTCGGAGTATATGTTCACGGAGGTAGCTGGAAAACCTGTGTGTCTTCTGTGTGGAGAAAGTGTGGCGGTACTGAAAGAGTATAATCTGAGACGACATTATGAAACGAAACACGCGGACAAAAACAAGAATATGGACATGGAACAAAGGCTACAAAAGGCAGAGGAATTAAAACGAGGCCTCAAATCTCGACAGGCTCTGTTCAAAAAAGCCAAATCACAAGGCCAGGCTGCTGTCAAGGCCAGTTTTATTTTGGCAGAAGAGATCGCTAAATCAGCCCGGCCATTTACGGAGGGGGATTTCATCAAAAACTGCATGATTAAAGTTTGTGACGAAGTTTGCCCAGAAAAAAGGCAACTCTTTTTAAATGTGAGTCTGAGCAGAAACACCATTGCCGAGAGAGTAGACCAGTTGTCCATCAATCTAAAAGAGCAGCTTGTGAAAAAGGGAAAAGATTTCATTGCATATTCCTTGGCTGTGGATGAGAGCACCGACATTTCTGACATTGCCCAGTTGTCAATTTTCATCCGCGGAGTGGACTCCAGCCTAAGCGTGACAGAGGAGTTTTTGGCTTTACGTCCTATGCATGGCACAACTACGGGGCATGATTTGTATGAAGAGGTGTCAAGATGTGTAAATGAGATGGAGCTGCCTTGGGAAAAACTCGTGGGTTTGACAACCGACGGAGCACCTGCGATGTGTGGACACAGGAGCGGACTGGTGGCGAAGATACGGGAAAAGATGCAAGAGGAAAACGCGACAGGTGAGCTGACAGCTTATCATTGTATCATACACCAGGAAGCGTTGTGCGGTAAAGCCTTGAAAATGGAGCATGTAATGAGCATCATCACGCGCACAGTTAACTTTATCAGAGCCAAAGGTTTGAATCACCGCCAGTTCAAGGCATTTCTGACGGAGTTAGAAACGGAGCATGGTGATTTGCCTTATCACACAGAGGTGCGATGGCTAAGCCAGGGAAAGGTGCTTCAAAGATGTTTCGAGCTTCGTGAGGAGATTTGTCTGTTCTTGGACAGCAAAGGGAAAGACACAACACAACTCCGAGACGAAATGTTTCTGTGTGAAATGGCTTTTCTGTGTGACATTACGAGTCATCTGAATGCAATGAACTTGCAGCTGCAGGGTCGGGATCATGTCATCTCTGATATGTACAGTACAGTGAAGGCATTTAAAACCAAACTGACTCTGTGGGAGACGCAGATGCGGAAAGAAAATTTGAGCCACTTTCCCAGCTGCCAGACCATGAAAGAGAAGCTCTCTACCAGTGCGTTCCCGAGCGCACAGTTGGCTGATAAAATAGGTATGCTTGCCGCTGACTTTCGACGCCGATTTGCTGACTTTGAAGCACAAAAAAGCAGGTTGGAACTGCTCGGTAACCCATTTGCTGTTGACGTGGAAAGCTCACCACCAAACCTCCAAATGGAGTTGATTGACCTCCAATGCAATGATGCACTGAGGGCAAAATATGCGGCAGTGGGTGCTGCGGAGTTCGCCCGTTTCCTCCCCGACACAATGGCCCAGCTGCGCATCCAGGCTGCTCAAACGTTGTCTATGTTTGGCAGCACATACCTGTGTGAACAACTGTTTTCTTTGATGAACCTGAACAAAACATCACACAGAAGTCGACTTACTGCTGAACACCTCCACTCAATTCTGAGGATTTCCTCAGCTCAGAGCCTTACCCCGAACATTGATGAACTTGTGGAAAAGATGGGACACCACCAAGTATCACCCTCAACCTCAAACAAGTGAACATTACTGTGCAATCACATATTTAGAGTTTTTACTCAGTTCAAGTTTAAAAGTTAAAGTTTAATATTTGTTTTCACTGCATGTTACTTCTCCTTAAACAAAGTGTTGTTTTTGATTAATAGATTTTTGCACTTTATTTTATTGTATTTCAATCCAATTATATTTTAAAAATATTTCAGTTGAGTGGATGATAGAAAATTGCTATTATTGTTTTTTTCTTTGAAGTAAATTTAGCCCACTTTTGCTAAAATAGAAAATATAGGCTACTGATGGTGCCTTGAATACCGGTTTCTTTCATTTAATGTTCATGTTATGGGGATTTTTATATAAAGGAAATTTGTCTTTTGTGTCTGTTGAAAATTAAAGATTACTGACAGAGCCATAAGAAAATATTGCTTTATTTATCTGATCATATTGGAATATATTTGTTAGGTTTTCAGTAGGTTCAATTAGGTTCACTAGACTATATGCGTCATTTAAAAATTTTTCAATGAACATTCGAACAGTCCGGCCCTCGGCTTGTAGCTAAATTTTTTATTTGGCCCTCCGTCCATTTGACTTTGACACCCCTGATCTAAAGGGTCTCTCTCTGGGTTGGGCCAGTTGATCTGAAGGGTCTCTCTCTGGGTTGGGCCAGTTGATCTGAAGGGTCTCTCTCTGGGTTGGACCAGTTGATCTGAAGGGTCTCTCTGGGTTGGGCCAGTTGATCTGAAGGGTCTCTCTCTGGGTTGGGCCAGTTGATCTGAAGGGTCTCTCTGGGTTGGGCCAGTTGATCTAAAGGGTCTCTCTCTGGGTTGGGCCAGTTGATCTAAAGGGTCTCTCTCTGGGTTGGGCCAGTTGATCTGAAGGGTCACTCTCTGGGTTGGGCCAGTTGATCTGAAGGGTCTCTCTCTGGGTTGGGCCAGTTGATCTGAAGGGTCTCTCTCTGGGTTGGGCCAGTTGATCTGAAGGGTCTCTCTGGGTTGGGCCAGTTGATCTGAAGGGTCTCTCTCTGGGTTGGGCCAGTTGCTTTGAAGGGTCTCTCTGGGTTGGGCCAGTTGATCTGAAGGGTCTCTCTCTGGGTTGGGCCAGTTGATCTGAAGGGTCTCTCTCTGGGTTGGGCCAGTTGATCTGAAGGGTCTCTCTCTGGGTTGGGCCAGTTGATCTGAAGGGTCTCTCTGGGTTGGGCCAGTTGATCTGAAGGGTCTCTCTCTGGGTTGGGCCAGTTGATCTGAAGGGTCTCTCTGGGTTGGGCCAGTTGATCTGAAGGGTCTCTCTCTGGGTTGGGCCAGTTGATCTAAAGGGTCTCTCTCTGGGTTGGGCCAGTTGATCTGAAGGGTCTCTCTCTGGGTTGGGCCAGTTGATCTGAAGGGTCTCTCTCTGGGTTGGGCCAGTTGATCTGAAGGGTCTCTCTGGGTTGGGCCAGTTGATCTGAAGGGTCTCTCTGGGTTGGGCCAGTTGATCTGAAGGGTCTCTCTCTGGGTTGGGCCAATTGCTCTGAAGGGTCTCTCTGGGTTGGGCCAGTTGTATAAGAAAGCCTTGTGATGATAATATTCTGGATCACAGGGTGAGTCCAGAATTTGGAGTGCTATGGGAATGTCCCAAATTGGGGCTTTCATCCAATGATGTATATTTTAAATAGTAAATAAACTAAATGTTGCTGCTCCGCTACGCCATCTCCTTCGAAAAGTTGCTAGTTCAAATCCCCGAGCTGACATGGTAAAAATCTGTCGTTCTGCCCCTGAACAAGGCAGTTAACCCTCTGTTTCTAGGCCATCATTGTAAATAAGAATTTGTTCTTAACTGACTTGCCTAGTTAAAAAAGGTTTAAATAAAAAAAATAGGACATTTGAGTGTAGACAAATATTATAATCAAAAATCTAGTTGGTGGGTTACATTTATACAGTGTCTTTCTAAATGAAAAATATGCTCTGAGCACTTTATCTGTTAGGGACTTTATGGCAAAAAGCACAGATTAACTTCTAGTCAGACCAAGGTCAGTACAGCTGGTGTTGTGTTTGAGGGTTGGTCTACACATTACTGATCTGGATCTTTTCTGCATATTAATGATAGAGTCTAGTAAGAAGTAGAGAAAGTTAGTAGATTGTTTTAATATGGTAGCCAGTATAATATTACACCCTACTCTGCACCAACCCTTCTGCATCTCTGTTCCAATACAGTCTCTACTGCTCTTGGGGGCCTTTATTTAATACTTTACTTTAGACAATGCAACTCTCTCTCTCTCTCTGTTCCTTTATCACTCTCTATCCCTCTCTCTCTCTCTGTCTCTCTCTCTATCCCTCTCTCTCTCTGTGTCCCTTTATCACTCTCTATCTCTCTCTCTCTCTCTGTGTCCCTTTATCACTCTCTATCTCTCTCTGTCTCTCTGTGTCCCTTTATCACTCTCTATCTCTCTCTGTCTCTCTCTGTCTCTCACTGTCTCTCTCTGTCTCTCTCTCTATCCCTCTCTCTCTCTGTGTCCCTTTATCACTCTCTATCTCTCTCTGTCTCTCTCTGTCTCTCTCTGTCTCTCTCTGTCTCTCTCTGTCTCTCTCTCTGTCTCTCTCTGTCTCTCTCTGTCTCTCTCTGTCTCTCTCTCTATCCCTATCTCTCTCTGTGTCCCTTTATCACTCTCTATCTCTCTCTGTCTCTCTCTGTCTCTCTCTGTCTCTCTCTGTCTCTCTCTGTCTCTCTCTCTATCTCTCTCTCTCTCTCTGTGTCCCTTTATCACTCTCTATCTCTCTCTCTGTGTCCCTCTCTGTCTCTCTCTGTCTCTCTCTCTATCCCTCTCTCTCTCTGTGTCCCTTTATCACTCTCTATCTCTCTCTGTCTCTCTATCTCTCTCTATCTCTCTCTATCTCTCTCTATCTCTCTCTATCTCTCTCTATCACTCTCTGTGTCTCTCTATCTCTCTCTGTGTCCCTTTATCACTCTCTGTGTCCCTTTATCACTCTCTGTCTCTCTCTATCTCTCTCTGTCTCTCTCTGTCTCTCTCTGTCTCTCTCTCTGTCTCTCTCTGTCTCTCTCTGTCTCTCTCTCTGTGTCCCTTTATCACTCTCTCTGTCTCTCTCTCTGTGTCCCTTTATCACTCTCTCTCTCTCTCTCTGTGTCCCTTTATCACTCTCTCTGTCTCTCTCTCTGTGTCCCTTTATCACTCTCTCTGTCTCTCTCTCTGTGTGTCTCTCTCTCTCTCTGTCTCTCTCTGTCTCTCTCTCTGTGTCCCTTTATCACTCTCTCTGTCTCTCTCTCTGTGTGTCTCTCTCTCTCTCTGTCTCTCTCTCTGTGTGTCTCTCTCTCTCTCTCTCTCTCTGTGTGTCTCTCTCTCTCTCTGTCTCTCTCTCTGTGTGTCTCTCTCTCTCTCTCTCTCTCTCTGTGTGTCTCTCTCTCTCTCTCTCTCTCTCTCTCTCTCTCTCTGTGTGTGTCTCTCTCTCTCTCTCTCTCTGTGTGTCTCTCTCTCTCTCTCTCTCTGTGTGTCTCTCTCTCTCTCTCTCTCTCTGTGTGTGTGTCTCTCTCTCTCTCTCTCTCTCTGTGTGTGTCTCTCTCTCTCTCTCTCTCTCTGTGTGTGTGTCTCTCTCTCTCTCTCTCTCTCTCTCTCTCTCTGTGTGTGTCTCTCTCTCTCTCTCTCTCTGTGTGTGTCTCTCTCTCTCTGCGTGTGTGTCTCTCTCTCTCTCTCTCTCTCTCTCTCTCTCTCTCTCTCTCTCTCTCTCTCTCTCTCTCTCTCTCTCTCTCTCTCTCTCTCTCTCTCTCTGTCTCTCTCTCTGTGTGTCCCTTTATCACTCTCTCTGTCTGTCTCTCTGTGTGTCCCTTTATCACTCTCTCTGTCTCTCTCTCTGTGTGTCCCTTTATCACTCTCTCTCTCTCTCTCTCTCTCTCTGTGTCTCTCTCTCTCTCTCTCTCTCTCTCTGTGTGTCTCTCTCTCTCTCTGTGTGTCTCTCTCTCTCTCTGTGTGTCTCTCTCTCTCTCTGTGTGTCTCTCTCTCTCTCTGTGTGTCTCTCTCTCTCTCTCTCTCTCTCTCTCAATTCAATTCAATTCAATTCAAGGGGCTTTATTGGCATGGGAAACATGTGTTAACATTGCCAAAGCAAGTGAGGTAGATAATATACAAAAGTGAAATAAACAATAAAAATTAACAGTAAACATTACACATACAGAAGTTTCAAAGCAATAAAGACATTACAAATGTCATATTATATATATACAGTGTTGTAGCAATGTATAAATGGTTAAAGCACACAAGTTAAAATAAATAAACATAAATATGGGTTGTATTTACAATGGTGTTTGTTCTTCACTGGTTGCCCTTTTCTTGTGGCAACAGGTCACAAATCTTGCTGCTGTGATGGCACACTGTGGAATTTCACCCAGTAGATATGGGAGTTTATCAAAATTGGATTTGTTTTCGAATTCTTTGTGGATCTGTGTGATCTGAGGGAAATATGTGTCTCTAATATGGTCATACATTGGGCAGGAGGTTAGGAAGTGCAGCTCAGTTTCCACCTCATTTTGTGGGCAGTGAGCACATAGCCTGTCTTCTCTTGAGAGCCATGTCTGCCTACGGCGGCCTTTCTCAATAGCAAGGCTATGCTCACTGAGTCTGTACATAGTCAAAGCTTTCCTTAAGTTTGGGTCAGTCACAGTGGTCAGGTATTCTGCCACTGTGTACTCTCTGTTTAGGGCCAAATAGCATTCTAGTTTGCTCTGTTTGTTTGTTAATTCTTTCCAATGTGTCAAGTAATTATCTTTTTGTTTTCTCATGATTTGGTTGGGTCTAATTGTGCTGTTGTCCTGGGGCTCTGTGGGGTGTGTTTGTGAACAGAGCCCCAGGACCAGCTTGCTTAGGGGACTCTTCTCCAGGTTCATCTCTCTGTAGGTGATTGCTTTGTTATGGAAGGTTTGGGAATCGCTTCCTTTTAGGTGGTTGTAGAATTTAACGGCTCTTTTCTGGATTTTGATAATTAGTGGGTATCGGCCTAATTCTGCTCTGCATGCATTATTTGGTGTTCTACGTTGTACACGGAGGATATTTTTGCAGAATTCTGCATGCAGAGTCTCAATTTGGTGTTTGTCCCATTTTGTGAAATCTTGGTTGGTGAGCGGACCCCAGACCTCACAACCATAAAGGGCAATAGGCTCTATGACTGATTCAAGTATTTTTAGCCAGATCCTAATTGGTATGTTGAAATTTATGTTCCTTTTGATGGCATAGAATGCCCTTCTTGCCTTGTCTCTCAGATCGTTCACAGCTTTGTGGAAGTTACCTGTGGTGCTGAGGTTTAGGCCGAGGTATGTATAGTTTTTTGTGTGCTCTAGGGCAACGGTGTCTAGATGGAATTTGTGGTCCTGGCGACTGGACCTTTTTTGGAACACCATTATTTTGGTCTTACTGAGATTTACTGTCAGGGCCCAGGTCTGACAGAATCTGTGCAGAAGATCTAGGTGCTGCTGTAGGCCCTCCTTGGTTGGTGACAGAAGCACCAGATCATCAGCAAACAGTAGACATTTGACTTCGGATTCTAGTAGGGTGAGGCCAGGTGCTGCAGACTGTTCTAATGCCCTCGCCAATTCGTTGATATATATGTTGAAGAGGGTGGGGCTTAAGCTGCATCCCTGTCTCACCCCACGACCCTGTGTGAAGAAATGTGTGTGTTTTTTGCCAATTTTAACCGCACACTTGTTGTTTGTGTACATGGATTTTATAATGTCGTATGTTTTTCCCCCAACACCACTTTCCATCAATTTGTATAGCAGACCCTCATGCCAAATTGAGTCGAAGGCTTTTTTGAAATCAACAAAGCATGAGAAGACTTTGCCTTTGTTTTGGTTTGTTTGGTTGTCAATTAGGGTCTCTCTCTCTCTCTGTCTCTCTCTGTCTCTCTCTGTCTCTCTCTGTCTCTCTCTCTGTGTGTCCCTTTATCACTCTCTCTCTCTCTCTCTCTGTGTGTCCCTTTATCACTCTCTCTCTCTCTCTCTCTCTCTGTGTCTCTCTCTCTCTCTCTCTCTCTCTGTGTGTCTCTCTCTCTCTCTCTCTCTCTCTCTCTCTCTGTCTCTCTCTGTCTCTCTCTGTCTCTCTCTGTCTCTCTCTCTGTGTGTCCCTTTATCACTCTCTCTCTCTCTCTCTCTCTCTGTGTGTCCCTTTATCACTCTCTCTCTCTCTCTCTCTCTCTGTGTCTCTCTCTCTCTCTCTCTCTCTCTCTGTGTGTCTCTCTCTCTCTCTCTCTCTCTCTCTCTCTCTCTCTCTCTCTCTCTCTCTCTCTCTCTCTCTCTCTCTCTCTCTCTCTCTCTCTCTCTCTCTCTCTCTCTCTCTCTCTCTCTCTCTCTCTCTCTCTCTCCCATCTCTCTCTCCATCTCTCTCTCTCTCTCCCTTTATCACTATCTCTCCCTCTCTCTGTCTCTGTCTCTCCCTCTCTCTCTCCATCTCTCTCTCCATCTCTCTCTCTCTCTCCCTTTATCACTCTCTCTCCCTCTCTCTCTATCAATCTCTATCCCTCTCTATCTCTCTCTCTCTCTCTCTCTATCTCTCTCTCTCTCCCTTTATCACTCTCTATATCTCTCTCTCTCTCTCTCTCTCTGATCCCTCTTTCAGCATCTCTGAGTGTCAGTCCTGACAGATCTCAATTCTTTGAATTTGAGTCTGTCTCTCTGAGCTGTGAGGTTCAGGGGAACTCTGCTGGATGGAGAGTGATGAGGAACACAGAGAGAGGAAACCTTTCAGAGTGTCATACTACCTGGGGAAAACAACAAGGGTCTTCATGCATCATGTCACTAATACCATCAGACAGTGGAGTGTACTGGTGTGAGTCTGGGTCTGGAGAACACAGCAATGCTGTCAACATCACAGTACCTGGTATGTCCACAAACACCATCTACTAACATTATAGTGTTTAGTGGTTCATCTGGTTTCAGATAGCTAATGTTTATATTTGATGTTTACATATTATATACTGCTGTGATGTCAAAACTATGAAATAACTCATATTGAATCATGTAGTAAGCAAAGAAGTGTTAAACAAATCAAAATATATTTTAGATTCTTCAAAGTAGCCACCCTTCTCATTGGTGAGTGATTTCCACACGCTTGCTATTCTCTCAACCACCTTCATAAGGTAGTCACCTGGAATGCATTTCAATTAACAGGTGCGCCTTGTTAAAAGTTAATTTGTGAAATTTCTTTCCTTCTTAATGAGTTTGAGCCAATCAGTTGTGTTGTGACAAGGTAGTGGTGGTATACAGAAGATAACCCTATTTGGTAAAAGACCAAGTCCATATTATCTTCTTATGGCTGGGGGCAGTACTGAGTAGCTTGGATGAATAAGGTGCCCAGAGTTAACTGCCTGCTACTGCCTGCTACTCAGTCCCAGCTGCAAATATCTGCATATTATTAGTATATTTGGATAGACAACACTCTGAAATTTCTAAAACTGTTTGAATGATGTCTGTGAGTATAACAGAACTCATATGGCAGGCAATAACCTGAGAAAAAATCCAACCAGGAAGTGGGAAATATGAGGTTGGTCGTGTTTCAACTCATTCCCTATTGAAGATACAGTGGGATATTGGTCATGTTGCACTTCCTAAGGCTTCCACTAGATGTCAACAGTCTGTAGAACCTTGTTTGATGCTTCTGCTGTGAAGGGGGGCCGAATGAGAGGGGATTGAGTAAGGTCTGCCATGAGCTGACCATATGCTGACCATGCACATTCATGTGAGAGTTAGCTTGAGTTCCATTGCAATTCTGAAGACAAAGGAATTCTCCGGTTGGAACATTATTGAAGATTTATGTTAAAAACATCCTAAAGTTTGATTCTATACTTCGTTTGACATGTTTCTACGGACTGTAACGGAACTTTTTGACTATTCGTATGCTCCTAGTGAACGCGCTTTGTGAGTTTGGATTTGTTTACCAAACGCGCTAACAAAAGGAGCTATTTGGACATAAATGATGGACATTATTGAACAAAACAAACATTTATTGTGGATCTGGGATTCCTGGAAGTGAATTCTGATGAAGATCATCAAAGGTAAGTGAATATTTATAATGTTATTTCTGACTTCTGTTGACTGCACAATATGGCAGATATCTTTTTGGCTTGTTTGGGCTCAGATTATTGCAAGCTTTTTGGAAATCTGACACAGCGGTTGCATTAAGGAGCAGTGGATCTAAAATTCCATGCATAACAGTTGTATTTTCATCAACATTTATGTATTTCTGTAAATTGATGATTCTCTGCAAAATCACCGGATGTTTTTGGAACTACTGAACATAACGCGCCAATGTATACTGAGATTTTTTTATATAAATATGAACTTTATCGAACAAAACATACATGTATTGTGTAACATGAAGTCCAATGAGTGTCATCTGATGAACATCATCAAAGGCTAGTGATTAATTCTATCTCTATTTCTGCTTTTTGTGACTCCTCTCTTTGGCTGGAAAAATGGCTGTGTCTTTCTGTGACTTGGCTCTGACCTAACATAATCGTTTGTGGTACTTTCGCCGGAAAGCCTATTTGAAATCGGACACTGTGGTGGGATTAACAAGAAGTGTATCTTTAAAATGATGTGAAATACTTGTATGTTTGTGGAATTTTAATTCTGAGATTTCTGTTGTTTGAATATGGCACCCCGCACTTTCACTGGCTGTTGTCCTATCGGTCCCGTTAGCGGAATCTCAGCCCTAAGAAGTTATGGCAAGAACAGCTCAAATAAGCAAAAAGAAATGACAGTCTATCAATACTTTAAGACATGAAGGTCAGTCAAATCCGGAAAAGTGCAGTCGCAAAAACCATCAAGCGCTATGATGAAACTGGCTCTTATGAGGACCGCCACAGGAAAGGAAGACTCAGAGTTACCTCTGCTGCAGAGCATAAGTTCATTAGAGTTACCAGACTCAGATTGCAGCCCAAAATAGTCTCCCGGGTGGCGCAGTGGTCTAGGGCACTGCATCGCAGTGCTAGCAGCGCCACCAGAGTCTCTGGGTTCGTGCCCAGGCTGGGCTCTGTCGCAGCCGGCCGCAACCGGGAGATCCGTGGGGCGACGCACAATTGGCATAGCGTTGTCCGGTAGGGAGTGTTTGGCCGGTAGGGATATCCTTGTCTCAGTATGTATAAAATAAAAAATAAAAAAAATGTAATAAAATGTATGCACTCTACTGTAAGTCGCTCTGGATAAGAGCGTCTGCTAAATGACTAAAATGTAAATGTAAATAAATGCTTCATGGAGTTCAAGTAACAGACACATTTCAACATCAACTGTTCAGAGGAGACTGCGTGAATCAGGCCTTCATGGTCAAATTGCTGCAAAGAAACCACTACTAAAGGACACCAATAATAAGAAGAGACACGAGTAATGGACATTAGACCAGTGGAAGTCTGTCCTTTGGTCTGATGAGTCCAAATTTGATATTGTTGGTTCCAACCGCCATGTCTTTGTGAGACGCAAAGTAGGTGAATGGATTATCTCCACATGTGTGGTTCCCACCGTGAGGCATGGAGGCGGAGGTGTGATGGTGTTGGGTTGCTTTGCTGGTGACACTGTCAGTGATTTATTTAGAATTCAAGGCACACTTAACCAGCATGGCTACCACAGCATTCTGCAGCAATTTGCCATCCCATCTAGTTTGTGCTTAGTGGGACTATCATTTGTTTTTCAACAGGACAATGACCCAAAACACACCTCCAGGCTGTGTAAGGGCTATTTGACCAAGAAGGAGAGTGATGGAATGCTGCATCAGATGACCTGGCCTTCACAATCACCCGACCTCAACCCAATTGAGATGGTTTGGGATGAGTTGGACCACCGAGTGAAGGAAAAGCAGGCAAATTTGTTCTTAACTGACTTGCCTAGTTAAATGAAGGTTAAATAAAATAAATAAATTAAAAAGACTGTTGGAAAAGCATTCCAGGTGAAGCTGGTTGAGAGAATGCCAAGAGTGTGCAAAGCTGTCATCAAGGCAAAGGGTGGCTAATTTGAAAAATATATTTTGATTTGTTTAACACTTTTTTGGTTACTACATGATTCCATATGTGTTATTTCATAGTTTTGATGTCTTCACTATTATTTTATAATATAGAAAATAGTTTAAAAAATAAAGAAAAACCCTTGAATGAGTCCAAACTGAGTCGGTGCATCCAAACCTTTGATGTTTATATATTATATACAGCTGGAGCTGTGATCCTGGAGAGACCTGTTTATATGTGATGTTTATATATTATATACAGATGGAGCTGTGATCCTGGAGAGACCTGTTTATATATTATATACAGCTGGAGCTGTGATCCTGGAGAGACCTGTTTATATATGATGTTTATATATTATATACAGCTGGAGCTGTGATCCTGGAGAGACCTGTTTATATATGATGTTTAGATATTATATACAGATGGAGCTGTGATCCTGGAGAGACCTGTTTATATATGATGTTTATATATTATATACAGCTGGAGCTGTGATCCTGGTGAGCCCTGCCCTTCCTGTGACTGGGGGAGATTCTGTGACTCTGCGCTGCAGATATCAGGGAACTCCCTCTAACCTCACAGCTGATTTCTACAAAGATGGATCCCTCATCAGGGCTGAGACTACAGGAGAGATGACCATCCCTGCAGTATCCAAGTCAGATGAAGGACTCTACAAGTGTGCCAACTCTGAAGGAGAATCACCAGAGAGCTGGATGACTGTGACAGGTGAGACATTACATTCATTTGTATGTGGAGGATGAGGGCTGCAGTAGATATCTCAGATAGGGGGGAGTGAGGCCTAAGAGGATTTTTATAAATAAGCATCAACCACAGGTCTACAGAGATGACCAGTTTACAGAGGAGTATAATAGAGACAGTAGATCTAGCTGGTCTGTCATAATATAATAGAGACAGTAGATCTAGCTTGTCTGTCATAATATAATAGATACAGTAGATCTAGCTGGTCTGTCATAATATAATAGAGACAGTAGATCTAGCTGGTCTGTCAGAATATAATAGAGACAGTAGATCTAGCTGGTCTGTCATAATATAATAGAGACAGTAGATCTAGCTGGTCTGTCATAATATAATAGAGACAGTAGATCTAGCTGGTCTGTCATAATATAATAGAGACAGTAGATCTAGCTGGTCTGTCATAATATAATAGAGACAGTAGATCTAGCTGGTCTGTCATAATATAATAGAGACAGTTGATCTTGCTGGTCTTTCATCATATCATAGAAACAGTAGATCTCGCTGTGATTTTTTGCTGAGTTTACATAAGCATCAACCAGTGGGTCTTGTGACGGGTATACAGAGATTACCAATTTACAGAGGAGTGTAGAGTGCAGTGATGTGTCCTATAAGGAGCATTGGTGGTAAATCTGATGGCCGAATGGTAAAGAACATCTAGCCGCTCGAGAGCCGATATATAAATTATGTCTCTGTAATCTAGCATGGGTAGGATGGTCATCTGAATCAGGGTTAGTTTGGCAGCTGGGGTGAAAGAGGAGCGATTACGATAGAGGGAACCAAGTCTAGACTGCAGCTTTGATATGTGCTGAGAGAAGGACAGTGCACCGTCTAGCCATACTCCCAACTACTTGTATGAGGTGACTACTTCAAGATCTAAACCCTCAGAGGTAGTAATAACACTCCCAAGTACTTGTATTCATAATAATTAGTGTTCTTATAATCCCTGCATGGTCATTAGAAGTGTTAGCAGTTGATGTTATTCTTCAATAACATAGACCCCAAAGCAAATCAAAGGGAGAAAAATAGGTTTATTCAAATATTTTTTACCGGTATTTAACTAGGCAAGTCAGTTAAGAACAAATTCTTATTTTCAATGACGGCCTAGGAACAGTGGGTTAACTGCCTTGTTCAGAACGACAGATTTGTACCTTGTCAGCTCAGGGATTTGATCTATTACTAGTCCAACGCTCTAACCACTAGGCTACCTGCCGCCCCAATAAGACAAATAATGTTTGGAAGTAGATGGTCATTCTCCCCTGTCCTCAGTGATGCTCTCCAGTGATTCTCTCATAAGAACAAAGGGATGTAGTTTATAACCCAGCCCTAGCCTGTGGTAGACCAATTAGAATTCCTTGCAATAAAACCGTGCCAGTGGCCAAATAACAAGTATCCTATTTCAGGTTGAATATATAGACAAATTCCTCCCATGTCTCTGCATTAATCTCCTATTACAAAAAAACACAATTTCCCTTGATCATTACTGTATTGACCTCTCACCCTCTCGTCATCTCTGCGTTGTGAATTTATCTTTGGAATATTCTTATAGAAGTAATAAATATGTCATATTAAATAATATTAATCAGATCACAGTTTATAACTTTTTACTGTGTTGTTTTTCAAGATGGGGGCTCTACCTCATCCTCCTCTCCCTCCTCTCTCCTCCTCCCTCTGTCTGTCTCTGGGTTGGTGGCTGCTCTCTCCATCTCTCTGATCACTCTACTGGTCCTGTACTGCAAGAGGAACAAAGATGTCGCAGCTGAACCCAGAGATGTTACGTATGCTGACGTTAGATTCACACAGGACCCAGAACCCAGGAGAAGGAGAGGTACACATACAAACACAGACTCTTGTACAAATAACCTTGTGGGGACACAAAATTCAGTCCCATTCAAAATCGTATTTTCCCTAACCCTAACCTTAACCCCAAAACCCTAACCGTAAAACTAACCCTAGAGCTTCATAAGGCTAGGCGCCCCGCTAGCGGGACAACTTCCGGGAAACTGGAG
Organism: Salvelinus alpinus; assembly: GCF_045679555.1. Classification (NCBI taxonomy): domain Eukaryota; kingdom Metazoa; phylum Chordata; class Actinopteri; order Salmoniformes; family Salmonidae; genus Salvelinus; species Salvelinus alpinus. The sequence continues at coordinate 40,084,476 of NC_092116.1, read as the reverse complement.
GGCGCGCAATTCAAATAAATAATCATTAAAATTATGGATATTAAACATTTAGGTACATACAAGTGTCTTATATCAGTTAAAAGCTTAAAGTCTTGTTAATCTAACTGCACTGTCCAATTTACAGTAGGCTTTACAGCGAAAGCATGTCATGTGATTGTTTGAGGATGGCGCCCCACATCAAAGTATTTTTCCACCGGCACAGGTTTCATAAATTCACAAATAGCGATTAAATATTCACTTACTTTTTGAAAATCTTCTTCTGATTTGTTATCCAAAGGGTCCCAGCTACAACATGCAGTGTCGTTTTGTTAGATAAAATCTTTCTTTATATCCCAAAAAGTCAGTTTAGTTGGCGCCATCGATTTGAGTAACCCACTCGTTCAACGTGCAGAGAAAGGAATCCAAAAAGCTACCGTTAAACTTTGTTAAAACTAGTCAAAATAAGTTTATATTTAGATACCCTAAAATGTAATTAAACTATAATATTTGATACAGAAAGAAGTTCAATAGGAAAACGATATCAGCAGGTGCGTGTCCTCTTCGTCGCACACGAATTTCCAAGTCTATGTCCTTGTACTAAAACTCATTTTTCTTCCTCGTTTTGGAAGAAACAAGCCTGAAACCTTGAACAAAGACTACTGACACCCAGTGGAAGCCATAGGAATTGCATACTGGGAGCTGGGGGATTTTCTACTACCATATCTATTGTGTTATAGTCTCACACAATATTTGTAACTTTTCTACAAACTTCAGAGTGTTTTCTTTCCAATGGTACCTGGCTTCAGGGCCTGAGCAACAGGCAGTTTACTTTGGGCACCTGACGTGGCGGAAATTGAGAAAAATAGACCCAAGCCTGAAGAAGAACCTAACCCTAACCCTAAAACTAACTCTAGCTCCTAACCCTAACCCTAAAACTAACACTAGCTCCTAACCCTAACCCTAAAACTAACACTAGCTCCTAACCCTAACCCTAAAACTAACACTAGCTCCTAACCCTAACCCTAAAACTAATTCTAGCTCCTAACCCAAACACTAATTCTAACCAAAACCCTAAACCGCATAGAAATAGCTTTTGACCTTGGGGGAACCAACAAAATGTCCCTATTTGGTCAAATTTGTGTTTGTTTACAATTCTTGTGGGGACATCTGGTCTTCAATTATAGATAAACACGTCCACACACAAACAAACATAAAATCACACACGTCCAACAAACACACACACACAGTACAATGTCTTTATGTCTTTAACCCGTTGTCTCGTCTCCTCCAGAGAAGTCTCCAGGAGCTGATCCAGTCTACTCTGCAGTGAAGACCTCCAATACCACAGGTACTGTAATACTGTATACCACTATAACACCACAGGTACTGTAATACTGTATAACACTCCAACACCACAGGTACTGTAATACTGTATAACACTATAACACCACAGGTACTGTAATACTGTATAACACTATAACACCACAGGTACTGTAATACTGTATAACACTATACCACCACAGGTACTGTAATACTGTATAACACTATACCACCACAGGTACTGTAATACTGTATAACACTGTAACACCACAGGTACTGCAATACTCTATAACACTATAACACCACAGGTACTGTAATACTGTATAACACTATAACACCACAGGTACTGTAATACTGCATAACACTATAACACCACAGGTACTGTAATACTGTATAACACTATAACACCACAGGTACTGTAATACTGAATAACACTCCAATACCACAGGTACTGTAATACTGTATAACACTATAACACCACAGGTACTGTAATACTGTATAACACTATAACACCACAGGTACTGTAATACTGTATAACACTATAACACCACAGGTACTGTAATACTGTATAACACTATAACACCACAGGTACTGTAATACTGTATAACACTATAACACCACAGATACTGTAATACTGTATAACACTATAACACCACAGGTACTGTAATACTGTATAACACCACAGGTACTGTAGTACTGTATAATACTATAACACCACAGGTACTGTAATACTGTATAACACTATAAAAACACAGGTACTGTAATACTGTATAACACTATAATACCACAGGTACTGTAGTACTGTACAACACTATAACACCACAGGTACTGTAATACTGTATAACATTATAACACCACAGGTACTGTAATACTGTATAACACTATAACACCACAGGTACTGTAATACTGTATAACACTATAACACCACAGGTACTGTAATACTGTATAACACTATAACACCACAGGTACTGTAATACTGTATAACACTATAACACCACAGGTACTGTAATACTGTATAACACTATAACACCACAGGTACTGTAATACTGTATAACACTATAACACCACAGGTACTGTAATACTGTATAACACTATAACACCACAGGTACTGTAATACTGTATAATACTATAACACCACAGGTACTGTAATACTGTATAACACTATAACACCACAGGTACTGTAATACTGTATAACACTATAACACCACAGGTACTGTAATACTGTATAACACTATAACACCACAGGTACTGTAATACTGTATAACACTATAACACCACAGGTACTGTAATACTGTATAACACTATAACACCACAGGTACTGTAATACTGTATAATACTATAACACCAGAGGTACTGTAATACTGTATAACACTATAACACCACAGGTACTGTAATACTGTATAACACTATAACACCACAGGTACTGTAATACTGTATAACACTATAACACCAAAGGTACTGTAATACTGTACAACACTATAACACCACAGGTACTGTAATACTGTACAACACTATAACACCACAGGTACTGTAATACTGTATAACACTATAACACCACAGGTACTGTAATACTGTATAACACTATAACACCACAGGTACTGTAATACTGTATAACACTATAACACCACAGGTACTGTGATACTGTATAACACTATAACACCACAGGTACTGTAATACTGTACAACACTATAACACCACAGGTACTGTAATACTGTACAACACTATAACACCACAGGTACTGTAATACTGTATAACACTATAACACCACAGGTACTGTAATACTGTATAACACTATAACACCAAAGGTACTGTAATACTGTACAACACTATAACACCACAGGTACTGTAATACTGTACAACACTATAACACCACAGGTACTGTAATACTGTATAACACTATAACACCACAGGTACTGTAATACTGTATAACACTATAACACCAAAGGTACTGTAATACTGTACAACACTATAACACCACAGGTACTGTAATACTGTACAACACTATAACACCACAGGTACTGTAATACTGTATAACATTATAACACCACAGGTACTGTAATACTGTATAATACTATAACACCACAGGTCCTGTAGTACTGTATAACACTATAACACCACAGGTACTGTAATACTGTATAACACTATAACACCGCAGGTACTGTAATACTGTATAACACTAACACCACAGGTACTGTAATACTGTACAACACTATAACACCACAGGTACTGTAATACTGTATAACACTATAACACCACAGGTACTGTAATACTGTATACCACTATAACACCACAGGTACTGTAATACTGTATAACACTATAACACCACAGGTACTGTACTACTGTATAACACTATAACACCACAGGTACTGTAATACTGAATAACACTATAACACCACAGGTACTGTAATACTGTATAACACTATAACACCACAGGTACTGTAATACTGAATAACACTATAACACCACAGGTACTGTAATACTGTATAACACTATAACACCACAGGTACTGTAATACTGTATAACACTATAACACCACAGGTACTGTAATACTGAATAACACTATAACACCACAGGTACTGTAATACTGTATAACACTATAACACCACAGGTACTGTAATACTGAATAACACTATAACACCACAGGTACTGTAATACTGTATGACACTATAACACCACAGGTACTGTAATACTGTATAACACTATAACACCACAGGTACTGTAGTACTGTATAACACTATAACACCACAGGTACTGTAATACTGTATAACACTATAACACCACAGGTACTGTAGTACTGTATAACACTATAACACCACTGGTACTGTAATACTGTATAACACCACAGGTACTGTAGTACTGTATAACACTATAACACCACAGGTACTGTAATACTGTATAACACTATAACACCACAGGTACTGTAATACTGTATACCACTATAACACCACAGGTACTGTAATACTGTATACCACTATAACACCACAGGTACTGTAGTACTGTATAACACTATAACACCACAGGTACTGTAATACTGTATAACACTATAACACCACAGGTACTGTAATACTGTATAACACTATAACACCACAGGTACTGTAATACTGAATAACACTATAACACCACAGGTACTGTAATACTGAATAACACTCTAACACCACAGGTACTGTAGTACTGTATAACACCACAGGTACTGTAATACTGTATAACACTATAACACCACAGGTACTGTAATACTGTATAATACTATAACACCACAGGTACTGTAATACTGAATAACACTATAACACCACAGGTACTGTAATACTGTATAACACTATAACACCACAGGTACTGTAATACTGAATAACACTATAACACCACAGGTACTGTAATACTGTATAACACCACAGGTACTGTAATACTGTATAACACTATAACACCACAGGTACTGTAATACTGTATAACACTATAACACCACAGGTACTGTAATACTGTATAACACTATAACACCACAGGTACTGTAATACTGTATAACACTATAACACCACAGGTACTGTAATACTGTATAACACTATAACACCACAGGTACTGTAATACTGTATAACACTATAACACCACAGGTACTGTAATACTGTATAACACTATAACACCACAGGTACTGTAATACTGTATAACACTCTAACACCACAGGTACTGTAATACTGTATAACACTATAACACCACAGGTACTGTAATACTGTATAACACTATAACACCACAGGTACTGTAATACTGAATAACACTATTACACCACAGGTACTGTAATACTGTATAACACTATAACACCACAGGTACTGTACTACTGTATAACACTATTACACCACAGGTACTGTAATACTGTATAACACTATAACACCACAGGTAATGTAATACTGTATAACACTATAACACCACAGGTACTGTAATACTGTATAACACTATAACACCACAGGTACTGTAATACTGTATAACACTATAACACCACAGGTACTGTAATACTGTATAACACTATAACACCACAGGTACTGTAATACTGTATAACACTATAACACCACAGGTACTGTAGTACTGTATAACACTATAACACCACAGGTACTGTAATACTGTATAACACTATAACACCACAGGTACTGTAATACTGTATAACACTATAACACCACAGGTACTGTAATACTGTATAACACTATAACACCACAGGTACTGTAATACTGTATAACACTCCAACATACAGCTCATGTATTATGACTGATTAAAGCAGGTCTTTTAAGTGTTTAGATCTCAAATCAAACTTTATTCGTCACTTGCGCCTCATACAACAGGTATTACCAGCCAGTTCATTACCTTTCCGTGAAATGCTTTCAAGCCCTTAACCAACGGTGCAGTTCAAGAAGAGTTAAGACTAAATTCACCAGCAAGTACATAGTAATAATAAAAAGTAACACAAAAAGAATAACAATAAGCTGGTTATATACAGTCGGCAACCGAGTCAGTGTGCAAGGCTAAGCGACTATAGATAATTAATAAGGAGTAGCAGCAGTGTAAAAGGCTACAGGCTACTTGAGGTAATCTGGGGTGGAGTGACTATAGATAATAAACAGGGAGTAGCAGCAGTGTAAAAGGCTACAGGCTACTTGAGGTAATCTGGGGTGAAGTGACTATAGATAATAAACAGGGAGTAGCAGCAGTGTAAAAGGCTACAGGCTACTTGAGGTAATCTGGGGTGAAGTGACTATAGATAATAAACAGGGAGTAGCAGCAGTGTAAAAGGCTACAGGCTACTTGAGGTAATCTGGGGTGGAGTGACTATAGATAATTAACAGGGAGTAGCAGCAGTGTAAAAGGCTACAGGCTACTTGAGGTAATCTGGGGTGAAGTGACTATAGATAATTAACAGGGAGTAGCAGCAGTGTAAAAGGCTACAGGCTACTTGAGGTAATCTGGGGTGAAGTGACTATGGATAATTAACAGGGAGTAGCAGCAGTAGGCTACAGGCTACTTGAGGTAATCTGGGGTGAAGTGACTATAGATAATTAACAGGGAGTAGCAGCAGTTTAAAAAGGCTACAGGCTACTTGAGGTAATCTGGGGTGAAGTGACTATAGATAATACACAGGGAGTAGCAGCAATGTAAAAAAATTCTTCAAAATAAAAGCCTGAAACTATGTCTAAAGCCTGGTCACAGCCTGAGGAAGCCATTGGAAAATGAATCTGGTTGATACCCCTTTAAATGGAAGAAATACGGGCCAGGAAACACAGATAAAAAAATAAAATCACTTCCGGGTTAGATTTTCTCAGGTTTTCGCCTGCAGAATCAGTTTTGTTATACTCACAGACAATATTTTCACAGTATTGGAAACTTTGGAGTGTTTTCTATCCTAATCTGTAAATGATATGCAAATTCTACGATCTGGACCTGAGAAATAGTCCGTTATTTAAAAAATTAAATAATAATCTGACCACTAGCGTCAAGAGGTTACTATCCTCTCTCTCTCCTGTGTGTAGTTCCAGGTGGATCTGGTCCAGTCTGTGTTAATATCCTCTCTCTCTCTCCTGTGTTTAGTTCCAGGTGGATCTGGTCCAGTCTGTGTTAATATCCTCTCTCTCTCCTGTGTTTAGTTCCAGGTGGATCTGGTCCAGTCTGTGTTGATATCCTCTCTCTCTCCTGTGTTTAGTTCCAGGTGGATCTGGTCCAGTCTGTGTTAATATCCTCTCTCTCTCCTGTGTTTAGTTCCAGGTGGATCTGGTCCAGTCTGTGTTAATATCATCTCTCTCTCCTGTGTTTAGTTCCAGGTGGATCTGGTCCAGTCTGTGTTAACATCCTCTCTCTCTCCTGTGTTTAGTTCCAGGTGGATCTGGTCCAGTCTGTGTTAATATCATCTCTCTCTCCTGTGTTTAGTTCCAGGTGGATCTGGTCCAGTCTGTGTCAATATCCTCTCTCTCTCCTGTGTTTAGTTCCAGGTGTATCTGGTCCAGTCTGTGTTAATATCCCCTCTCTCTCCTGTGTTTAGTTCCAGGTGGATCTGGTCCAGTCTGTGTTAATATCATCTCTCTCTCCTGTGTTTAGTTCCAGGTGGATCTGGTCCAGTCTGTGTTAATATCCTCTCTCTCTCCTGTGTTTAGTTCCAGGTGGATCTGGTCCAGTCTGTGTTAATATCCTCTCTCTCTCCTGTGTTCAGTTCCAGGTGGATCTGGTCCAGTCTGTGTCAATATCCTCTCTCTCTCCTGTGTTTAGTTCCAGGTGGATCTGGTCCAGTCTGTGTTGATATCCTCTCTCTCTCCTGTGTTTAGTTCCAGGTGGATCTGGTCCAGTCTGTGTTGATATCCTCTCTCTCTCCTGTGTTTAGTTCCAGGTGGATCTGGTCCAGTCTGTGTTAACATCCTCTCTCTCTCCTGTGTTTAGTTCCAGGTGGATCTGGTCCAGTCTGTGTTAATATCATCTCTCTCTCCTGTGTTTAGTTCCAGGTGGATCTGGTCCAGTCTGTGTCAATATCCTCTCTCTCTCCTGTGTTTAGTTCCAGGTGTATCTGGTCCAGTCTGTGTTAATATCCCCTCTCTCTCCTGTGTTTAGTTCCAGGTGGATCTGGTCCAGTCTGTGTTTATATCATCTCTCTCTCCTGTGTTTAGTTCCAGGTGGATCTGGTCCAGTCTGTGTCATTATCCTCTCTCTCTCCTGTGTTTAGTTCCAGGTGTATCTGGTCCAGTCTGTGTTAATATCCCCTCTCTCTCCTGTGTTTAGTTCCAGGTGTATCTGGTCCAGTCTGTGTTAATATCCCCTCTCTCTCCTGTGTTTAGTTCCAGGTGTATCTGGTCCAGTCTGTGTTAACATCCTCTCTCTCTCCTGTGTTTAGTTCCAGGTGGATCTGGTCCAGTCTGTGTTAATATCATCTCTCTCTCCTGTGTTTAGTTCCAGGTGGATCTGGTCCAGTCTGTGTTAATATCCTCTCTCTCTCCTGTGTTTAGTTCCAGGTGGATCTGGTCCAGTCTGTGTTAATATCATCTTTCTCTCCTGTGTTTAGTTCCAGGTAGATTTGGTCCAGTCTGTGTTAACTTCTCTGGGGCAGGTGGGATGCAAACATCCCACCGGCCAATAGCCAGGGAAAATACAGCGAGCCATATTCAAATAACATGATATAAAAATCTAACTTTCATTAAATCACACATGTAAGATACCAAATTAAAGCTACACTCGTTGTGAATCCAGCCAACATGTCAGATTTCAAAAAAGCTTTTCGGCGAAAGCATAAGATGCTATTATCTGATGATAGCACATCAGTAAACAAACAGAGTAGCATATTTCAACACTGCAAGCGCGACACAAAACGCAGAAATAAAATATAAATTATGCCTTACCTTTGACGAAATTATTTTGTTGGCACTCCAATATGTCCCATAAACATCAAATATTGTCCTTTTGTTCGATTAATTCCGTCGATATAGATCCAAAATGTCAATTTATTTGGACCGTTTCATCCAGAAAAACACAGCTTCCAACTTTCGCCAAGTCACCACAAAATATATCAAAAGTTACATGTAAATTTACCAAAACATTTCGAACTACTTTTGTCATACAACGTTAGGTATTTTTAAACGTTAATAATCGATCTATTTGAAGACGGGATGATCTGTGTTCAATACAAAACGAAACCAAACTGACGCAACTTTTTTCATAACGTGACTCTCAAAAATGTACTTCATGTGACCCTCATTTACGATAGCCCTACTTCAGTACACAAAGGAATAACCTCAACCGTGTCTCTAAAAAACCTAATTGAAAAGACAGTGACATCAAAAAAATACAAATTCTGAATGGTTTGTCCTCAGGGTTTTGCCTGCTACATAAGTTCTGTTATTCTCACAGACATGATTCAAACAGTTTTAGAAACTTCAGAGTGTTTTCTATCCAAATCTACTAATGATATGCATATCTTATATTCTGGGGATGAGTAGCAAGCAGTTGAATTTTGGCATGCTATTTTTCCCGAAAGTGAAAAAGCTGCCCCCTGCCCTCAAGAAGTTTTAAGATCCTCCCTCTCTCCTGTGTTTAGTTCCAGGTGGATCAGGTCCAGGTGATGTGACCTATGCTGACATCAACCACACAGATAAGAGACAACACAACAGAAGGATAGGTAGGAAGAAGGGAGAGACCAACAATCTTTCATCTTTCTGGAGTAAATAATATGTTTTTACCTTGTTTTTAACAATAGTTGTGACCTGTTTATGTGTTTCTTTCAGAGAGGGTTGTTCCAGACCCTGTCTTGTCAGCAGTGAAGACAGACAGAGAAACAGGTCAGAAGGTCGTGCCAGACCCTGTCTACTCAGCAGTGAAGAAAGACAGACAGAAGTACAGGTAAGAAGGTCATTCCAGACTCAGTCTACTCAGCAGTGATGACAGACAGACAGACAGACAGACAGACAGACAGACAGACAGACAGACAGACAGACAGACAGACAGACAGACAGACAGACAGACAGACAGACAGACAGACAGACAGACAGACAGACAGACAGACAGACAGACAGACAGACAGACACCAACGAACTAAAATTCACCCAACCTATTGTGGGAAACTTGTGAAAGGCTACCTGAAATGTTTGATCCAAGTTAAACAATTTAAAGGCAATGCTACCATATACTAATTGAGTGTAAGTAAACTTCTGACAAACTGGGTGTCACGACTTCCGCCGAAGTTGGTGCCTCTCCTTGTTCGGGCGGTGTTCGGCGGTCGACGTCACCGGCTTTCTAGCCGCCACCTATCTATGTTTCATTGTCCATTTGTTTTGTCTTTATTGTACACATCTGGTTCCCATTACATCATTATTTATTCCCTATTTAACCCTCTGGTTCCAACATGATTTGGTGCATGAATGTTCTTTGTTAAGTGTTTGCTATTTCTGTGAGCTTGAGTATTTTCCCTGCGCGGAATTATTTTGTGATTTATTCGAGTAAAGTACATTTCTTACTCAGTTCTGTGTCCTGCGCCTGACTCCGTCCTACCCACTGCACACTGACACTTGACACTGGGAATGTGATGAAAGAAAAAAGCTGAAATCAATCATTCTGTCTACTATTATTCTGACATTTCACATTCTTAAAATAAAGTGGTGATCCTTACTGACCTAAGACAGGGAACGTTTACTAGGATTAAATGTTAGGAATTGTGAAAAACTGAGTTTAAATGTATTTGGCTCAGGTGTTGTCACGCCCTGGCCTTAGTTATCTTTGTTTTCTTTCTTATTTTAGTTAGGTCAGGGTGTGACATGGGGGATGTATGTGTTTTGTCTTGTCTAGGGGTTTTGTATGTTTAATGGGGCAGTGTCTTGTTAGGTGTTTGTATGTCTATGGCTGCCTAGATTGGTTCTCAATTAGAGGCAGCTGTTGTTCATTTGTCTCTGATTGAGAGCTATATTTAGGCAGCCATATTCATTGGGTATTTCGTGGGTAATTGTCTATGTCTAACGTTAGTAGCTTGTTTGTGTTTGTATTGCACTTTCGTTTGTAGCTTCACGGTCGTTTGTTGTTTTGTTTAGTTTTGTAAAAGTTTTGTGTTTCATCTTCGTCTAATAAAAGAAGATGTATTCGTATCACGCTGCGCCTTGGTCCTCTCTTCCACATCAAGACGATCGTGACAGGTGTCTGTAAACTTCCGACTTCAACTGTATATTATGAATGTTGTAGCATGTTGTGTTATGAATGATGTGGCATATTGTGTTTGTTATGAATGACGTAGCATGTTTTGTTTGTTATGAATGATGTAGCATGTTGTGTTTGTTATGAATGATGTAACATGTTGTGTTTGTTAAGAATGATGTAGCATGTTGTGTTATGAATGATGTAGCATGTTGTGTTATGAATGATGTGGCATGTTGTGTTATGAATGATGTAGCATGTTGTGGTTGTTAAGAATGATGTAACATGTTGTGTTATAAATGATGTAGCATGATGTGTTTGTTATGAATGATGTAGCATGTTGTGTTATGAATGATGTGGCATGTTGTGTTTGTTATAAATGATGTAGCAAGTTGTGTTTGTAATGAATTATGTAGCATGTTGTGTTTGTTATGAATGATTTAGCATGTTGTGTTTGTTATGAATGATGTAGCATGTTGTGGTTGTTATGAAGGATGTAGCATGTTGTGGTTGTTATGAAGGATGTAGCATGTTGTGTTTTTAATGAATGATGTAGCATGTTGTGTTTGTTATGAATGATGTAGCAGGTTGTGATTGTTATGAATGATGTAGCATGTTGTGTTTGTTATGAATGATGTAGCATGTTGTGTTATGAATGATGTAGCATGTTGTGTTATGAATGATGTAGCATGTTGTGTTTGTTATAAATGATGTAGCATTTTGTGTTTGTTATGAATGATGTAGCATGTTGTTTTTGTTATGAATGATGTAGCATAATGAGTTTGTTATGTAAGGGAACACCCCCTTGAAATGGACAAAAATGAATGGGATCATATTGGCACCGCACGAAACATATACACGATGTACAATACCACTCAATTGGACGTTGTTTCATTCAAAACTGATTGCAAATGCCATATGGCAAATGCCAAGTGTAACACTGCAAAAAATCCAATAGATGGCGAGCGCGCTCCACCGTAATTTTTCATATTGCAAATGTAACACAAGTCAAGACCCAAGTATAACATTTTGAAAATGTGAAAAAAAAAAAAAAAAAACGTATCACCCCCTTAAAAAAGTGCTTTCTGGACCGTTTTTTGAAAATCTTTAGTTTTTTTGGTCAATTACACATGTATAATAACTGTATGAACATACTTTTGTCATATTTTATTATCATAATTATTTATTTATTTTTTAACTTGTCCATAAGGCATATGTTTTGTCCATTTGCAATATGATTTCTTAGGAAGTCAAAAGTCGAAGTCAAAAGTCACTTTTTTTATTTATATTTTTTTGCCAAATGTCATAAGAAATGTCCAAATGCAATATGAAATATTTGAAAGTCCAAATCAAGATGCTATTGGCCATGTACGGTCATAGCAAGTCGGTTAACTAACCCAAAAGTCAGTGAACCATGTCCAAAAGGCATTTATACTGCACAAATGATATATAGCACTATGTGTGAGAATATGCATATAATTAATAGATTTGGATAGAAAACACTCTGAAGTTTCTAAAACTGTTTGAATGATGTCTGTGAGTATAACAGAACTCATATGGCAGGCAAAAACCTGAGAAAGAAACCAACCAGGAAGTGGGAAATCTAAGGTTTTGTAGTTTTTCAACTCTTTGCCTATCCAAGATACAGTGGAAATGGGGTCAATTCCTAGATGTCAACAGTCTTTTGAACATTGTTTGATGCTTCTACTGTGAAGGAGGGGGGAATGGGAGTTGAATGAGTCAGAGGTCTGCCAGAGTGGCATGAGCTGGTCACGCACGTTCATGGGGGAGGTAGCTTGCGTTCCATTGCAATTCTACAGACAAAGGAATTCTCCGGTTGGAACAATATTTAAGATTTATGATAAAAACATCCTAAAGATTGATTCTATACTTCGTTTGACATGTTTCTACGAACTGTAATATGACTTTTCGTCTGAACTTTCACCTGGACCTGCCCGTGCGTCGTGATTTTGGATTGTGTACTAAAATATCAAACAAAAAGGAGGTATTTGGACATAAATTATGAACTTTATCGAACAAATCAAAGATTTATAGTGGAACTGGGATTCCTGGGAGTGCATTCTGATGAAGATCATCAAAGATAAGTGAATATTTATAATTGTCACGCCCTGACCTTAGTTTTCTATGTTTTCTTTATTATTTTGGTCAGGTCAGGGTGGGACGAGGGTGGGTATGCTAGTTGGCCTTGTCTAGGGTTTTTGTATGTCCAGGTGTGTTTGTAAGTCTAGGCATATGTAGGTCTATGGTGGCCTGAATTGGTTCCCAATCAGAGGCAGCTGTTTATCGTTGTCTCTGATTGGGGGTCATATTTAGGTTGCCATTTTCCCTTGGGTATTGGTGGGTTCTTGTCTATGTGTAGTTGCCTGTCAGCACTCGGTTTATATAGCTTCATGTTCGTTTTGTTACTTTGTTTAGTGTTTATTCTTCATTAAAAGAAGAATGTATATATACATATCACGCTGCGCCTTGGTCTCCTAATTACAACGGACGTGATAGAAGAACCCACCATAAAAGGACTAAGCAGCGTGTGAATGAGGGGCGGACATCATGGACCCGGGAGAGAGATGAGTGGAGGACATTCTGGACCTGGGAGGAGGTAATGGACAAGCAGCGTGTGAATGAGGGGCGGACATCATGGACCCGGGAGAGAGATGAGTGGAGGACATCCTGGATGTCTCAGCGCTCCTGGTCTCCAGTATACCTTCTTGGACCAGGATATCCTGCGCCGGCTCTGCGTACTGCGTCTAAGGTGCGTCTGAATAGCCCAGTGCGTCCCTTGTTAGCGCCCCGCACTTGCCGGGCTCAAGTGAGCATCCAGCCAGGACGCATTGTGTCAGCTCTACACTGCAGATCTCCAGTGCGCCTCCACAGTCCAGTACGTCCTGTTCCTCCTCCCCGCACTCGCCCTGAGGTGTGTGTCCTCAGCCGGGTACCAATCAGTTCCGGCACCACGCATCAGGCTTCCAGTGATCTTCTACAGTCCAGATCTTCCGGCGACAGTACCCAGGCCAGAGCTTCCGGCGACAGTACCCAGGCCAGAGCTTCCGGTGACAGTACCCAGTCTAGAGATTCCGGCGACAGTACCCAGTCCAGAGCCTCCAACGACGGGCCACAGTCCGGAACCTCCAACGACAGGACACAGTCCGGGGTCTCCAGCGACTGTCCCCAGCCCGGGGTCTCCAGCGACGGTCCCCAGCCCGGGGTGTCTAGCAACGGTCCCCAGCCCGGGGTGTCTAGCGACGGTCCTCAGCCCGGGGTCTCCAGCGACGGTCCACAGTTCAGCTCAACAAAGTCGGAGGGACCAGTGTAAAGATGGGGGGAACCAGAGCCGCCACTGAGCGTAGATGCCCACCTGGACCCTCCCCTATAAGTTCAGGTTTGCGGTTGGGAGTCCGCACCTTTGGGGGGAGGGTACTGTCACGCCCTGACCTTAGTTATCTATGTTTTCTTTATTATTTTGGTCAGTTCAGGGTGTGACGAGGGTGGGTATGCTTGTTATTGTCTTGTCTAGGGTTTTTGTATATCTAGAGTTTTTGTAAGTCTAGGTAATTGTAGGTCTTTGGTGACCTGAATTGTTTTCCAATCAGAGGCAGCTGTTTATCGTTGTCTCTGATTGGGGATCCTATTTAGGTTGCCATTTTCCAATTTGGTTTCGTGGGTTCTTGTCTATGTGTAGTTGCCACTCGTTCTATATAGCTTCAATTTCGTATTTTTTAATTAATCAGTTTGTTTAGTGTTTTTTTAAAAGAAGAATGTATATATACATATCACGCTGCGCCTTGATCTCCTCATTACAACGGACGTGATAGAAGAACCCACCTAACCCTCAATACGACGAACGATAATGTTATTTCTGACTTTGTTGAGTCTACAACATGACGGATATCTGCTTGTTTGGGCTCTGAGCGCTGTACTCAGATTATTGCATGGTGTGCTTTTTCGGTAAAGATTTTTTTTAATCTGACACAGCGGTTGCATTAAGGAGAAGTTTATCTAAAGTTCCATGCATGACACTGTCACGATGAAGGTGGCTCCCCTTCCTGTTCGGGTAGCGCTCGGCGGTTGTCGTCGTCGGTCTACTAGCTGCCACCGATCCCTTTTTCCTTTTCGTTTGTATTTGTCTAATTGTTTTCACCTGTTCCTTGTTGGGGTTTCGGGATGGGTGTTATTTAGGTTTGTTTAGCCCGCTGGTGTTTGTGTACTTGTTGTTATTTTGACATTTGTGGTGTTTGTGTACTTTTGGGTTTTCGCTGTCCGGTAACTGTGTTTTGGTAACTGTGGTTTTGGGTATGTTGCGCCTGTGTTTTGGGCTTCACCCATGTTTGTAACTGGTAACTGTGGTAAAGGACATAAAAGCATTTTTCCCGTCAACCTTCTGCTCTCTGCGTCTGACTCCACCTATCTCATCTCCAGACGTTACACCTTCCTCCTCTGAGAAGCCCATCACTCTCCAGACGTATTTTCATCAACATTTATAGTATTTCTGTAAATTGATGTGCCTCTCTCCAAAATCACCGGATGTTTTGGAAGCAAAACATGACTGAACGTAACTGAGATTTTTGCATATGAACTTTATCGAACAAAACATACATGTATTGTGTAACATTAAGTCCTATGAGTGTCATCTGATGAAGATCATCAAAGGTTAGTGATTCATTTTATCTCTATTTCTGCTTTTTTTGACTCCTCTCTTTGGGTGGAAAAATGGCTGTGTTTTTCTGTGACTATGTACTGACCTAACATAATCGTTTGGTTTGCCTTCGTTGTGAAGCCTTTTTGAAATCTGACACGTTGGCTGGATGTTCAACAAGTGTAGCTTTAATTTGGTGTGATTTCATGAAAGTTCGATTTTTATAGTAATTTATTTGAATTTGGCGCTCTGCATTTTCACTGAAGCATCCCACATATCCCATATTAACCTCTAATTCCTCCCAAACCCGGATCCGGGAGCACCCCCCACAGTAAAAAAGCTGACTAGCATAGCCTAGCATAGCGTCACAAGTAAATACTAGCATCTAAATATCATTAAATCACAAGTCCAAGACACCAGATGAAAGATACACATCTTGTGAATCCAGCCATCATTTCTGATTTTTAAAATGTTTTTACAGGGAAGACACAATATGTAAATCTATTAGCTAACCACGTTAGCAAAAGACACCACTTTTCTTACTCCACCATTTTTTTACTCCATCAGTAGCCATCACTAATTCGACCAAATAAAGATATAAATAGCCACTAACCAAGAAACAACTTCATAAGATGACAGTCTGATAACATATTTATTGTATAGCATATGTTTTTTTAGAAAAATGTGCATATTTCAGGTATAAATCACAGTTCTACATTACAGCTGCAATCTGAAATAGTGCCGAAGCTGCCAGAATAATTACAGAGACCAACGTCAAATACCTAATTACTCATCTTAAAACATTTCTGAAAAATACACAGCGTACAGCAACTGAAAGCCCAACATCTTGTGAATCCAGCCAATATGTCAGATTTTTTAAGTGTTTTACAGCGAAAACACAATATAACATTATATTAGCTTAGCACAATAGCCAGAAACACAAGCAATTTACCAGCAGCACAGGTTAGCGATCGTAACAATACAGCAAAAGATATATAATTTTGGACTAACCTTGATATACTTCGTCAGATGACAGTCCTGTAACATCATATTACACAATGCATATATGTTTTGTTCGAAAATGTGCATATTTAGCAGCACAAATCGTTGTTATACAATGTGATCAGTGGCAACAGGTAATGCTTTCTGACCGGCGCCATCTTGGAAAGGCACCTAAGTTTACGATTATTTATCGATTAGATTGACAAAAAAATACAGGTTGGACAGCAAATGAAAGATGCATTAGTTATTAATGCAACCGCTGAGTTAGATTTTTAAAATTAACGTTACTAGACATACAGTGTGCGTTACAGCCAGACTAGTGCCGCAATAACGGCGGACAAATGCGGTAAGATTTTTCCACATAAATACGGAATAACATCATAAATAGCTCTTACTTTTGGACGAGCTTCCATCAGAATCTTGGGCAAGGTGTCCTTTGTCCAAAAGAATCGTTGCTTGGTTGTAAAACGTCGTCTTCAACTTCGGAATTAGCAGCTAACAATAGCTATGTGGCGCAGACATGCCCAAATCCCCAAAACGCAATACTAAGGCAATTCCGAAAATAGCAATATACTCGCATAAACTGATATAACTCGGTTTAAAATAACTTCGTTATGATGTTTCTAACACCTATATCGAATTAAATTACAGACGGATATAGCTAAGGCCGATAACTGAGCGTTTCAAAATGCCATCTTGAGGTCTTGCTTTGCGCAATGACGAACGACGAAAAGAGAGCACACTTCGTTCCTTGGCCTTTTATAAGCTCTGAGAACTACGTAGACACTCCATTCCACTTCTCATTGGTTACTGACATCCAGGGGAAGGCGGTGCAGTTCATGTCGACCCATAGGATACATACAGAGCTTTAAACTGATCTGAGAACAGAGCCTCGTTTTCAGACCTTCGCAGTTCCTGTCATGGATTTCGCTGCAGAATGAGTTCTGGTTCACCCACAGACATAATTCAAACGGTTTTAGAAACTAGAGATTGTTTTCTATCCAATAGTAATAATAATATGCATATTGTACGAGCAAGAATTGAGTACGAGGCAGTTTAATTTGGGAACGATAAATGTCCAAGTTGAAACAGCACCCCCTGTAGTGTCAAGAGGTTTTAAACACTGAGATCTGTAAAGGTGTATAAATGTTCCTGTGGTGTTGGAGGTCTTCACTGCAGTAGACTGGATCAGCTCCTCTGTTCCCCACTCATCTCTCTCTCCTCTCTCTTTACCTAGTGACCCTGTTCAACAGAACGTCATGGTGGGTGGAAAACATTGCTCTCTTCAGCAGCGTTGAATAACCACAACCCTGTCAGTCCATCTCTTTACTTCTCCTTTCTCTTATCTTCTCTCTCAATCCTTCCCTTTTCGTGACCAACACACTTATCTTTAGATGCTGTGGCCTTGACTGCCATCAACAGCATCAGCAACAGAGAGGTGTGAAGTTTCCATAACAGAATTAGAATTAGTTTATTCATGTGAAATTGGAAATTTGTATTTTTCTATAATGTCATTGTGTGTGTTTAGCTTGAGCAACAACTTTGTATGGTTGCCAACTTGTCAAATAAAGCTTCCTAAAATGTGTTAGAAAATGTGTCAGTTTGTCACTTTCATGAGTTTGGAGTAATAACATGTTCCACTACTGAAGACATTGTCTCTAATCTAGTGGAGTAATAACATGTTCCACTACTGAAGACATTGTCTCTAATCTAGTGGAGTAATAACATGTTCCACTACTGAAGACATTGTCTCTAATCTAGTGGAGTAATAACATGTTCCACTACTGAAGACATTGTCTCTAATCTAGTGGAGTAATAACATGTTCCACTACTGAAGACATTGACTCTAATCTAGTGGAGTAATAACATGTTCCACTACTGAAGACATTGACTCTAATCTAGTGGAGTAATAACATGTTCCACTACTGAAGACATTGTCTCTAATCTAGGTTGGAGTAATAACATGTTCCACTACTGAAGACATTGTCTCTAATCTAGTGGAGTAATAACATGTTCCACTACTGAAGACATTATCTCTAATCTAGTGGAGTAATAACATGTTCCACTACTGAAGACATTGTCTCTAATCTAGTGGAGTAATAACATGTTCCACTACTGAAGACATTGGCTCTAATCTAGGTTGGAGTAATAACATGTTCCACTACTGAAGACATTGTCTCTAATCTAGTGGAGTAATAACATGTTCCACTACTGAAGACATTGTCTCTAATCTAGTGGAGTAATAACATGTTCCACTACTGAAGACATTGGCTCTAATCTAGGTTGGAGTAATAACATGTTCCACTACTGAAGACATTGTCTCTAATCTAGTGGAGTAATAACATGTTCCACTACTGAAGACATTGTCTCTAATCTAGTGGAGTAATAACATGTTCCACTACTGAAGACATTGTCTCTAATCTAGTGGAGTAATAACATGTTCCACTACTGAAGACATTGTCTCTAATCTAGGTTGGAGTAATAACATGTTCCACTACTGAAGACATTGTCTCTAATCTAGTGGAGTAATAACATGTTCCACTACTGAAGACATTGACTCTAATCTAGTGGAGTAATAACATGTTCCACTACTGAAGACATTGTCTCTAATCTAGTGGAGTAATAACATGTTCCACTACTGAAGACATTGTCTCTAATCTAGTGGAGTAATAACATGTTCCACTACTGAAGACATTGTCTCTAATCTAGTGGAGTAATAACATGTTCCACTACTGAAGACATTGTCTCTAATCTAGGTTGGAGTAATAACATGTTCCACTACTGAAGACATTGTCTCTAATCTAGTGGAGTAATAACATGTTCCACTACTGAAGACATTGTCTCTAATCTAGTGGAGTAATAACATGTTCCACTACTGAAGACATTGTCTCTAATCTAGTGGAGTAATAACATGTTCCACTACTGAAGACATTGTCTCTAATCTAGGTTGGAGTAATAACATGTTCCACTACTGAAGACATTGTCTCTAATCTAGTGGAGTAATAACATGTTCCACTACTGAAGACATTGACTCTAATCTAGGTTGTGCCTTCAGATTTCTAGAAAATGAACAACTAAGGAAGTGCTGTAATATTGCCCCTCTGGGTTTAGAAATGTCTAGTGGGTATTAGCACCAACAGAGAAGGTTTGAATCCTAAGCAACCTGCCTCCACATTGTTTGAAGTACAATAGACCAACATAGCTTCCGTAGTAGGTCAAAGCTGTATGCTGGAAAACCTTGGTAGAGCATGGGTGTAGAAGGCATTTTGGTGCTCATGTGAATTTCCTTTCTTTTTCGGCTAATGACCAATGCCTACTTCTCAATTAAAACAATGTTTTTTATTTGTAATTAGATACAATGCCTTCAGAAAAGTATTCATACCCCTTGACTTATACCACATTTTCTTGTGTTACAGTCTGAATTCAGAATGTATTAAATAGATGTTATTTCTCAACCACCTACACACAATACCCCACAATGACAACGTGAAAACATGTTTTTAGAAATGTGTTTAAATTTATTGAAAATGAGTATTCCTACCTCTGATTCAATACATGTTAGAATAATATTTGCCGCCAAATACAGATGTAAGTATTTCTGATTTAAGAGCTTTGCAAACCTGGATTGTACAATATTTGTACATTGTTCTTTTTAAAATTCCTCAAGCTCTGTCAACTTGGTAGTTGATCATTTCTATTGAAGGTCTTGCCATAGATTTTCAAGCCGATTTAAGTCAAAACTGTAACTAGGCCACTCAGGAACATTCAATGTCGTCTTTGTAAGCAACTCCAGTGTATATTTGGCCTTGTGTTTTAGGATATTGTCCTGTTGAAAGGGGCCTATCTGAGGGACCTTCCAGATAAAAATGTGTGTAGGGTACAGAGATGAGCCAGTCATTCAAAACTCATGTTAAACACTATTATTGAACACAGAGTGAGTCCATGCATCTTATTATGTGACTTGTTAAGCACATTTCTACTCCTGAACTTATTTAGGCTTGCCATAACAAAGGGGAAGATCTCTTTGTTTCTTGGGACCTAGAACAAGCATCTCTGTTTTGCCCGAGTTTAAAAGTAGAACATTTGCCGCCATCCACTTCCTTATGTCTGAAACACAGGCTTCCAGAGAGGGCAATTTTGGGGCTTCACCATGTTTCATCGAAATGTACAGCTGTGTGTCATCCGCATAGCAGTGAAAGTTAACATTATGTTTCCGAATGACATCACCAAGAGGTAAAATATATAGTGAAAACAATAGTGGTCCTAAAACAGAGCCTTGTGGAACACCGAAATTTACAGTTGATTTGTCAGAGGACAAAACATCCACAGATATAAACGGATATCTTTCTGACAGATAAGATCTAAACCAGGCCAGAACTTGTCCGTGTAGACCAATTTGGTTTTCCAATCTCTCCAAAAGAATGTGGTGGTCGATGGTATCAAAAGCAGCACTAAGGTCTAGGAGCATGAGGACAGATGCAGAGCCTCGGTCTGACGCCATTAAAGGTCATTTACCACCTTCACACGTGCAGTCTCAGTGCTGTGATGGGGTCTAAAACCAGACTGAAGCATTTCGTATACATTGTTTGTGTTTGTCAGTGTTTGTCAGGAAGACAGTGAGTTGCTGCGCAACAGCTTTTTTCAATTTCTTTTTAGAGGAATGGGAGATTCGATATAGGCCGATAGTTTTTTATATTTTCTGGGTCAAGGTTTGGCTTTTTCAAGAGAGGCTTTATTACTGCCACTTTTAGAGAATTTGGTACACATCCGGTGGATAGAGAGCCGTTTATTATGTTCAACATAGGAGGGCCAAGCACATGAAGCAGCTCTTTCAGTAGTTTAGTTGGAATAGGATCCAGTATGCAGCTTGAAGGTTTAGAGGCCATGATTATTTTCATCATTGTGTCAAGAGATATAGTACTAAAACACTTAAGTGTCTCTCTTGATCCTAGGTCCTGACAGAGTTGTGCAGACTCAGGACAGCTGAGCTTTGTAGGAATACGCAGATTTAAAGAGGAGTCCGTAATTTGCTTTCTAATGATCATGATCTTTTCCTCAAAGAAGTTCATGAATTTATTACTGCTGAAGTGAAAGCCATTCTCTCTTTGGGAATGCTGCTTTGTAGTTAGCTTTGCGACGGTATCAAAAATACATTTTGGATTGTTCTTATTTTCCTCAATTAAGTTGTAAAAATATGATGATTGAGCAGCAGTGAGGGCTCTTCGATACTGCACGGTACTGTCTTTCCAAGCTAGTCGGAAGACTTCCAGTTTGGTGTGGCGCCATTTCCGTTCCAATTTTCTGGAAGCTTGCTTCAGAGCTCGGGTATTTTCTGTTTACCAGGGAGCTAGTTTCTTATGACAAATGTTTTTTGTTTTTTAGGGGTGCGACTGCATCTAGGGTATTGCGCAAGGTTAAATTGAGTTCCTCAGTTAGGTGGTTAACTGATTTTTGTACTCTGATGTCCTTGGGTAGGTGGAGGGAGTCTGGAAGGCCATCTAGGAATCTTTCGGTTGTCCGATATTTTATAGCCCGACTTTTGATGATCCTTGGTTGGGGTCTGAGCAGATTATTTGTTGCGATTGCAAACGTAATAACATGGTGGTCCGATAGTCCAGGATTATGAGGAAAAACATTAAGATCTACAACATTTATTCCATGGGACAAAACTAGGTCCAGAGTATGACTGTGGCAGTGAGTAGGTCCAGAGACATGTTGGACAAAACCCACTGAGTCGATGATGGCTCCAAAAGCCTTTTGGAGTGGGTCTGTGGACTTTTCCATGTGAATATTAAAGTCACCAAAAATTTGAATATTATCTCCCATGACTACAATGTCCGATTGGAATTCAGGGAACTCAGTGAGGAACGCTGTATATGGCCCAGGAGGCCTGTAAACAGTAGCTATAAAAAAGGATTGAGTAGGCTGCATAGATTTCATGACTAGAAGCTCGAAAGACGAAAACGTCGTTTTTTTTGTGTAAATTGAAATTTGCTATTGTAAATGTTAGCAGCACCTCCGCCTTTGCGGGATGCACGGGCGATATGGTCACTAGTGTAACCAGGAGGTGAGGCCTCATTTAACACAGTAAATTCATCAGGCTTAAGTCATGTTTCAGTCAGGCCAATCACATCAAGATTATGATCAGTGATTAGTTAATTGACCTTAACTGCCTTGGAAGTGAGGGATCTAACATTAAGTAGTCCCATTTTGAGATGTGAGGTATCACAATCTCTTTCAATAATGGCAGGAATGGAGGAGGTCTTTATCCTAGTGAGATTGCTAAGGCGAACACCGCCATGTTTCGTTTTGCCCAACCTAGATCGAGGCACAGACACGGTCTCAATGGGGATAGCTGAGCTGACTACACTGACTATGCTAGTGGCAGACTCCAGTAAACTGGCAGGCTGGCTAACAGCCTGCTTCCTGGCCTGCACCCTATCTCATTGTGGAGCTAGGGAAGTTAAAGCCCTGTCTATGTTCGTAGATAACATGAAAGCACCCCTCCAGTTAGGATGGAGTCCGTCACTCCTCAACAGTCGAGGCTTGGTCCTGTTTGTGGATGAGTCCCAGAAAGAGGGCCAATTATCTACAAATTCTATCTTTTGGGAGGGGCAGAAATAGTTTTCAGAAAAACCTGAGCCTTCACTGGTGAATGTATGGTGAATAACTAAAACAATACAGAAATACACTACGGAAAAAGAAGCAAGAAGCACGTCAGAAATCAGCTCAATTTAATTGAAGAATCCATAGACTTTAAACACTTCTGGGAAAATGGGAAAATACTAAACAAACAACAACACGAAGAGTTATCTATCCAAAACGGATATTTGTGAGAAAAAAAAGAAACAAACAGCAAAAACATAAATGATCAATTACAAATTTTAGAATCAACTATTTCTCCAATTACATTGAATGAACTACATGACAAAATATAAACCCTCAAACCCAAAAAGGCCTGTGGTGTTGATGGGCTTTTGACTCAATCTGGCATGAGGGTCTGCTGTACAAATTGATGGAAAGTGGTGATGGGGGAAAAACATACAACATTATAAAACATGCAGTACCAGATGGCGTATCGCTGCAGAAGGCTGTGGTAGCTCTGTTGGTTAAGTGTGCCTTGAATTTTAAATAAATCACTGACAGTGTCACCAGCAAAGCACACCCACACCATCACTCCTCCTCCTCCATGCTTCACGGTGGGAACCACACATGCAGATATCATCCGTTCACCACCTACTCTGCGTCTCACAAAGACACGGCGGTTGGAACCAAAATTCTCAAATTTCCAGATTTCCACCGGTCTAATGTCTATTTGGACTCATCAGACCAAAGGACAGATTTCCACCGGTCTAATGTCTATTTGGACTCGTCAGACCAAAGGACAGATTTCCACCGGTCTAATGTCTATTTGGACTCATCAGACCGAAGGACAGATTTCCAACGGTCTAATGTCTATTTGGACTCATCAGACCAAAGGACAGATTTCCACCGGTCTAATGTCTATTTGGACTCATCAGACCAAAGGACAGATTTCCACCGGTCTAATGTCCATTACTCATGTTTCTTGGCCCAAGAAAGTCTCTACTTCTTATTGGGGTCCTTTAAGGGGTTTCTTTGCAGCAATTCCACCATGAAAGAAATTCACACAGTCTCCTCTGAACAGTTGACGTTTTTATTTTTATTAATTTTTTCACCATTATTTAACCAGGTAGTTGAGAACAAGTTCTCATTTACAACTGCAACCTGGCCAAGATAAAGCACAGCAGTTCGACACATACAACAACACAGAGTTACACATGGAGTAAACAAACATACAGTCAATAATACAGTAGAAAAACAAGTCTATATACAATATGTGCATATTAGATAAGATAAGGGAGGTAAGGCAATAAATTGGCCATGGTGGCGAAGTAATTACAATATAGCAATTAAACACTGGAATGGTAGATGTACAGTAGAAGAATGTGCAAGTAGAGATACTGGGGTGCAAAGGAGCAAGATAAATAAAATAAATACAGTAGGGTATGAGGTAGTTGGATGGGCAATTTACAGATGCAGTGATCTGTGAGCTACTCTGGCAGCTGGTGCTTAAAGCTAGTGAGGGAGATAAGTGTTTCCAGTTTCAAGGATTTTTGCAGTTCGTTCCAGTCATTGGCAGCAGAGAACTGGAAGGAAAGGTGGCCAAAGGTCGTACAGGTTGCAGTGGTGAGTAGTATATGGGGCTTTGGTGGC
Organism: Salvelinus alpinus; assembly: GCF_045679555.1. NCBI lineage: Eukaryota > Metazoa > Chordata > Actinopteri > Salmoniformes > Salmonidae > Salvelinus > Salvelinus alpinus. The sequence goes on along the minus strand of NC_092116.1, from coordinate 40,059,665 downwards.
ACTGTGAAAATGGATGGCACTGTGATAGACTGCATTCAATTTGTTGAGTAGGGTGTTGGAGGCTATTTTGTAAATGACATCGCCAAAGTCAAGGATCGATAGGATGGTCAGTTTTACGAGGGTATGTTTGGCAGCATGAGTGAAGGATGCTTTGTTGCGAAATAGGAAGGCAATTCTAGATTTAATGTTGGATTGGAGATGTTTGATGTGATTCTGGAAGGAGAGTTTGCAATCTAACCAGACACCTAGGTATTTGTAGTTGTCAACATATTCTAAGTCAGAACCGTCCAGAGTAGTGATGCTGGACGGGCGGGCAGGTGCGGGCAACGATCGGTTGAAGAGCATGCCTTTAGTTTTACTTGCATTTAAGAGCAGTTGAAGGCCACGGAGGGAGAGTTGTATGGAGGTGAAGATCGTTTGGAGGTGAATTAACACAGTGTCGAAAGAAGGGCCAGAAGTATACTGAATGGTGTCGTTGAGATGTGTCTGTTACTTGAACTCCGTGAAGCATGTATTTGGGCTGCAATCTGAGGTGCAGTTAACTCTAATGAACTTATCCTCTGCAGCAGACATAACTCTGGGCCTTCCTTTCCTGTGGCGGTCCTCATGAGAGCCAGTTTCATCTAGCGCTTGATAGTTTTTGCGATTGCACTTGAAGAAACTTTCAAAGTTCTTGAAATTTGCGGAAGTGTCCGAAGGGCAAGAGAAGTTCATCTCTACTACAGTACGACTGCAAGGAGGAGGGAAGTTGCTCATTCACAGAGACTGCTGGCTCGAAATCATGAAAATAATGGTCAATCAGGTTTGCTGATGGGATGTGTCAAGATATCGTAATATCGTAGATATCTCCTTGGATCCGATTCTGCACCAAGAGATTTCGAAACGTCTTTTCCCCCAAGGGGTGCTTTCGACAGATACCCCTCATGGGTGACTTCAATGCAGCTAGAGTTAGGGGAAGACAGTGTGGTCGGTGGAGAAGGCACTGTGACCTGGTTGGTTTTCCAATTCGTCAGTAATATTGTGCATTTTTCAGTAATTTTTTTGTGGCAATTATTTATTTCAGAAGGAGCAAAACTAGTGTATGTGCTTTAGGTCATTGGACAACATTAGACATGCACGTGGTTATTCTTGTAACTGTTATGGCCAAATATAACACCTCCAGAACAGGGGTTCCCCTTTCAGTGGAGTCAGCAGGATGTCATGTATTGGTTATTCCTGTAGAGTGCCAAGGTCTGTTGCTATGGTCCTACATGCATGAAACTATTTATGTGACTCTACAGGTTACATGTCCTAATATGATAACGGTGGCTAAATGCCAGAGGTGATGCGCCATTAATAAGAGAAGTTACTATAAGTGTGACATAAGTGTCACAATAAATGTATCAGTATTCTGTGCCAAGACTGGAAGGCAGTTGTATTCATGATCCAGCTTTTATTTAGCTTTTAAAAAGTCTATTTGAACTCACATGGTATTTGTGAAATATTTCCACGACAGTAACTGATCCACGTCTTTTTCCTAAGGGGTTCTTTCAACAGATACCCCTCGTGAAGCGTTGCAGCTAGCGTTAGGGGAAGACAGTGTGGTCGGTGGAGAAGGCACTGTAGCCTGTGACCATACCTGGTTGGTTTTCCAATCCATCAATGGGAGTAACCGATCCATCAAGTCTGCTCCCAGTAGCAGGGGTTCAGATTTGAGGCTGGTAACATACACAGGGTGAACGAGCGATACGTCCTTGAAGTGTAGTTTCAGCATGACTCTCAATGTGAGAGGCGATGTAGTCTGAGTGACTCCTCGAAGTGTAGTGTCGCATCGTTCCACTTTTAACCAAAGTTTAGTTGGCTTCAAAGCCCTTTTGAGATCATCAAACAATGTTTGAGCGATGAGCGATATCGTCGCGTCCGAATCAATTAGCGCATGACAAGTTAAGCAGTCCTCCAGGACTGTTTCCAGGTATGGCCGTTTAGAGTCGCGTTTAGTGGACATATTCCCCACAAAGTCGCACCGACGTGATGCGCCATTTCTGTTCAAGGTGGAAGTTTTGAGTGGAGTTTGACCTTTTCATTCACAACCTTCGTATCTATTTACATATTAGAGTACCTGAGGATTGACACCTCCTGCGCTTGTTTCTTGATCAAGCAGGCCCTGGATAGGGTCTCGAGTGAGAGAAATTAGATTTTTAACATCCTTGCTATAGGTTTTAATTCCTGCAGACCTGGTGTCCGGTAATTCCCTGTCTAGTCCTTGTGACTTAATGTTGACACTTTTCTCATATTATAATTATTCCCGTAGTGGAACATCTGGAGAACATTGGTCTACGTTTTGATCATCCTTCAACCCTTTGTTACCCTTGTGCTCTGACACTTTGTGTTGGTTGGGTGCAGAAACATAGCGAACAGGTCGATTGTAGCGGTAGTCGTTTTGATCATCCTTCAACCCTTTGTTACCCTTGTGCTCTGACACGTTGTGTGGTTTCGGTGCAGAAACGTAGCGAACAGGTCGATTGTAGCGGTAGTCGTTTTGATCATCCTTCAACCCTTTGTTACCCTTGTGCTCTGACACGTTGTGTGGGTTCGGTGCAGAAACGTAGCGAACAGGTCGATTGTAGCGGTAGTCGTTTTGATCATCCTTCAACCCTTTGTTACCCTTGTGCTCTGACACGTTGTGTGGGTTCGGTGCAGAAACGTAGCGAACAGGTCGATTGTTGCGGTAGTCGTTTTGATCATCCTTCAACCCTTTGTTACCCTTGTGCTCTGACACGTTGTATGGGTTGGGTGCAGAAACATAGCGAACAGGTCGATTGTAGCGGTAGTCGTTTTGATCATCCTTCAACCCTTTGTTACCCTTGTGCTCTGACACGTTGTGTGGGTTCGGTGCAGAAACGTAGCGAACAGGTCGATTGTAGCGGTAGTCGTTTTGATCATCCTTCAACCCTTTGTTACCCTTGTGCTCTGACACGTTGTGTGGGTTCGGTGCAGAAACGTAGCGAACAGGTCGATTGTTGCGGTAGTCGTTTTGATCATCCTTCAACCCTTTGTTACCCTTGTGCTCTGACACGTTGTGTGGGTTCGGTGCAGAAACGTAGCGAACAGGTCGATTGTAGCGGTAGTCGTTTTGATGGCGACGTACTTTACAGTTATTTCAAACGCGGAGGTTATTGAAATCGTGGTTTCGTGGTATAAACCGTTGTTGTGCGTCATGATCTGCCTTCTATCTGTACTGGGTCTGAAGTTCAAATGTATGCAGATGATACAGTGATATATTTGCATGCAAAGAGCAAACAACAAGCTGCACAAGAACTCACTATTTGTCACGCCCTGGCCTTAGTATTCTTTGTTTTCTTTATTATTTTAGTTAGGTCAGGGTGTGACATGGGATATGTTTGTGTTTTGGGTGTTTATATGGTAAAGGGGGTGTTGGGTTTAGTGTATGGGGTTGTGTTGAGTGTATGTGTCTAGTTATGTCTATGGTTGAGTGTAGGTGTTTAGAAAAGTCTATGGTTGCCTGATTTGGTTCTCAATCAGAGACAGCTGGTTATTGTTGTCTCTGATTGGGAGCCATATTTAAGGTAGCCATAGGCTTTAGGTATTTTGTGGGTAATTGTCTATGTAGAACGTTTGTAGCCTGTGTGTGTGCACTACGTTATTTAGCTTCACGATCGTTTGTTGTTTTGTATAGTTAGTGTTTCGTTTCGTGTTCATCTTCATCGTATAAATAAAAGAAGATGTATTCATATTCCGCTGCATCTTGGTCCGTCTCTCCACACGATCGTGACACTATTGTAATGGTCCAGGTTACAAAGTGACTCAGTGACTCACTACTGTAATGGTCCATGTTACAAAGTGACTCAGTGACTCACTATTGTAATGGTCCAGGTTACAAAGTGACTCAGTGACTCACTACTGTAATGGTCCATGTTACAAAGTGACTCAGTGACTCACTACTGTAATGGTCCATGTTACAAAGTGACTCAGTGACTCACTACTGTAATGGTCCATGTTACAAAGTGACTCAGTGACTCACTACTGTAATGGTCCATGTTACAAAGTGACTCAGTGACTCACTATTGTAATGGTCCAGGTTACAAAGTGACTCAGTGACTCACTACTGTAATGGTCCAGGTTACAAAGTGACTCAGTGACTCACTATTGTAATGGTCCAGGTTACAAAGTGACTCAGTGACTCACTATTGTAATGGTCCATGTTACAAAGTGACTCAGTGACTCACTATTGTAATGGTCCATGTTACAAAGTGACTCAGTGACTCACTACTGTAATGGTCCATGTTACAAAGTGACTCAGTGACTCACTATTGTAATGGTCCAGGTTACAAAGTGACTCAGTGACTCACTATTGTAATGGTCCAGGTTACAAAGTGACTCAGTGACTCACTATTGTAATGGTCCATGTTACAAAGTGACTCAGTGACTCACTATTGTAATGGTCCAGGTTACAAAGTGACTCAGTGACTCACTACTGTAATGGTCCAGGTTACAAAGTGACTCAGTGACTCACTATTGTAATGGTCCAGGTTACAAAGTGACTCAGTGACTCACTACTGTAATGGTCCAGGTTACAAAGTGACTCAGTGACTCACTACTGTAATGGTCCAGGTTACAAAGTGACTCAGTGACTCACTACTGTAATGGTCCAGGTTACAAAGTGACTCAGTGACTCACTACTGTAATGGTCCAGGTTACAAAGTGACTCAGTGACTCACTACTGTAATGGTCCATGTTACAAAGTGACTCAGTGACTCACTACTGTAATGGTCCAGGTTACAAAGTGACTCAGTGACTCACTACTGTAATGGTCCAGGTTACAAAGTGACTCAGTGACTCACTACTGTAATGGTCCAGGTTACAAAGTGACTCAGTGACTCACTACTGTAATGGTCCAGGTTACAAAGTGACTCAGTGACTCACTACTGTAATGGTCCATGTTACAAAGTGACTCAGTGACTCACTACTGTAATGGTCCATGTTACAAAGTGACTCAGTGACTCACTACTGTAATGGTCCAGGTTACATAGTGACTCAGTGACTCACTACTGTAATGGTCCAGGTTACAAAGTGACTCAGTGACTCACTACTGTAATGGTCCATGTTACAAAGTGACTCAGTGACTCACTACTGTAATGGTCCAGGTTACAAAGTGACTCAGTGACTCACTACTGTAATGGTCCAGGTTACAAAGTGACTCAGTGACTCACTATTGTAATGGTCCATGTTACAAAGTGACTCAGTGACTCACTACTGTAATGGTCCAGGTTACAAAGTGACTCAGTGACTCACTATTGTAATGGTCCAGGTTACAAAGTGACTCAGTGACTCACTATTGTAATGGTCCAGGTTACAAAGTGACTCAGTGACTCACTATTGTAATGGTCCATGTTACAAAGTGACTCAGTGACTCACTACTGTAATGGTCCAGGTTACAAAGTGACTCAGTGACTCACTATTGTAATGGTCCAGGTTACAAAGTGACTCAGTGACTCACTATTGTAATGGTCCAGGTTACAAAGTGACTCAGTGACTCACTACTGTAATGGTCCAGGTTACAAAGTGACTCAGTGACTCACTACTGTAATGGTCCATGTTACAAAGTGACTCAGTGACTCACTACTGTAATGGTCCAGGTTACAAAGTGACTCAGTGACTCACTATTGTAATGGTCCAGGTTACAAAGTGACTCAGTGACTCACTACTGTAATGGTCCATGTTACAAAGTGACTCAGTGACTCACTATTGTAATGGTCCAGGTTACAAAGTGACTCAGTGACTCACTATTGTAATGGTCCAGGTTACAAAGTGACTCAGTGACTCACTATTGTAATGGTCCAGGTTACAAAGTGACTCAGTGACTCACTACTGTAATGGTCCATGTTACAAAGTGACTCAGTGACTCACTACTGTAATGGTCCAGGTTACAAAGTGACTCAGTGACTCACTACTGTAATGGTCCATGTTACAAAGTGACTCAGTGACTCACTACTGTAATGGTCCATGTTACAAAGTGACTCAGTGACTCACTACTGTAATGGTCCATGTTACAAAGTGACTCAGTGACTCACTACTGTAATGGTCCAGGTTACAAAGTGACTCAGTGACTCACTACTGTAATGGTCCATGTTACAAAGTGACTCAGTGACTCACTACTGTAATGGTCCAGGTTACAAAGTGACTCAGTGACTCACTACTGTAATGGTCCAGGTTACAAAGTGACTCAGTGACTCACTACTGTAATGGTCCAGGTTACAAAGTGACTCAGTGACTCACTACTGTAATGGTCCATGTTACAAAGTGACTCAGTGACTCACTACTGTAATGGTCCAGGTTACAAAGTGACTCAGTGACTCACTATTGTAATGGTCCAGGTTACAAAGTGACTCAGTGACTCACTACTGTAATGGTCCATGTTACAAAGTGACTCAGTGACTCACTATTGTAATGGTCCAGGTTACAAAGTGACTCAGTGACTCACTATTGTAATGGTCCAGGTTACAAAGTGACTCAGTGACTCACTATTGTAATGGTCCAGGTTACAAAGTGACTCAGTGACTCACTACTGTAATGGTCCATGTTACAAAGTGACTCAGTGACTCACTACTGTAATGGTCCAGGTTACAAAGTGACTCAGTGACTCACTACTGTAATGGTCCATGTTACAAAGTGACTCAGTGACTCACTACTGTAATGGTCCATGTTACAAAGTGACTCAGTGACTCACTACTGTAATGGTCCATGTTACAAAGTGACTCAGTGACTCACTACTGTAATGGTCCAGGTTACAAAGTGACTCAGTGACTCACTACTGTAATGGTCCATGTTACAAAGTGACTCAGTGACTCACTACTGTAATGGTCCAGGTTACAAAGTGACTCAGTGACTCACTACTGTAATGGTCCAGGTTACAAAGTGACTCAGTGACTCACTACTGTAATGGTCCATGTTACAAAGTGACTCAGTGACTCACTACTGTAATGGTCCATGTTACAAAGTGACTCAGTGACTCACTACTGTAATGGTCCAGGTTACAAAGTGACTCAGTGACTCACTACTGTAATGGTCCAGGTTACAAAGTGACTCAGTGACTCACTACTGTAATGGTCCATGTTACAAAGTGACTCAGTGACTCACTACTGTAATGGTCCATGTTACAAAGTGACTCAGTGACTCACTACTGTAATGGTCCATGTTACAAAGTGACTCAGTGACTCACTACTGTAATGGTCCATGTTACAAAGTGACTCAGTGACTCACTACTGTAATGGTCCATGTTACAAAGTGACTCAGTGACTCACTACTGTAATGGTCCATGTTACAAAGTGACTCAGTGACTCACTACTGTAATGGTCCATGTTACAAAGTGACTCAGTGACTCACTACTGTAATGGTCCATGTTACAAAGTGACTCAGTGACTCACTACTGTAATGGTCCATGTTACAAAGTGACTCAGTGACTCACTACTGTAATGGTCCAGGTTACAAAGTGACTCAGTGACTCACTACTGTAATGGTCCAGGTTACAAAGTGACTCAGTGACTCACTACTGTAATGGTCCATGTTACAAAGTGACTCAGTGACTCACTACTGTAATGGTCCATGTTACAAAGTGACTCAGTGACTCACTACTGTAATGGTCCATGTTACAAAGTGACTCAGTGACTCACTACTGTAATGGTCCATGTTACAAAGTGACTCAGTGACTCACTACTGTAATGGTCCAGGTTACAAAGTGACTCAGTGACTCACTACTGTAATGGTCCAGGTTACAAAGTGACTCAGTGACTCACTACTGTAATGGTCCATGTTACAAAGTGACTCAGTGACTCACTACTGTAATGGTCCATGTTACAAAGTGACTCAGTGACTCACTACTGTAATGGTCCATGTTACAAAGTGACTCAGTGACTCACTACTGTAATGGTCCAGGTTACAAAGTGACTCAGTGACTCACTACTGTAATGGTCCATGTTACAAAGTGACTCAGTGACTCACTACTGTAATGGTCCATGTTACAAAGTGACTCAGTGACTCACTACTGTAATGGTCCATGTTACAAAGTGACTCAGTGACTCACTACTGTAATGGTCCATGTTACAAAGTGACTCAGTGACTCACTACTGTAATGGTCCATGTTACAAAGTGACTCAGTGACTCACTACTGTAATGGTCCATGTTACAAAGTGACTCAGTGACTCACTACTGTAATGGTCCATGTTACAAAGTGACTCAGTGACTCACTACTGTAATGGTCCATGTTACAAAGTGACTCAGTGACTCACTACTGTAATGGTCCAGGTTACAAAGTGACTCAGTGACTCACTACTGTAATGGTCCATGTTACAAAGTGACTCAGTGACTCACTACTGTAATGGTCCAGGTTACAAAGTGACTCAGTGACTCACTACTGTAATGGTCCATGTTACAAAGTGACTCAGTGACTCACTACTGTAATGGTCCAGGTTACAAAGTGACTCAGTGACTCACTACTGTAATGGTCCATGTTACAAAGTGACTCAGTGACTCACTACTGTAATGGTCCATGTTACAAAGTGACTCAGTGACTCACTACTGTAATGGTCCAGGTTACAAAGTGACTCAGTGACTCACTACTGTAATGGTCCAGGTTACAAAGTGACTCAGTGACTCACTACTGTAATGGTCCAGGTTACAAAGTGACTCAGTGACTCACTACTGTAATGGTCCAGGTTACAAAGTGACTCAGTGACTCACTATTGTAATGGTCCAGGTTACAAAGTGACTCAGTGACTCACTATTGTAATGGTCCAGGTTACAAAGTGACTCAGTGACTCACTACTGTAATGGTCCAGGTTACAAAGTGACTCAGTGACTCACTACTGTAATGGTCCAGGTTACAAAGTGACTCAGTGACTCACTACTGTAATGGTCCAGGTTACAAAGTGACTCAGTGACTCACTACTGTAATGGTCCAGGTTACAAAGTGACTCAGTGACTCACTACTGTAATGGTCCAGGTTACAAAGTGACTCAGTGACTCACTACTGTAATGGTCCAGGTTACAAAGTGACTCAGTGACTCACTATTGTAATGGTCCAGGTTACAAAGTGACTCAGTGACTCACTATTGTAATGGTCCAGGTTACAAAGTGACTCAGTGACTCATGTTTGCATCTTAATGTAAAAAAAACTGTCTGCATGTTCTTCACAAACAGATGCTACTGAGCCAGATGTCTGTTTATCAGGGGAGAAGCTCCAGGTGGTATCTGATTTTAAGTACCATGGAATCATACTTGATTACAACCTCTCTTTTAAAAAAGTTAATTCAAATAACCAAATTCAACCTAGCTAATTTCCAATTTATACTAAATTGTTTGACTACAGAGGGAGCAAAATTGTACTTCAAATCTATGATACTCCCCCACTTAACATACTGCTTGACTAGTTGGACCCAAGCTTGCTGTACAACATTAAAACCTATTCAGTCTGTCTAGAAACAGGCTCTCAAAGTGGTTGATAGGAAGCTCAATAGCTATCATCTTTGTCTTGTTGCTTTTTGTTCTATGTTGCTCTGTCTGTATGCTACGTCTTGCTTGTCCTATGTTGCTCTGCGTGTGCTCACTGCTCAATGATTGTCTGTATTGTAATTGTTTTTAATAACCTGCCCAGGGACTGTGGTTGAAAATTAGCTGGCTGGTTAAAACCGGCACTTTTCCTGAAACGTTGATTAATGTGCACTGTCCCTGTAAAAAATAAAATAAATATACTAAACTAAACTAATCTCTCAACGCTCCAATACCTGATAATGCACCCTCTAACTGGAGTGAGTGCTCCTGATAATGCACCCTCTAACTGGAGTGAGTGCTCCTGATAATGCACCCTCTAACTGGAGTGAGTGCTCCTGATAATGCACCCTCTAACTGGAGTGAGTGCTCCTGATAATGCACCCTCTAACTGGAGTGAGTGCTCCTGATAATGCACCCTCTAACTGGAGTGAGTGCTCCTGATAATGCACCCTCTAACTGGAGTGAGTGCTCCTGGTCAAACTTCAAAACCAAGTGGTCAGGGCTCTTAGCGTTGATGCCTCAAAAGCTGTGCTTGCAAGCTCTCTGAGTTGTAAGATAGGCAGGCCAACGTGGGCTGCAGGGCGCAAGTAGGCAATGAAGGTGGGATACATGTTCGACAGAAACATTTGTTTGAACAGTAACAGCTCTTCCATTCCTGTCTCAGTGAGTCTGAACGAAGCCTATGATAGTTTTGTGGGTGTTCATTCCGAGCTTGTCGTGTTTGCGAGACGCAGAACCACTGAATTCTAATTTCAAAGCTGTGGCAAGTTTAGCGTAGTCGTTTAGCTCATGTTGCTGTTGTAGACAAATGAACCTCGTCAAGTGTCTAATCGACATTCGCTTCAACAGGTAAACCCTGTCAGAACCCGTAGAGTTCGGGTAGCCATCCAACATCAACTCAGTATCGTTTGGCTGACCTGGAACGGGGTCAAAGGTGGGGAACTTCTTGACGAGTTTGTCAAGGTATTCCATGTCAAGTGGGCGGAGAGGGATGGCTTCATCCTGTGGGGAAATTGGGGCTGAAAGGCAAAGAGGATAAGACTGGGACATATGAGGGAGGCAAAGTCTGAAACCTTCTATTATCTTCGCTCCTTTGAGTACCGGCTCCAGTTGCTTGGAAGTAGTAGGGTTGGGTTAGTAGTGGTAGTAGTCGCGCTGTAGCGCGTGATTGTTCTGGGATTCCACCAGGGTGCTATTCTGCTACATAGTAGTAGTCGCGCTGTAGAGCGTGACCATTCTGGTCTTCCTCCAGATGGTACCTAAGAGTCCACTTGAGCGCTTAGAATACTGATTTTGGACATGTGATTGTCGCACTTGCTCCTTTTGGTCTCAAATGTATCTGTATGGTTTGCAGATAGAGGTCTTGAGTACGGAGCGAGAGATTCAGTGATGAGATTTCCTTTCCTCTGCTTGCTTAGAAATCAATACTTCCATCCTCATCCCCTGAGTTCTCTCATCATTCATTTGGTCAGCGACTTCAATGAGTTCTGCTGATTTGTCATCCAACTTAGGTAGTGTGTTCATACATCGTATTTAGTTTTGGCTAAATCGAGTTGATCCTATAGAAAACGATTTTGTTGAAGAGTTTATGCTCGTTCATCGTCATAAGTATTTGCAATTACTTTTAATTGTTCAGATTTCAAACGCAGTTCCCCGGCTAGTAGAATGTTTTCAATTCCTGCTTTTGTCAATAGTTGCTCGGTTCTCTCCTCCTGTCCCTTCATGTCAGCCATGTCTTGCACGTGTTTCAGCTGGGCACTGCAGTGTTGGTCCGATGCCAATCTTTGATGGTGATACATAAGGGCTGAAATGGAACCGTTACAAAGCCTGCTGTCGATGGTTGATTTTGGAGAGCGTTGTTCGCAACTTCTGCTGATTTTCCGCTAATGGCATAATTAGGATGGCATCGCTGCTGAAGTCAGAGATCAATCCTTTAAAGGGTGGAGGTTCACTAATTAGCAGAGGAGTGGGGACCACCCCCTCTGATACATTGCACATTATTTGAAAGATTTAGAGGAAAATTGTTCCACTTTTTTTTTTTAAGTTTGGGTTTGGAATTCGTTGGAAGCTGCAAAAACTATTTTAATTTATAGACGTTAATGAACCATCAGTACTGTATCAGTAATGTGGTAGTTGGATGTGAATGAATTTTGCAAAAGCAAATTGATTAATCAATGATAATGATTAATCATACCTGGATAGGCTATCTGGGAATAAACTGTAATTAACCTGAGAAGTTGGTTCATCTAGGAAAATATGGAAAAGTTTAAAATGTCTCATTTAACATCGACCACTCTCAGAATTCTCACTTCCTGTTTGGATTTTTTCTCAGTTTTTTGCCTGCCATATGAGTTCTGTTATACTCACAGACATCATTCAAACAGTTTTAGAAACGTCAGAGTGTTTTCTATCCAATAGTAATAATAATATGCAAATATTAGCATCTGGGACAGAGTAGGAGGCAGTTCACTATGGGCACGTAATTCATCCAAAAGTGAAAATGCTGCCCCCTTAACTTCAAAGAAGTTAAGTGGTGCTGAAACCTGAATTATAAACTGAGTGGTTCTTCTTTACACTGTTAAGTGGTGCTAAAACCTGCATTATAAACTGGGTGGTTCTTCTTTACACTGTTAAGTGGTGCTAAAACCTGCATTATAAACTGGGTGGTTCTTCTTTAAGTGGTGCTAAAACCTGCATTATAAACTGGGTGGTTCTTCTTTACACTGTTAAGTGGTGCTAAAACCTGCATTATAAACTGGGTGGTTCTTCTTTAAGTGGTGCTAAAACCTGCATTATAAACTGGGTGGTTCTTCTTTACACTGTTAAGTGGTGCTGAAACCTGCATTATAAACTGGGTGGTTCTTCTTTACACTGTTAAGTGGTGCTGAAACCTGCATTATAAACTGGGTGGTTCTTCTTTACACTGTTAAGTGGTGCTAAAACCTGCATTATAAACTGGGTGGTTGCAACCCTGAATGCTGATTGGCTGACAGCCGTATACCCCGGTTATGACAAAACATTTATTTTTAATTCTCTAATTATGTTGGTAAACGGTTTATAATAGCAATAATGCACCTCCGGGGTTCATGATATAATCGCCAATATACCGCGGCTAAGTGCTGGGTCCAGGCACTCCATATTGCGTTGTACGTAAGAACAGCCCTTACACATGGTATATTGGCCATATACCACAACTCCTTGCTAGCGTCCCACCTGGCCAATATCCTGTGAAATTGCAGAGCGCCAAATTCAAAATACAGAAATACACATAATAAGCATTCATAAAATATACAACTGTTATACATCGGCTTAAAGATTAACTTCTTGTTAATTCAGCCGCTGTGTCAGATTTCAAAAAGGCTTTACAGCGAAAGCACACCATGCGATTATCTGAGGACAGTGCCCCGAGTCCAAAACCATACAAACATTTACCAGCCAAGTAGAGGAGTCAAGAAAGTCAGAAATAGTGATACAATTAATAACTTACCTTTGATGATCTTCATATGGTTGCACTCACAAGACTCCCAGTTACACAGTACATTTTCGTTTTGTTCGATAAAGCCCCTCTTTATGTCCCAAAAACTCAGTTTTGTTTGCGCATTTTGTTCAGTAATCCACTGGCTCCAAAGCGGTCACAACAGGCAGACGAATACATCCTGTACCGGGAAAGTTTGTTGAAACATGTCAAACAATGTTTATAATTAATCATCAGGTTGTTTATTGTCTTTATAATCAATAATATTTCAATCGGACAATGCAGTTTTCAAAAGAAAGAAAAAATAACAAACGCTCACGGGAGCACGCCCAAATGAGGTCTGCATACTTCCCCTGTCCACTTACCAAAATGGCTTTTAACTCGTCGTTTTTCAAAATAAAAGCATGAAACCATGTCTAAAGACTGTTGACATCTAGTGGAAGCCATAGGAACTGCAATCTGATTCCTAACCCATTGGATTCTCTATCGGCAGTTGAAAAACAGCCACATGAAAATAATTCCACTTCCTGGATGGATTTTTCTTGGGTTTTCGCCTGCCATATCAGCTCTGTTATACTCACATACATTACTTTAACAGTTTTGGAAACCTCAGAGTGTTTTCTATCCAATACTACCAATTATATGCATATCCTAGCTTCTGGGCCTGAGTAACAGGCAGTTTACATTGGGCACCTCAACATCCAAAATTCTAAATACTGCCCCATACCCAAGATGGGTTAAATATGTGCTGACATGGTAGTACCATCTCTTACACTGTACTTGCTGTAACTAACTGCAGTGTTGATTAACTGTAGCTCTGATTGAACCATGTTGTAAAGTGTTGATAACTGTATCTCTGATTGAACCATGTTGTAAAGTGTTGATAACTGTCTGTTTAGGTGAAACCAGGGTACACAGGAAGACCCACCAAGACCAATTAGTTGAGTTTCTACCTAGCAACACAACAGCTGCAGGGGCACAATATGGTTTTCTGAACACAGTGTACTATATTATGTTACCTCTTAGTAGAAGTAGAAAGTAGGATGGATTAGAGTCAACTACCACAATATGGTATTCTGAACACTGTGTCTACTATATTATGTTACCTCTTAGTAGAAGTAGGTAGTAGGATGGATTAGAGTGAATGGTATTGATAATTAGTAAAGTAGCCCTGGTATTGATTGGAGAGAGCTGGACATAAGCAGGAGCCTCATTGGAAGTCATTTGAAAGGATTCTAAGTAGCACAGTATTGACTAGTAAATCATCTGATATGATTTACATTTCTAAGTGGTTCTGTATTGGATAAGTAAATACATGGCCACACTGATGAACTACTTCTGTGTTGAACAGGTGATCGTGTTGAAGAAGAGTGAGGCTGAGATCACCTGATCACCATAACAACCATCAGAATGGAACTCATGGAATTCTAATATAGAACTGTGAGTCACAATGCTGTATGTTGTTACATTGTAGCTCCACCTGCTGGAACAATAGTGGCATTTGATCAAATGTGATCTATTAACTGATACATGTATTATTCTGATTGGAATGTGTTTTAATATAATGTGTGTTGTATTATTCATTCAGCAGCTTTAACATCAGTCATATACTGGTCATATACTGTATAGCATTATGGTTGATACATTGTAAATGCCTTAACTTTCATGGCTGTACAGATCAACTGATAGGTGTTGTGGTTCAGGCATTATTGTTACAGGTTCAGTATAATGTCATCATTATTTTATTTAAACATTAAACTAATGTAGTCCTATAGTTTTATTGTGGTTGTTTTGTGCAAAACCATTATTTTTCAATGAATCATCCTGGTAAGATATTGCTCTAGTCTTTGTATCATATAGAATTAAATAAATTACTTTCCTCAATCATGTAGCCTGTTTTTAATCTGTTCTGAATGACATCACAACCACTTAGTTTTTAATTTCACTCACTTCCCTTTATGTATCTTCTAAATACTCCATTCCAGGTTCCCCCTACAGCCCACAGGGCCTTGAGTATCTTCTAAATGCTCCATTCCAGGTTTCACCTACAGCCCCCAGGACCTTGTGTATCTCTCTAATATTTAATATCTTGCAGCAACTTGGTGATAACTCTACCTTCCTCTCTGATTAAATTCGTGTAATTTCTGCCATACTGCTCACACATATCTAGCTAGTCAACAACTGACAGTGAAAGTCACATTCATTTTATATGATCAATGTTCTTGGGTCATTTCACATCTTAAGTTGTTACTAGGTGGAATATTAACTACAGCCTAGTTGTTGTCACATTTATTTCACGATTCACATTAGTTCTCTTATGTGTTTTAGGACATTTGAAATGAAGTTAATGTCCATATCAGAACACAAGATGGAGCTAGATATCGCGAGATGATATTAAGGTAATGTCCCCATATCAGAGCACCAGATGCAGCTAGATATCGCGAGATGATATTCAACTAGAAGTACTGTAAGTGAAAGTGAAAGTAAAGTGTGAAACTCCACCACCCTTTTCTCCGTTATTTCTGGAACAGACGTCGTGTTACATTCTGTTCCTTGACAAATTAGTCTTTCGACTGTTTTGGTTTATTTTTCTAAACTCCTAATAGTTTTATTTACCAGTTACAAACAGCTTTACCTTGGAGTCAGACTTGTTTTGTTAGTGAAATGAAGACCTTTCCGACCTCGGTGGTCTGGTGTTTTGAGATTCTGTTCATCAGTGTTTCATTGATAACGACAGGTAGGCCACAACATTATTCCTTCATTATTTAGTCTGTAGGCTGTTTTATTATCTGACCATAATCTTAATAAGAAAGAAACGGGGAGAATTCAAGTTCAGGATCATAACCGAGTGCAGGAAATGTAGATGTCTTGTCGTCACTGCGTAGTTGTCTGATCAGACAGGGCAGTTTGGGTGTGGTGAGGCTATAGGGTGTCCGTGGAAGACAGGACAGTTTGGGGTGTGGTGGTGCTACAGGGTGGTGGTGCTGTAGGGTGGTGTCCGTGGCAGACAGGACAGTTTGGGGTGTGGTGGTGCTACAGGGTGGTGGTGCTGTAGGGTGGTGTCTGTGGAAGACGCTGCAGTCAGGGTCATCTCCATCACCATCAGACAGGGCAGTTTGGGTGTGGTGGTGCTGTAGGGTGTCCGTGGCAGACAAACACTATTTACACTTTGATACGGCAGTGACTGTTTCGTAGCAGGTTAGGATAAGTAGTTTAATTATTTTAAGTTAGGAAAAGGGTTAACGAAAATGCTCTCCTAAATTGTTACGAAAATCGTAGCTGTATCGAAGTGGCGCATAAAGTAGAGAGTGGCGAACATTGTTAAGCTAAAGGAAGTGTCGCCATGTTTATGACTAGAAAGAGGAGACGTTTTACCATCTGAGTTGAACAGATCAGTGGCGACCCGTTATTCAGGGCAGGTGGGGCTCTAGCTAAAAGATATATATATATTTTTGTTGTTGTTACAAATAATTCAGATCGTAAAACGTCTTCTCTTTATAGTCATAAATATGGCTGAAGCCAAGGAAGAGTAGAATCACCAGGTCAAAAATAAATAAGGTTAGATTTGGGATCAAAGGGTTATGGTTAAAATGAGCTAAAATGTGTGTAATTTCTGCCATACTGTTCACCTGTCTAGCTAGTCCACAATTGACAGTGAAAGTCATATTCATGTTATATGTGACTCAGCACCTGGATTCGGTGTAGCAACATTTTAAGTTGTTTTTTTACATTTGTAAAAAGTCATCTCTTATGTCTTGATTACAATGAGGTATAGTTGAAGTCGGAAGTTTACATACACTTAGGTTGGAGTCATTAACTTGTTTTTCAACCACTCCACAAATTTCTTGTTAACAAACTATAGTTTTGGCAAGTCGGTTAGGACATCTACTTTATGCATGACACAAGTAATTTTTCCAACAATTGTTTACAGACAGATTATTTAACTTATAATTCACTGTATCACAATTCCAGTGGGTCAGACGTTTACATACACTAAGTTGACTCTGCCTTTAAACAGCTTGGACAATTCCAGAAAATGATGTCATGGCTTTAGAAGCTTCTGATAGGCTAATTGACATCATTTGAGTCAATTGGAGGTGTACCTGTGGATGTATTTCAAGGCCTACCTTCAAACTCAGTGCCTCTTTGCTTGACATCATGGGAAAATCAAAAGCAATCAGCCAAGACCTCAGAAAAAAATTGTAGACCTCCACAAGTCTGGTTCATCCTTTGGAGCAATTTCCAAACCCCTGAAGGTACCACCATCATCTGTACAAACAATAGTACGGAAGTATAAACACCATGGGACCACGCAGCCATCATACCGCTCAGGAAGGAGACACGTTCTGTCTCCTAAAGAGGAATGCACTTCGGTGCGAAAGTGCAAATCAATCCCAGAACAACAGCAAAGGACCATGTGAAGATGCTGGAGGAAACATGTACAAAATGATCTCTATCCACAGGAAAACGAGTCCTATATCGACATAACCTGAAACGCTGCTCTACAAGGAAGAAGCCACTGCTCCAAAACTGCCATAAAAAAGCCAGACTGCAACCAGGCTGCTTCTCCAGTCTCTAACCTCCTAACTGATAGAACTAACAACCAGTCTGCTTCTCTAACAACCTAACTGATAGAACTAACAACCAGTCTGCTTCTCTAACAACCTAACTGATAGAACTAACCACCAGTCTGCTTCTCTAACAACCAGTCTGCTTCTCTAACAACCAGTCTGCTTCTCTAACAACCAGTCTGCTTCTCTAACAACCTAACTGATAGAACTAACAACCAGTCTGCTTCTCTAGTAACCTAACTGATAGAACTAACAACCAGTCTGCTTCTCTAACAACCTAACTGATAGAACTAACAACCAGTCTGCTTCTCTAGCAACCTAACTGATAGAACTAACAACCAGTCTGCTTCTCTAACAACCAGTCTGCTTCTCTAACAACCAGTCTGCTTCTCTAACAACCCGTCTGCTTCTCTAACAACCTAACTGATAGAACTAACACCAGTCTGCTTCTCTAACAACCTAACTGATAGAACTAACAACCAGTCTGCTACTATACCAACCTAACTGATAGAACTAACAACCAGTCTGCTTCTCTGACAACCTAACTGATAGAACTAACAACCAGTCTGCTTCTCTAACAACCAGTCTGCTTCTCTAACAACCTAACTGATAGAACTAACAACCAGTCTGCTTCTCTAGCAACCTAACTGATAGAACTAACAACCATTCTGCTTCTCTAACAACCTGACTGATAGAACTAACAACCAGTCTGCTTCTCTAACAACCAGTCTGCTTCTCCAGCAACCTAACTGATAGAACTAACAACCAGTCTGCTTCTCTAACAACATAACTGATAGAACTAACAACCAGTCTGCTTCTCTAACAACCTGACTGATAGAACTAACAACCAGTCTGCTTCTCTAGTAACCTAACTGATAGAACTAACAACCAGTCTGCTTCTCTAACAACCAGTCTGCTTCTCCAGCAACCTAACTGATAGAACTAACAACCAGTCTGCTTCTCTAACAACATAACTGATAGAACTAACAACCAGTCTGCTTCTCTAACAACATAACTGATAGAACTAACAACCAGTCTGCTTCTCTAACAACCTGACTGATAGAACTAACAACCAGTCTGCTTCTCTAGTAACCTAACTGATAGAACTAACAACCAGTCTGCTTCTCTAACAACCAGTCTGCTTCTCCAACAACCTAACTGATAGAACTAACAACCAGTCTGCTTCTCTAACAACCTGACTGATAGAACTAACAACCAGTCTGCTTCTCTAGTAACCTAACTGATAGAACTAACAACCAGTCTGCTTCTCTAGTAACCTAACTGATAGAACTAACAACCAGTCTGCTTCTCTAACCACCAGTCTGCTTCTCTAGCAACCTAACTGATAGAACTAACAACCAGTCTGCTTCTCTAACAACCTAACTGATATAACTAACAACCAGTCTGCTTCTCTAACAACCAGTCTGCTTCTCTAACAACCTAACTGATAGAACTAACAACCAGTCTGCTACTATAACAACCTAACTGATAGAACTAACAACCAGTCTGCTTCTCTAACAACCAGTCTGCTTCTCTAACAACCTGACTGATAGAACTAACAGCCAGTCTGCTTCTCTAGTAACCTAACTGATAGAACTAACAGCCAGTCTGCTTCTCTAGTAACCTAACTGATAGAACTAACAACCAGTCTGCTTCTCTAGTAACCTAACTGATAGAACTAACAGCCAGTCTGCTTCTCTAGTAACCTAACTGATAGAACTAACAACCAGTCTGCTTCTCTAACAACCAGTCTGCTTCTCTAACAACCTAACTGATAGAACTAACAACCAGTCTGCTACTATAACAACCTAACTGATAGAACTAACAACCAGTCTGCTTCTCTAACAACCTAACTGATAGAACTAACAACCAGTCTGCTTCTCTAACAACTTAACTGATAGAACTAACAACCAGTCTGCTACTATAACAACCTAACTGATAGAACTAACAACCAGTCTGCTTCTCTAACAACCTAACTGATAGAACTAACAACCAGTCTGCTTCTCTAACAACTTAACTGATAGAACTAACAACCAGTCTGCTACTATAACAACCCAACTGATAGAACTAATAACCAGTCTGCTTCTCTAACAACCTAACTGATAGAACTAACAACCAGTCTGCTACTATAACAACCTAACTGATAGAACTAACAACCAGTCTGCTTCTCTAACAACCAGTCTGCTTCTCTAACAACCTGACTGATAGAACTAACAGCCAGTCTGCTTCTCTAGTAACCTAACTGATAGAACTAACAGCCAGTCTGCTTCTCTAGTAACCTAACTGATAGAACTAACAACCAGTCTGCTTCTCTAGTAACCTAACTGATAGAACTAACAGCCAGTCTGCTTCTCTAGTAACCTAACTGATAGAACTAACAACCAGTCTGCTTCTCTAACAACCAGTCTGCTTCTCTAACAACCTAACTGATAGAACTAACAACCAGTCTGCTACTATAACAACCTAACTGATAGAACTAACAACCAGTCTGCTTCTCTAGTAACCTAACTGATAGAACTAACAACCAGTCTGCTTCTCTAACAACCTAACTGATAGAACTAACAACCAGTCTGCTTCTCTAACAACTTAACTGATAGAACTAACAACCAGTCTGCTACTATAACAACCTAACTGATAGAACTAACAACCAGTCTGCTTCTCTAACAACCTAACTGATAGAACTAACAACCAGTCTGCTTCTCTAACAACCTAACTGATAGAACTAACAACCAGTCTGCTTCTCTAACAACCAGTCTGCTTCTCTAGCAACCTAACTGATAGAACTAACAACCAGTCTGCTACTATAACAACCTAACTGATAGAACTAACAACCAGTCTGCTACTCTAACAACCTAACTGATAGAACTAACAACCAGTCTGCTTTTCTAGTAACCTAACTGATAGAACGAACAACCAGTCTGCTTTTCTAGTAACCTAACTGATAGAACGAACAACCAGTCTGCTTCTCTAACAACCTAACTGATAGAACTAACAACCAGTCTGCTTCTCTAACAACCAGTCTGCTTCTCTAACAACCTAACTGATAGAACTAACAACCAGTCTGCTTCTCTAGTAACCTAACTGATAGAACTAACAACCAGTCTGCTTCTCTAGTAACCTAACTGATAGAACTAACAACCAGTCTGCTTCTCTAGCAACCTAACTGATAGAACTAACAACCAGTCTGCTTCTCTAACAACCAGTCTGCTTCTCTAACAACCAGTCTGCTTCTCTAACAACCTAACTGATAGAACTAACACCAGTCTGCTTCTCTAACAACCTAACTGATAGAACTAACAACCAGTCTGCTACTATACCAACCTAACTGATAGAACTAACAACCAGTCTGCTTCTCTGACAACCTAACTGATAGAACTAACAACCAGTCTGCTTCTCTAACAACCAGTCTGCTTCTCTAACAACCTAACTGATAGAACTAACAACCAGTCTGCTTCTCTAGCAACCTAACTGATAGAACTAACAACCATTCTGCTTCTCTAACAACCTGACTGATAGAACTAACAACCAGTCTGCTTCTTTAACAACCAGTCTGCTTCTCCAGCAACCTAACTGATAGAACTAACAACCAGTCTGCTTCTCTAACAACATAACTGATAGAACTAACAACCAGTCTGCTTCTCTAACAACCTGACTGATAGAACTAACAACCAGTCTGCTTCTCTAGTAACCTAACTGATAGAACTAACAACCAGTCTGCTTCTCCAGCAACCTAACTGATAGAACTAACAACCAGTCTGCTTCTCTAACAACATAACTGATAGAACTAACAACCAGTCTGCTTCTCTAACAACATAACTGATAGAACTAACAACCAGTCTGCTTCTCTAACAACCTGACTGATAGAACTAACAACCAGTCTGCTTCTCTAGTAACCTAACTGATAGAACTAACAACCAGTCTGCTTCTCTAACAACCAGTCTGCTTCTCCAACAACCTAACTGATAGAACTAACAACCAGTCTGCTTCTCTAACAACCTGACTGATAGAACTAACAACCAGTCTGCTTCTCTAGTAACCTAACTGATAGAACTAACAACCAGTCTGCTTCTCTAACAACCTAACTGATATAACTAACAACCAGTCTGCTTCTCTAACAACCAGTCTGCTTCTCTAACAACCTAACTGATAGAACTAACAACCAGTCTGCTACTATAACAACCTAACTGATAGAACTAACAACCAGTCTGCTTCTCTAACAACCAGTCTGCTTCTCTAACAACCTGACTGATAGAACTAACAGCCAGTCTGCTTCTCTAGTAACCTAACTGATAGAACTAACAGCCAGTCTGCTTCTCTAGTAACCTAACTGATAGAACTAACAACCAGTCTGCTTCTCTAGTAACCTAACTGATAGAACTAACAGCCAGTCTGCTTCTCTAGTAACCTAACTGATAGAACTAACAACCAGTCTGCTTCTCTAACAACCAGTCTGCTTCTCTAACAACCTAACTGATAGAACTAACAACCAGTCTGCTACTATAATAACCTAACTGATAGAACTAACAACCAGTCTGCTTCTCTAGTAACCTAACTGATAGAACTAACAACCAGTCTGCTTCTCTAACAACCTAACTGATAGAACTAACAACCAGTCTGCTTCTCTAACAACTTAACTGATAGAACTAACAACCAGTCTGCTACTATAACAACCTAACTGATAGAACTAACAACCAGTCTGCTTCTCTAACAACCTAACTGATAGAACTAACAACCAGTCTGCTTCTCTAACAACCTAACTGATAGAACTAACAACCAGTCTGCTTCTCTAACAACTTAACTGATAGAACTAACAACCAGTCTGCTACTATAACAACCTAACTGATAGAACTAACAACCAGTCTGCTTCTCTAACAACCTAACTGATAGAACTAACAACCAGTCTGCTTCTCTAACAACCTAACTGATAGAACTAACAACCAGTCTGCTTCTCTAACAACCAGTCTGCTTCTCTAGCAACCTAACTGATAGAACTAACAACCAGTCTGCTACTATAACAACCTAACTGATAGAACTAACAACCAGTCTGCTACTCTAACAACCTAACTGATAGAACTAACAACCAGTCTGCTTTTCTAGTAACCTAACTGATAGAACGAACAACCAGTCTGCTTTTCTAGTAACCTAACTGATAGAACGAACAACCAGTCTGCTTCTCTAACAACCTAACTGATAGAACTAACAACCAGTCTGCTTCTCTAACAACATAACTGATAGAACTAACCACCAGTCTGCTTCTCTAACCACCAGTCTGCTTCTCTAACAACCAGTCTGCTTCTCTAACAACCTAACTGATAGAACTAACAACCAGTCTGCTTCTCTAGTAACCTAACTGATAGAACTAACAACCAGTCTGCTTCTCTAGTAACCTAACTGATAGAACTAACAACCAGTCTGCTTCTCTAGCAACCTAACTGATAGAACTAACAACCAGTCTGCTTCTCTAACAACCAGTCTGCTTCTCTAACAACCAGTCTGCTTCTCTAACAACCTAACTGATAGAACTAACACCAGTCTGCTTCTCTAACAACCTAACTGATAGAACTAACAACCAGTCTGCTACTATACCAACCTAACTGATAGAACTAACAACCAGTCTGCTTCTCTGACAACCTAACTGATAGAACTAACAACCAGTCTGCTTCTCTAACAACCAGTCTGCTTCTCTAACAACCTAACTGATAGAACTAACAACCAGTCTGCTTCTCTAGCAACCTAACTGATAGAACTAACAACCATTCTGCTTCTCTAACAACCTGACTGATAGAACTAACAACCAGTCTGCTTCTTTAACAACCAGTCTGCTTCTCCAGCAACCTAACTGATAGAACTAACAACCAGTCTGCTTCTCTAACAACATAACTGATAGAACTAACAACCAGTCTGCTTCTCTAACAACCTGACTGATAGAACTAACAACCAGTCTGCTTCTCTAGTAACCTAACTGATAGAACTAACAACCAGTCTGCTTCTCTAACAACCAGTCTGCTTCTCCAGCAACCTAACTGATAGAACTAACAACCAGTCTGCTTCTCTAACAACATAACTGATAGAACTAACAACCAGTCTGCTTCTCTAACAACATAACTGATAGAACTAACAACCAGTCTGCTTCTCTAACAACCTGACTGATAGAACTAACAACCAGTCTGCTTCTCTAGTAACCTAACTGATAGAACTAACAACCAGTCTGCTTCTCTAACAACCAGTCTGCTTCTCCAACAACCTAACTGATAGAACTAACAACCAGTCTGCTTCTCTAACAACCTGACTGATAGAACTAACAACCAGTCTGCTTCTCTAGTAACCTAACTGATAGAACTAACAACCAGTCTGCTTCTCTAACAACCTAACTGATATAACTAACAACCAGTCTGCTTCTCTAACAACCAGTCTGCTTCTCTAACAACCTAACTGATAGAACTAACAACCAGTCTGCTACTATAACAACCTAACTGATAGAACTAACAACCAGTCTGCTTCTCTAACAACCAGTCTGCTTCTCTAACAACCTGACTGATAGAACTAACAGCCAGTCTGCTTCTCTAGTAACCTAACTGATAGAACTAACAGCCAGTCTGCTTCTCTAGTAACCTAACTGATAGAACTAACAACCAGTCTGCTTCTCTAGTAACCTAACTGATAGAACTAACAGCCAGTCTGCTTCTCTAGTAACCTAACTGATAGAACTAACAACCAGTCTGCTTCTCTAACAACCAGTCTGCTTCTCTAACAACCTAACTGATAGAACTAACAACCAGTCTGCTACTATAACAACCTAACTGATAGAACTAACAACCAGTCTGCTTCTCTAGTAACCTAACTGATAGAACTAACAACCAGTCTGCTTCTCTAACAACCTAACTGATAGAACTAACAACCAGTCTGCTTCTCTAACAACTTAACTGATAGAACTAACAACCAGTCTGCTACTATAACAACCTAACTGATAGAACTAACAACCAGTCTGCTTCTCTAACAACCTAACTGATAGAACTAACAACCAGTCTGCTTCTCTAACAACCTAACTGATAGAACTAACAACCAGTCTGCTTCTCTAACAACCAGTCTGCTTCTCTAGCAACCTAACTGATAGAACTAACAACCAGTCTGCTACTATAACAACCTAACTGATAGAACTAACAACCAGTCTGCTACTCTAACAACCTAACTGATAGAACTAACAACCAGTCTGCTTCTCTAGTAACCTAACTGATAGAACTAACAACCAGTCTGCTTCTCTAACAACCTAACTGATAGAACTAACAACCAGTCTGCTTCTCTAACAACTTAACTGATAGAACTAACAACCAGTCTGCTACTATAACAACCTAACTGATAGAACTAACAACCAGTCTGCTTCTCTAACAACCTAACTGATAGAACTAACAACCAGTCTGCTTCTCTAACAACCTAACTGATAGAACTAACAACCAGTCTGCTTCTCTAACAACCAGTCTGCTTCTCTAGTAACCTAACTGATAGAACTAACAACCAGTCTGCTTCTCTAACAACCAGTCTGCTTCTCTAACAACCTAACTGATAGAACTAACAACCAGTCTGCCACTATAACAACCTAACTGATAGAACTAACAACCAGTCTGCTTCTCTAGTAACCTAACTGATAGAACTAACAACCAGTCTGCTTCTCTAACAACCTAACTGATAGAACTAACAACCAGTCTGCTTCTCTAACAACTTAACTGATAGAACTAACAACCAGTCTGCTACTATAACAACCTAACTGATAGAACTAACAACCAGTCTGCTTCTCTAACAACCTAACTGATAGAACTAACAACCAGTCTGCTTCTCTAACAACCTAACTGATAGAACTAACAACCAGTCTGCTTCTCTAACAACCAGTCTGCTTCTCTAACAACCAGTCTGCTTCTCTAGCAACCTAACTGATAGAACTAACAACCAGTCTGCTACTATAACAACCTAACTGATAGAACTAACAACCAGTCTGCTACTCTAACAACCTAACTGATAGAACTAACAACCAGTCTGCTTTTCTAGTAACCTAACTGATAGAACGAACAACCAGTCTGCTTTTCTAGTAACCTAACTGATAGAACGAACAACCAGTCTGCTTCTCTAACAACCTAACTGATAGAACTAACAACCAGTCTGCTTCTCTAACAACATAACTGATAGAACTAACCACCAGTCTGCTTCTCTAACAACCAGTCTGCTTCTCTAACAACCAGTCTGCTTCTCTAACAACCTAACTGATAGAACTAACAACCAGTCTGCTTCTCTAGTAACCTAACTGATAGAACTAACAACCAGTCTGCTTCTCTAGTAACCTAACTGATAGAACTAACAACCAGTCTGCTTCTCTAACAACCAGTCTGCTTCTCTAACAACCTAACTGATAGAACTAACAACCAGTCTGCTACTATAACAACCTAACTGATAGAACTAACAACCAGTCTGCTTCTCTAGTAACCTAACTGATAGAACTAACAACCAGTCTGCTTCTCTAACAACCTAACTGATAGAACTAACAACCAGTCTGCTTCTCTAACAACTTAACTGATAGAACTAACAACCAGTCTGCTACTATAACAACCTAACTGATAGAACTAACAACCAGTCTGCTTCTCTAACAACCTAACTGATAGAACTAACAACCAGTCTGCTTCTCTAACAACCTAACTGATAGAACTAACAACCAGTCTGCTTCTCTAACAACCAGTCTGCTTCTCTAGCAACCTAACTGATAGAACTAACAACCAGTCTGCTACTATAACAACCTAACTGATAGAACTAACAACCAGTCTGCTACTCTAACAACCTAACTGATAGAACTAACAACCAGTCTGCTTCTCTAGTAACCTAACTGATAGAACTAACAACCAGTCTGCTTCTCTAACAACCTAACTGATAGAACTAACAACCAGTCTGCTTCTCTAACAACTTAACTGATAGAACTAACAACCAGTCTGCTACTATAACAACCTAACTGATAGAACTAACAACCAGTCTGCTTCTCTAACAACCTAACTGATAGAACTAACAACCAGTCTGCTTCTCTAACAACCTAACTGATAGAACTAACAACCAGTCTGCTTCTCTAACAACCAGTCTGCTTCTCTAGTAACCTAACTGATAGAACTAACAACCAGTCTGCTTCTCTAACAACCAGTCTGCTTCTCTAACAACCTAACTGATAGAACTAACAACCAGTCTGCTACTATAACAACCTAACTGATAGAACTAACAACCAGTCTGCTTCTCTAGTAACCTAACTGATAGAACTAACAACCAGTCTGCTTCTCTAACAACCTAACTGATAGAACTAACAACCAGTCTGCTTCTCTAACAACTTAACTGATAGAACTAACAACCAGTCTGCTACTATAACAACCTAACTGATAGAACTAACAACCAGTCTGCTTCTCTAACAACCTAACTGATAGAACTAACAACCAGTCTGCTTCTCTAACAACCTAACTGATAGAACTAACAACCAGTCTGCTTCTCTAACAACCAGTCTGCTTCTCTAACAACCAGTCTGCTTCTCTAGCAACCTAACTGATAGAACTAACAACCAGTCTGCTACTATAACAACCTAACTGATAGAACTAACAACCAGTCTGCTACTCTAACAACCTAACTGATAGAACTAACAACCAGTCTGCTTTTCTAGTAACCTAACTGATAGAACGAACAACCAGTCTGCTTTTCTAGTAACCTAACTGATAGAACGAACAACCAGTCTGCTTCTCTAACAACCTAACTGATAGAACTAACAACCAGTCTGCTTCTCTAACAACATAACTGATAGAACTAACCACCAGTCTGCTTCTCTAACAACCAGTCTGCTTCTCTAACAACCAGTCTGCTTCTCTAACAACCTAACTGATAGAACTAACAACCAGTCTGCTTCTCTAGTAACCTAACTGATAGAACTAACAACCAGTCTGCTTCTCTAGTAACCTAACTGATAGAACTAACAACCAGTCTGCTTCTCTAGCAACCTAACTGATAGAACTAACAACCAGTCTGCTTCTCTAACAACCAGTCTGCTTCTCTAACAACCAGTCTGCTTCTCTAACAACCAGTCTGCTTCTCTAACAACCTAACTGATAGAACTAACACCAGTCTGCTTCTCTAACAACCTAACTGATAGAACTAACAACCAGTCTGCTACTATACCAACCTAACTGATAGAACTAACAACCAGTCTGCTTCTCTGACAACCTAACTGATAGAACTAACAACCAGTCTGCTTCTCTAACAACCAGTCTGCTTCTCTAACAACCTAACTGATAGAACTAACAACCAGTCTGCTTCTCTAACAACCAGTCTGCTTCTCTAACAACCTAACTGATAGAACTAACAACCAGTCTGCTTCTCTAGCAACCTAACTGATAGAACTAACAACCATTCTGCTTCTCTAACAACCTGACTGATAGAACTAACAACCAGTCTGCTTCTTTAACAACCAGTCTGCTTCTCCAGCAACCTAACTGATAGAACTAACAACCAGTCTGCTTCTCTAACAACATAACTGATAGAACTAACAACCAGTCTGCTTCTCTAACAACCTGACTGATAGAACTAACAACCAGTCTGCTTCTCTAGTAACCTAACTGATAGAACTAACAACCAGTCTGCTTCTCTAACAACCAGTCTGCTTCTCCAGCAACCTAACTGATAGAACTAACAACCAGTCTGCTTCTCTAACAACATAACTGATAGAACTAACAACCAGTCTGCTTCTCTAACAACATAACTGATAGAACTAACAACCAGTCTGCTTCTCTAACAACCTGACTGATAGAACTAACAACCAGTCTGCTTCTCTAGTAACCTAACTGATAGAACTAACAACCAGTCTGCTTCTCTAACAACCAGTCTGCTTCTCCAACAACCTAACTGATAGAACTAACAACCAGTCTGCTTCTCTAACAACCTGACTGATAGAACTAACAACCAGTCTGCTTCTCTAGTAACCTAACTGATAGAACTAACAACCAGTCTGCTTCTCTAACAACCTAACTGATATAACTAACAACCAGTCTGCTTCTCTAACAACCAGTCTGCTTCTCTAACAACCTAACTGATAGAACTAACAACCAGTCTGCTACTATAACAACCTAACTGATAGAACTAACAACCAGTCTGCTTCTCTAACAACCAGTCTGCTTCTCTAACAACCTGACTGATAGAACTAACAGCCAGTCTGCTTCTCTAGTAACCTAACTGATAGAACTAACAGCCAGTCTGCTTCTCTAGTAACCTAACTGATAGAACTAACAACCAGTCTGCTTCTCTAGTAACCTAACTGATAGAACTAACAGCCAGTCTGCTTCTCTAGTAACCTAACTGATAGAACTAACAACCAGTCTGCTTCTCTAACAACCAGTCTGCTTCTCTAACAACCTAACTGATAGAACTAACAACCAGTCTGCTACTATAACAACCTAACTGATAGAACTAACAACCAGTCTGCTTCTCTAGTAACCTAACTGATAGAACTAACAACCAGTCTGCTTCTCTAACAACCTAACTGATAGAACTAACAACCAGTCTGCTTCTCTAACAACTTAACTGATAGAACTAACAACCAGTCTGCTACTATAACAACCTAACTGATAGAACTAACAACCAGTCTGCTTCTCTAACAACCTAACTGATAGAACTAACAACCAGTCTGCTTCTCTAACAACCTAACTGATAGAACTAACAACCAGTCTGCTTCTCTAACAACCAGTCTGCTTCTCTAGCAACCTAACTGATAGAACTAACAACCAGTCTGCTACTATAACAACCTAACTGATAGAACTAACAACCAGTCTGCTACTCTAACAACCTAACTGATAGAACTAACAACCAGTCTGCTTTTCTAGTAACCTAACTGATAGAACGAACAACCAGTCTGCTTCTCTAACAACCTAACTGATAGAACTAACATCCAGTCTGCTTCTCTAACAACCAGTCTGCTTCTCTAACAACCTAACTGATAGAACTAACAACCAGTCTGCTTCTCTGACAACCTAACTGATAGAACTAACAACCAGTCTGCTTCTCTGACAACCTAACTGATAGAACTAACAACCAGTCTGCTTCTCTAACAACCAGTCTGCTACTCTAACAACCAGTCTGCTTCTCTAGCAACCTAACTGATAGAACTAACAACCAGTCTGCTTCTCTAACAACCTAACTTATAGAACTAACAACCAGTCTGCTTCTCTAACAACCTGACTGATATAACTAACAACCTAACTGATAGAACCAACAACCAGTCTGCTTCTCTAACAACCAGGTTGCTTCTCTAGCAACCTAACTGATAGAACTAACAACCAGTCTGCTTCTCTGACAACCTAACTGATAGAACTAACAACCAGTCTGCTACTATAACAACCTAACTGATAGAACTAACAACCAGTCTGCTTCTCTGACAACCTAACTGATAGAACTAACAACCAGTCTGCTTCTCTAACAACCAGTCTGCTTCTCTAGCAACCTAACTGATAGAACTAACAACCAGTCTGCTTCTCTGACAACCTAACTGATAGAACTAACAACCAGTCTGCTTCTCTAGCAACCTAACTGATAGAACTAACAACCAGTCTGCTTCTCTGACAACCTAACTGATAGAACTAACAACCAGTCTGCTTCTCTAACAACCTAACTGATAGAACTAACAACCAGTCTGCTTCTCTAACAACCAGTCTGCTTCTCTAGCAACCTAACTGATAGAACTAACAACCAGTCTGCTTCTCTAACAACCTAACTTATAGAACTAACAACCAGTCTGCTTCTCTAACAACCTGACTGATAGAACTAACAACCTAACTGATAGAACTAACAACCAGTCTGCTTCTCTCACAACCAGTCTGCTTCTCTAGCAACCTAACTGATAGAACGAACAACCAGTCTGCTTCTCTAACAACCTAACTTATAGAACTAACAACCAGTCTACTTCTTTAACAACCTGACTGATAGAACTAACAACCTAACTGATAGAGAAGCAGACAGGTTGTTAGTTCTATCAGTTAGGTTGTTAGAGAAGCAGACTGGTTGTTAGTTCTAACAACCTAACTGATAGAACTAACAACCAGTGTGCTTCTCTAACAACCTAACTGATAGAACTAACAACCAGTCTGCTTCTCTAACAACCTAACTGATAGAACTAACAACCAGTCTGCTTCTCTAACAACCAGTCTGCTTCTCTAACAACCTAACTGATAGAACTAACAACCAGTCTGCTTCTCTAGTAACCTAACTGATAGAACTAACAACCAGTCTGCTTCTCTAACAACCTAACTGATAGAACTAACAACCAGTCTGCTTCTCTAACAACCTAACTGATAGAACTAACAACCAGTCTACTTCTTTAACAACCTAACTGATAGAACTAACAACCAGTCTGCTTCTCTAGTAACCTAACTGATAGAAGTAACAACCAGTCTGCTTCTCTAACAACCTAACTGAAAGAACTAACAACCAGTCTGCTACTCTGACAACCTAACTGAAAGAACTAACAACCAGTCTGCTACTCTAACAACCTAACTGATAGAACTAACAACCAGTCTGCTTCTCTAACAACCTAACTGATAGAACTAACAACCAGTCTGCTTCTCTAACAACCTAACTGATAGAACTAACAACCAGTCTGCTTCTCTAACAACCTAACTGATAGAACTAACAACCAGTCTACTTCTTTAACAACCTGACTGATAGAACTAACAACCAGTCTGCTTCTCTAACAACCTAACTGATAGAACTAACAACCTAACTGATAGAACTAACAACCAGTCTGCTTCTCTAACAACCTAACTGATAGAACTAACAACCAGTCTGCTTCTCTAACAACCTAACTGATAGAACTAACAACCAGTCTACTTCTCTAACAACCTAACTGATAGAACTAACAACCAGTCTGCTTCTCTAACAGCCTAACTTATAGAACTAACAACCAGTCTGCTTCTTTAACAACCTGACTGATAGAACTAACAACCTAACTGATAGAACTAACAACCAGTCTGCTTCTCTAACAACCTAACTGATAGAACTAACAACCAGTCTGCTTCTCTAGCAACCTAACTGATAGAACTAACAACCAGTCTGCTTCTCTAACAACCAGTCTGCTTCTCTAGCAACCTAACTGATAGAACTAACAACCAGTCTGCTTCTCTAACAACCAGTCTGCTTCTCTAGCAACCTAACTGATAGAACTAACAACCAGTCTGCTTCTCTAGCAACCTAACTGATAGAACTAACAACCAGTCTGCTTCTCTAACAACCAGTCTGCTTCTCTAACAATCTAACTGATAGAACTAACAACCAGTCTGCTTCTCTAACAATCTAACTGATAGAACTAACAACCAGTCTGCTTCTCTAACAACCAGTCTGCCTCTCTAGCAACCTAACTGATAGAACTAACAACCAGTCTGCTTCTCTAACAACCTAACTGATAGAACTAACAACCAGTCTGCTTCTCTAACAACCAGTCTGCCTCTCTAGCAACCTAACTGATAGAACTAACAACCAGTCTGCTTCTCTAACAACATAACTGATAGAACTAACAACCAGTCTGCTTCTCTAACAACCTAACTGATAGAACTAACAACCAGTCTACTTCTGTAACAACCTGACTGATAGAACTAACAACCAGTCTGCTTCTCTAGTAACCAGTCTGCTACTATAACAACCTAACTGATAGAACTAACAACCAGTCTGCTTCTCTAACAACCTAACTGATAGAACTAACAACCAGTCTGCTACTATAACAACCTAACTGATAGAACTAACAACCAGTCTGCTTCTCTAGTAACCTAACTGATAGAACTAACAACCAGTCTGCTTCTCTAACAACCTGACTGATAGAACTAACAACCAGTCTGCTTCTCTAGTAACCTAACTGATAAACTAACAACCAGTCTGCTTCTCTAGCAACCTGACTGATAGAACTAACAACCGGTCTGCTTCTCTAGTAACCTAACTGATAGAACTAACAACCAGTCTGCTTCTCTAACAACCTAACTGATAAACTAACAACCAGTCTGCTTCTCTAGCAACCAGTCTGCTTCTCTAGCACCTAACTGATAGAACAAACAACAAGCCTGCTACTATAACAACCTAACTGATAGAACTAACAACCAGTCTGCTTCTCTAACAACCTAACTGATAGAACTAACAACCAGTCTGCTTCTCTAGCAACCTAACTGATAGAACTAACAACCAGTCTGCTTCTCTAACAACCAGTCTGCTTCTCTAGCAACCTAACTGATAGAACTAACAACCAGTCTGCTTCTCTAGCAACCTAACTGATAGAACCAGCAACCAGTCTGCTTCTCTAACAACCTAACTGATAGAACTAACAACCAGTCTGCTTCTCTAACAACCTAACTGATAGAACTAACAACCAGTCTGCTTCTCTAGCAACCTAACTGATAGAACTAACAACCAGTCTGCTTCTCTAGTAACCTAACTGATAGAACCAGCAACCAGTCTGCTTCTCTAACAACCAGTCTGCTTCTCTAAAAACCTAACTGATAGAACTAACAACCAGTCTGCTTCTCTAACAACCTAACTGATAGAACTAACAACCAGTCTGCTTCTCTAACAACCAGTCTGCTTCTCTAGCAACCTAACTGATAGAACTAACAACCAGTCTGCTTCTCTAGCAACCTAACTGATAGAACCAGCAACCAGTCTGCTTCTCTAACAACCTAACTGATAGAACTAACAACCAGTCTGCTTCTCTAACAACCTAACTGATAGAACTAACAACCAGTCTGCTTCTCTAGCAACCTAACTGATAGAACTAACAACCAGTCTGCTTCTCTAGTAACCTAACTGATAGAACTAACAACCAGTCTGCTTCTCTAACAACCAGTCTGCTTCTCTAACAACCTAACTGATAGAACTAACAACCAGTCTGCTTCTCTAACAACCTAACTGATAGAACTAACAACCAGTCTGCTTCTCTAGTAACCTAACTGATAGAACTAACAACCAGTCTGCTTCTCTAGCAACCTAACTGATAGAACCAGCAACCAGTCTGCTTCTCTAGCAACCTAACTGATAGAACTAACAACCAGTCTGCTTCTCTAACAACCTAACTGATAGAACTAACAACCAGTCTGCTTCTCTAACAACCTAACTGATAGAACTAACAACCAGTCTGCTTCTCTAACAACCTAACTGATAGAACTAACAACCAGTCTGCTTCTCTAGTAACCTAACTGATTGAACTAACAACCAGTCTGCTTCTCTAACAACCTAACTGATATAACTAACAACCAGTCTGCTTCTCTGGTCACCTAACTGATAGAACTAACAACCAGTCTGCTTCTCTGGTCACCTAACTGATAGAACTAACAACCAGTCTGCTTCTCTGGTCACCTAACTGATAGAACTAACAACCAGTCTGCTTCTCTAACAACCTAACTGATAGAACTAACAACCAGTCTGCTTCTCTAACAACCTAACTGATAGAACTAACAACCAGTCTGCTTCTCTGGTCACCTAACTGATAGAACTAACAACCAGTCTGCTTCTCTAACAACCTAACTGATAGAACTAACAACCAGTCTGCTTCTCTAGCAACCTAACTGATAGAACAAACAACAAGTCTGCTTCTCTAGCAACCTAACTGATAGAACAAACAACAAGCCTGCTACTATAACAACCTAACTGATAGAACTAACAACCTGTCTGCTTCTCTGACAACCTAACTGATAGAACCAGCAACCAGTCTGCTTCTCTAACAACCTAACTGATAGAACTAACAACCAGTCTGCTTCTCTAACAACCTAACTGATAGAACTAACAACCAGTCTGCTTCTCTAACAACCTAACTGATAGAACTAACAACCAGTCTGCTTCTCTAACAACCTAACTGATAGAACTAACAACCAGTCTGCTACTATAACAACCTAACTGATAGAACTAACAACCTGTCTGCTACTATAACAACCTAACTGATAGAACTAACAACCGGTCTGCTTCTCTAACAACCAGTCTGCTTCTCTAACAACCTAACTGATAGAACTAACAACCAGTCTGCTTCTCTAACAACCTAACTGATAGAACTAACAACCAGTCTGCTTCTCTAACAACCTAACTGATAGAACTAACAACCAGTCTGCTTCTCTAACAACCAGTCTGCTTCTCTAGCAACCTAACTGATAGAACTAACAACCAGTCTGCTTCTCTAGCAACCTAACTGATAGAACCAGCAACCAGTCTGCTTCTCTAACAACCTAACTGATAGAACTAACAACCAGTCTGCTTCTCTAACAACCTAACTGATAGAACTAACAACCAGTCTGCTTCTCTAGCAACCTAACTGATAGAACCAGCAACCAGTCTGCTTCTCTAAAAACCTAACTGATAGAACTAACAACCAGTCTGCTTCTCTAACAACCTAACTGATAGAACTAACAACCAGTCTGCTTCTCTAACAACCAGTCTGCTTCTCTAGTCACCTAACTGATAGAACTAACAACCAGTCTGCTTCTCTGGTCACCTAACTGATAGAACTAACAACCAGTCTGCTTCTCTGGTCACCTAACTGATAGAACTAACAACCAGTCTGCTTCTCTAAAAACCTAACTGATAGAACTAACAACCAGTCTGCTTCTCTAGTAACCAGTCTGCTTCTCTAGTCACCTAACTGATAGAACTAACAACCAGTCTGCTTCTCTAGCAACCTAACTGATAGAACCAGCAACCAGTCTGCTTCTCTAACAACCTAACTGATAGAACTAACAACCAGTCTGCTTCTCTAGCAACCTAACTGATAGAACTAACAACCAGTCTGCTTCTCTAGTAACCTAACTGATAGAACTAACAACCAGTCTGCTTCTCTAACAACCAGTCTGCTTCTCTAACAACCTAACTGATAGAACTAACAACCAGTCTGCTTCTCTAACAACCTAACTGATAGAACTAACAACCAGTCTGCTTCTCTAGTAACCTAACTGATAGAACTAACAACCAGTCTGCTTCTCTAGCAACCTAACTGATAGAACCAGCAACCAGTCTGCTTCTCTAACAACCTAACTGATAGAACTAACAACCAGTCTGCTTCTCTAACAACCTAACTGATAGAACTAACAACCAGTCTGCTTCTCTAACAACCTAACTGATAGAACTAACAACCAGTCTGCTTCTCTAGTAACCTAACTGATAGAACTAACAACCAGTCTGCTTCTCTAACAACCTAACTGATATAACTAACAACCAGTCTGCTTCTCTGGTCACCTAACTGATAGAACTAACAACCAGTCTGCTTCTCTGGTCACCTAACTGATAGAACTAACAACCAGTCTGCTTCTCTGGTCACCTAACTGATAGAACTAACAACCAGTCTGCTTCTCTAACAACCTAACTGATAGAACTAACAACCAGTCTGCTTCTCTGGTCACCTAACTGATAGAACTAACAACCAGTCTGCTTCTCTGGTCACCTAACTGATAGAACTAACAACCAGTCTGCTTCTCTAACAACCTAACTGATAGAACTAACAACCAGTCTGCTTCTCTAGCAACCAGTCTGCTTCTCTAGCACCTAACTGATAGAACAAACAACAAGCCTGCTACTATAACAACCTAACTGATAGAACTAACAACCAGTCTGCTTCTCTAGCAACCTAACTGATAGAACAAACAACAAGCCTGCTACTATAACAACCTAACTGATAGAACTAACAACCTGTCTGCTTCTCTGACAACCTAACTGATAGAACCAGCAACCAGTCTGCTTCTCT
Organism: Salvelinus alpinus; assembly: GCF_045679555.1. Classification (NCBI taxonomy): domain Eukaryota; kingdom Metazoa; phylum Chordata; class Actinopteri; order Salmoniformes; family Salmonidae; genus Salvelinus; species Salvelinus alpinus. The sequence continues at coordinate 40,023,319 of NC_092116.1, read as the reverse complement.
AACAACCTAACTGATAGAACTAACAACCAGTCTGCTTCTCTAACAACCTAACTGATAGAACTAACAACCAGTCTGCTTCTCTAACAACCTAACTGATAGAACTAACAACCAGTCTGCTTCTCTAACAACCTAACTGATAGAACTAACAACCAGTCTGCTACTATAACAACCTAACTGATAGAACTAACAACCTGTCTGCTACTATAACAACCTAACTGATAGAACTAACAACCGGTCTGCTTCTCTAACAACCAGTCTGCTTCTCTAACAACCTAACTGATAGAACTAACAACCAGTCTGCTTCTCTAACCTAACTGATAGAACTAACAACCAGTCTGCTTCTCTAACAACCTAACTGATAAAACTAACAACCAGTCTGCTTCTCTAACAACCAGTCTGCTTCTCTAACAACCAGTCTGCTTCTCTAGCAACCTAACTGATAGAACTAACAACCAGTCTGCTTCTCTAGCAACCTAACTGATAGAACCAGCAACCAGTCTGCTTCTCTAGCAACCTAACTGATAGAACCAGCAACCAGTCTGCTTCTCTAAAAACCTAACTGATAGAACTAACAACCAGTCTGCTTCTCTAACAACCTAACTGATAGAACTAACAACCAGTCTGCTTCTCTAACAACCAGTCTGCTTCTCTAGTCACCTAACTGATAGAACTAACAACCAGTCTGCTTCTCTGGTCACCTAACTGATAGAACTAACAACCAGTCTGCTTCTCTGGTCACCTAACTGATAGAACTAACAACCAGTCTGCTTCTCTAAAAACCTAACTGATAGAACTAACAACCAGTCTGCTTCTCTAGTAACCAGTCTGCTTCTCTAGTCACCTAACTGATAGAACTAACAACCAGTCTGCTTCTCTGGTCACCTAACTGATAGAACTAACAACCAGTCTGCTTCTCTGGTCACCTAACTGATAGAACTAACAACCAGTCTGCTTCTCTAACAACCTGACTGATAGAACTAACAACCAGTCTGCTTCTCTAGTAACCAGTCTGCTTCTCTAGCACCTAACTGATAGAACTAACAACCAGTCTGCTTCTCTAGCAACCTAACTGATAGAACTAACAACCAGTCTGCTTCTCTAGTAACCTAACTGATAGAACTAACAACCAGTCTGCTTCTCTAACAACCTAACTGATAGAACTAACAACCAGTCTGCTTCTCTAGCAACCTAACTGATAGAACTAACAACCAGTCTGATTCTCTAGCAACCTGACTGATAGAACTAACAACCAGTCTGCTTCTCTAACAACCAGTCTGCTTCTCTAACAACCTGACTGATATAACTAACAACCAGGTGTAGTGGAAGGTATGATTTTACTTATCAATATTAGAATATCAATGAAAACATTTCATTTTTACAATTAATTGTCTGCTTGTTTTCTTTGGCAACCGTGGTATAAGCGGGATAAACACCACCTCTCTGTACATTATCTGGAACTAATCAACTCGGGCAGTTCCAAGTCCTCCATTATTTCCCGATAATGTACAAAGCGTCAGTGCTTATCCCCTACATGTATGTAAATGTATCTATGTCTCTCTGGGTCTATCGGCCTCTCCTTGCTGTGTTCTGTCCTCTCCTTTCTGCCTCCATCTCTGTCTGCTACTGCAGCCACCTTTTGACAAACTCTCTCTCCATCTGTAGTCTTTGATGTGAAAGGGTTTCTCCTGACTCCATCTGTAGTCTTTGATGTGATAGTGTTTCTCCTGACTCCATCTGTAGTCTTTGATGTGAAAGGGTTTCTCCTGACAGCACCTCCATCTGTAGTCTTTAATGTGAAAGTGTTTCTCCTGACTCCATCTGTAGTCTTTGATGTGAAAGTGTTTCTCCTGACTCCATCTGTAGTCTTTGATGTGAAAGTGTTTCTCCTGACTCCATCTGTAGTCTTTGATGTGAAATTGTTTCTCCTGACAGCACCTCCATCTGTAGTCTTTGATGTGAAAGTGTTTCTCCTGACTCCATCTGTAGTCTTTAATGTGAAAGTGTTTCTCCTGACTCCATCTGTAGTCTTTAATGTGAAAGTGTTTCTCCTGACTCCATCTGTAGTCTTTGATGTGAAATTGTTTCTCCTGACTCCATCTGTAGTCTTTGATGTGAAATTGTTTCTCCTGACAGCACCTCCATCTGTAGTCTTTGATGTGAAAGTGTTTCTCCTGACTCCATCTGTAGTCTTTAATGTGAAAGTGTTTCTCCTGACTCCATCTGTAGTCCTGGATGTGAAAGTGTTTCTCCTGACTCCATCTGTAGTCTTTAATGTGAAAGTGTTTCTCCTGACTCCATCTGTAGTCTTTGATGTGAAAGGGTTTCTCCTGACAGCACCTCCATCTGTAGTCTTTGATGTGAAAGGGTTTCTCCTGACTCCATCTGTAGTCTTTGATGTGAAAGTGTTTCTCCTGACTCCATCTGTAGTCTTTGATGTGAAAGTGTTTCTCCTGACTCCATCTGTAGTCTTTGATGTGAAAGGGTTTCTCCTGACAGCACCTCCATCTGTAGTCTTTGATGTGAAAGTGTTTCTCCTGACTCCATCTGTAGTCTTTAATGTGAAAGTGTTTCTCCTGACTCCATCTGTAGTCTTGGATGTGAAAGTGTTTCTCCTGACTCCATCTGTAGTCTTTAATGTGAAAGTGTTTCTCCTGACTCCATCTGTAGTCTTTGATGTGAAAGGGTTTCTCCTGACAGCACCTCCATCTGTAGTCTTTGATGTGAAAGGGTTTCTCCTGACTCCATCTGTAGTCTTGGATGTGAAAGTGTTTCTCCTGACTCCATCTGTAGTCTTTGATGTGATAGTGTTTCTCCTGACTCCATCTGTAGTCTTTGATGTGATAGTGTTTCTCCTGACTCCATCTGTAGTCTTTGATGTGAAAGTGTTTCTCCTGACTCCATCTGTAGTCTTTGATGTGAAAGGGTTTCTCCTGACTCCATCTGTAGTCTTTAATGTGATAGTTTCTCCTGACTCCATCTGTAGTCTTTGATGTGAAAGTGTTTCTCCTGACAGCACCTCCATCTGTAGTCTTTGATGTGAAAGGATTTCTCCTGACAGCACCTCCATCTGTAGTCTTTGATGTGAAAGGGTTTCTCTTGACTCCATCTGTAGTCTTTGATGTGGAAGTGTTTCTCCTGACTCCATCTGTAGTCTTGGATGTGAAAGGGTTTCTCCTGACTCCATCTGTAGTCTTGGATGTGAAAGTGTTTCTCCTGACTCCATCTGTAGTCTTTGATGTGATAGTGTTTCTCCTGACTCCATCTGTAGTCTTTGATGTGAAAGGGTTTCTCCTGACAGCACCTCCATCTGTAGTCTTTGATGTGAAAGTGTTTCTCCTGACTCCATCTGTAGTCTTTGATGTGATAGTGTTTCTCCTGACTCCATCTGTAGTCTTTGATGTGAAAGGGTTTCTCCTGACTCCATCTGTAGTCTTTGATGTGAAAGGGTTTCTCCTGACTCCATCTGTAGTCTTTGATGTGAAAGGGTTTCTCCTGACAGCACCTCCATCTGTAGTCTTTGATGTGATAGTGTTTCTCCTGACTCCATCTGTAGTCTTTGATGTGAAAGGGTTTCTCCTGACAGCACCTCCATCTGTAGTCTTTGATGTGAAAGTGTTTCTCCTGACTCCATCTGTAGTCTTTAATGTGATAGTTTCTCCTGACTCCATCTGTAGTCTTTGATGTGATAGTGTTTCTCCTGACTCCATCTGTAGTCTTGGATGTGAAAGTGTTTCTCCTGACAGCACCTCCATCTGTAGTCTTTGATGTGAAAGTGTTTCTCCTGACTCCATCTGTAGTCTTTGATGTGAAAGTGTTTCTCCTGACTCCATCTGTAGTCTTTGATGTGAAAGTGTTTCTCCTGACTCCATCTGTAGTCTTTGATGTGAAAGTGTTTCTCCTGACTCCATCTGTAGTCTTGGATGTGAAAGTGTTTCTCCTGACTCCATCTGTAGTCTTGGATGTGAAAGTGTTTCTCCTGACTCCATCTGTAGTCTTGGATGTGAAAGTGTTTCTCCTGACTCCATCTGTAGTCTTTGATGTGAAAGTGTTTCTCCTGACTCCATCTGTAGTCTTTGATGTGAAAGTGTTTCTCCTGACAGCACCTCCATCTGTAGTCTTTGATGTGAAAGGGTTTCTCCTGACAGCACCTCCATCTGTAGTCTTTGATGTGCAAGGGTTTCTCTTGACTCCATCTGTAGTCTTTGATGTGGAAGTGTTTCTCCTGACTCCATCTGTAGTCTTGGATGTGAAAGTGTTTCTCCTGACTCCATCTGTAGTCTTGGATGTGAAAGGGTTTCTCCTGACTCCATCTGTAGTCTTGGATGTGAAAGTGTTTCTCCTGACTCCATCTGTAGTCTTTGATGTGAAAGGGTTTCTCCTGACTCCATCTGTAGTCTTTGATGTGATAGTGTTTCTCCTGACTCCATCTGTAGTCTTTGATGTGAAAGTGTTTCTCCTGACTCCATCTGTAGTCTTGGATGTGAAAGGGTTTCTCCTGACTCCATCTGTAGTCTTGGATGTGAAAGTGTTTCTCCTGACTCCATCTGTAGTCTTGGATGTGAAAGGATTTCTCCTGACAGCACCTTTGAATAACAGAACAAAAAAGCTAAATAAGTAGTTACAACAATTAGTCAGATTGACACAAAAATCCTATGAATCCCAACCCAGGCCTCCGATGGGAAGCACATCAACACAATAACCACAGAGGTTTTCAACTTCAACACTGAGTCAAACAGATCAAGAGATATATATATATATATATATTTCAGAAAATCTGTCAATTTAAATGTATTCATTAGGTCCTAATCTATGGATTTCACATGACTGAGCAGGGGCGCGCCCACTGGGGAGCTGGGCCCAGCCAATCAGAATGAGTTTCTACCCAACAAAGGGCTTTATTACAGACAGAAACATTTATGTGCCAGACCACGCCCACATGACTGTTTATTGGTCAGTTGTTTGACATACTACTCTGGTAAATATTGCGTTGAAAGACCTTGGTCCAGAGGGGCCATATATTATATTCATCTAGATCAGCCCTGTGGTTTCACAGGAGATGTCATATATTATATTCATCTAGATCAGCCCTGTGGTTCCACAGGAGATGCCATATATTATATTCATCTAGATCAGCCCTGTGGTTCCACAGGAGATGCCATATATTATATTCATCTAGATCAGCCCTGTGGTTCCAGAGGAGATGCCATATATTATATTCATCTAGATCAGCCCTGTGGTTCCACAGGTGATGCCATATATTATATTCATCTAGATCAGCCCTGTGGTTCCACAGGAGATGCCATATATTATATTCATCTAGATCAGCCCTGTGGTTCCACAGGTGATGCCATATATTATATTCATCTAGATCAGCCCTGTGGTTCCAGAGGAGATGCCATATATTATATTCATCTAGATCAGCCCTGTGGTTCCACAGGAGATGCCATATATTATATTCATCTAGATCAGCCCTGTGGTTCCACAGGTGATGCCATATATTATATTCATCTAGATCAGCCCTGTGGTTCCACAGGAGATGCCATATATTATATTCATCTAGATCAGCCCTGTGGTTCCACGGGTGATGCCATATATTATATTCATCTAGATCAGCCCTGTGGTTCCACAGGAGATGCCATATATTATATTCATCTAGATCAGCCCTGTGGTTCCACAGGTGATGCCATATATTATATTCATCTAGATCAGCCCTGTGGTTCCACAGGAGATGCCATATATTATATTCATCTAGATCAACCCTGTGGTTCCACAGGAGATGCCATATATTATATTCATCTAGATCAGCCCTATGGTTCCACAGGAGATGCCATATATTATATTCATCTAGCCCTGTGGTTCCACAGGAGATGCCATATATTATATTCATCTAGATCAGCCCTGTGGTTCCAGAGGAGATGCCATATATTATATTCATCTAGATCAGCCCTTTGGTTCCACAGGAGATGCCATATATTATATTCATCCAGATCAGCCCTGTGGTTCCAGATGAGATGCCATATATTATATTCATCTAGATCAGCCCTTTGGTTCCACAGGAGATGCCATATATTATATTCATCTAGATCAGCCCTGTGGTTCCAGAGGAGATGCCATATATTATATTCATCTAGCCCTGTGGTTCCACAGGAGATGCCATATATTATATATATCTAGATCAGCCCTGTGGTTCCAGAGGAGATGCCATATATTATATTCATCTAGATCAGCCCTGTGGTTCCAGAGGAGATGACATATATTATATTCATCTAGATCATCCCTGTGGTTCCACAGGATATGCCATATATTATATTCATCTAGATCAGCCCTTTGGTTCCACAGGAGATGCCATATATTATATTCATCTATATCAGCCCTTTGGTTCCACAGGAGATGCCATATATTATATTCATCTATATCAGCCCTGTGGTTCCAGAGGAGATGCCAATTTAAATGTATTCATTAGGTCCTATTCTATGGATTTCACATGACTGAGCAGGGGTGCGCCCACTGGGGAGCCGGGCCCAGCCAATCAGAATGAGTTTTTACCCAACAAAGGACTTTATTACAGACAGAAACATCTATGTGCCAGACCACGCCCACATGACTGTTTATTGGTCAGTTGTTTGACATACTACTCTGGTAATTATTGCGTTGAAAGACCTTGGTCCAGAGAGGCCATATATTATATTCATCTAGATCAGCCCTGTGGTTCCACAGGAGATGCCATATATTATATTCATCTAGATCAGCCCTGTGGTTCCACAGGAGAGCCATATATTATATTCATCTAGATCAGCCCTGTGGTTCCACAGGAGATGCCAGATATTACATTCATCTAGATCAGCCCTGTGGTTCCACAGGAGATGCCATATATTATATTCATCTAGATCAGCCCTGTGGTTCCACAGGAGATGCCATATATTATATTCATCTAGATCAGCCCTGTGGTTCCACAGGAGATGCCATATATTATATTCATCTATATCAGCCTTGTGGTTCCAGAGGAGATGCCATATATTATGTTAATCTAGCCCTGTGGTTCATGAGGAGATGCCATATATTATATTAATCTAGATCAGCCCTGTGGTTCCACAGGAGATGCCATATATTACATTCATCTAGATCAGCCCTGTGGTTCCACAGGAGATGCCATATATTATATTAATCTAGATCAGCCCTGTGGTTCCACAGGAGATGCCATATATTATATTAATCTAGATCAGCCCTGTGGTTCCACAGGATATTCCATATATTATATACATCTAGATCAGCCCTGTGGTTCCACAGAAGATGCCATGAATTATATTCATCTAGATCAGCCCTGTGGTTCCACAGGAGATGCCATATATTATTTCATCTATATAAGCCCTGTGGTTCTAGAGGAGATGCCATATAGTATATTCATCTAGATCAGCCTTGTGGTTCCAGAGGAGATGCCATATATTATATTCATCTATATCAGCACTGTGGTTCCAGAGGAGATGCCATATATTATATTCATCTAGATCAGCCCTGTGGTTCCACAGGAGATGCCATATAGTATATTCAACTAGATCAGCCCTTTGGTTCCACAGGAGATGCCATATATTATATTCATCTAGATCAGCCCTGTGGTTCCACAGGAGATGCCATATATTATATTAATCTATCCCTGTGGTTCCAGAGGAGATGCCATATATTATATTCATCTAGATCAGCCCTGTGGTTCCACAGGAGATGCCATATATTATATTCATATATCCGTGTGGTTCCAGAGGAGATGCCATATATTATATTAATCTAGATCAGCCCTGTGGTCCCAGAGGATATGCCATACATTACATTCATCTAGATCAGCCCTGTGGTTCCAGAGGAGATGCCATATATTATATTAATCTAGATCAGCCCTGTGGTTCCAGAGGATATGCCATATATTATATTCATCTTGATCAGCCCTGTGGTTCCAGAGGAGATGCCATATATTATATTAATCTAGATCAGCCCTGTGGTTCCACAGGAGATGCCATATATTACATTCATCTAGATCAGCCCTGTGGTTCCACAGGAGATGCCATATATTATATTAATCTAGATCAGCCCTGTGGTTCCACAGGAGATGCCATATATTATATTAATCTAGATCAGCCCTGTGGTTCCACAGGATATTCCATATATTATATACATCTAGATCAGCCCTGTGGTTCCACAGAAGATGCCATGAATTATATTCATCTAGATCAGCCCTGTGGTTCCACAGGAGATGCCATATATTATTTCATCTATATAAGCCCTGTGGTTCTAGAGGAGATGCCATATAGTATATTCATCTAGATCAGCCTTGTGGTTCCAGAGGAGATGCCATATATTATATTCATCTATATCAGCACTGTGGTTCCAGAGGAGATGCCATATATTATATTCATCTAGATCAGCCCTGTGGTTCCACAGGAGATGCCATATAGTATATTCAACTAGATCAGCCCTTTGGTTCCACAGGAGATGCCATATATTATATTCATCTAGATCAGCCCTGTGGTTCCACAGGAGATGCCATATATTATATTAATCTATCCCTGTGGTTCCAGAGGAGATGCCATATATTATATTCATCTAGATCAGCCCTGTGGTTCCACAGGAGATGCCATATATTATATTCATATATCCGTGTGGTTCCAGAGGAGATGCCATATATTATATTAATCTAGATCAGCCCTGTGGTCCCAGAGGATATGCCATACATTACATTCATCTAGATCAGCCCTGTGGTTCCAGAGGAGATGCCATATATTATATTAATCTAGATCAGCCCTGTGGTTCCAGAGGATATGCCATATATTATATTCATCTTGATCAGCCCTGTGGTTCCAGAGGAGATGCCATATATTATATTAATCTAGATCAGCCCTGTGGTTCCAGAGGATATGCCATATATTATATTCATCTAGATCAGCCCTGTGGTTCCAGAGGAGATGCCATATATTATATTCATCTAGATCAGCCCTGTGGTTCCAGAGGAGATGCCATATATTATATTAATCTTGCCCTGTGGTTCCACAGGAGATGCCATATATTATATTAATCTAGCCCTGTGGTTCCACAGGAGATGCCATATATTATATTCATCTAGATCAGCCCTGTGGTTCCAGAGGAGATGCCATATATTATATTTATCTAGATCAGCCCTGTGGTTCCAGAGGAGATGCCATATATTATATTCATCTAGATCAGCCCTGTGGTTCAACAGGAGATGCCATATATTACATTCATCTAGATCAGCCCTGTGGTTCCACAGGAGATGCCATATAGTATATTCAACTAGATCAGCCCTGTGGTTCCACAGGAGATGCCATATATTATATTCATCTAGCCCTGTGGTTCCACAGGAGATGCCATATATTATATACATCTAGATCAGCCCTTTGGTTCCACAGGAGATGCCATATATTATATTAATCTAGATCAGCCCTGTGGTTCCACAGGAGATGCCATATATTATATTCATCTATATCAGCCCTGTGGTTCCACAGGAGATACCATATATTATTTTCATCTATCCCTGTGGTTCCAGAGGAGATGCCATATATTATATATATCTAGATCAGCCCTGTGGTTCCACAGGAGATGCCATATATTATATGCATATATCCCTGTGGTTCCAGAGGAGATGCCATATATTACATTCATCTATATCAGCCCTGTGGTTCCAGAGGAGATGCCATATATTATATTCATCTAGATCAGCCCTGTGGTTCCAGAGGAGATGCCATATATTATTTTCATCTAGATCAGCCATGTGGTTCCAGAGGAGATGCCATATATTATATTCATCTAGCCCTGTATATTATATTCATCTAGCCCTGTGGTTCCAGAGGAGATGCCATATATTGTATTCATCTAGATCAGCCCTGTGGTTCCACAGGAGCTGCCATATGGTATATTCAACTAGATCAGCCCTGTGGTTCCAGAGGAGATGCCATATATTATATTCATCTAGCCCTGTGGTTCCAGAGGAGATGCCATATATTATTTTCATCTAGATCAGCCCTGTGGTTCCAGAGGAGATGCCATATATTACATTCATCTAGATCAGCCCTGTGGTTCCACAGGAGATGCCATATAGTATATTCAACTAGATCAGCCCTGTGGTTCCACAGAAGATGCCATATATTATATTCATCTAGCCCTGTAGTTCCACAGGAGATGCCATATATTATATACATCTAGATCAGCCCTTTGGTTCCACAGGAGATGCCATATATCATATTAATCTAGATCAGCCATGTGGTTCCACGGGAGTTGCCATATATTATTTTCATCTATCCCTGTGGTTCCAGAGGAGATGCCATATATTATATTAATCTAGATCAGCCCTGTGGTTCCACAGGAGATGCCATATATTATATTCATATATCCCTGTGTTTCCAGATGAGATGCCATATATTATATTCATCTAGATCAGCCCTTTGGTTCCACAGGAGATGCCATATATTATATTCATCTAGATCAGCCCTGTGGTTCCAGAGGAGATGCCATATATTATATTCATCTAGCCCTGTGGTTCCACAGGAGATGCCATATATTATATATATCTAGATCAGCCCTGTGGTTCCAGAGGAGATGCCATATATTATATTCATCTAGATCAGCCCTGTGGTTCCAGAGGAGATGCCATATATTATATTCATCTAGATCAGCCCTGTGGTTCCACAGGAGATGCCATATATTATATTCATCTAGATCAGCCCTTTGGTTCCACAGGAGATGCCATATATTATATTCATCTATATCAGCCCTTTGGTTCCACAGGAGATGCCATATATTATATTCATATATATCAGCCCTGTGGTTCCAGAGGAGATGCCAATTTAAATGTATTCATTAGGTCCTATTCTATGGATTTCACATGACTGAGCAGGGGCGCGCCCACTGGGGAGCCGGGCCCAGCCAATCAGAATGAGTTTTTACCCAACAAAGGGCTTTATTACAGACAGAAACATCTATGTGCCAGACCACGCCCACATGAGTGTTTATTGGTCAGTTGTTTGACATACTACTCTGGTAATTATTGCGTTGAAAGACCTTGGTCCAGAGAGGCCATATATTATATTCATCTAGATCAGCCCTGTGGTTCCACAGGAGATGCCATATATTATATTCATCTAGATCAGCCCTGTGGTTCCAGAGGAGATGCCATATATTATATTCATCTAGATCAGCCCTGTGGTTCCACAGGAGATGCCAGATATTATATTCATCTAGATCAGCCCTGTGGTTCCACAGGAGATGCCATATATTATATTCATCTAGATCAGCCCTGTGGTTCCACAGGAGATGCCATATATTATATTCATCTAGATCAGCCCTGTGGTTCCACAGGAGATGCCATATATTATATTCATCTATATCAGCCTTGTGGTTCCAGAGGAGATGCCATATATTATGTTAATCTAGCCCTGTGGTTCATGAGGAGATGCCATATATTATATTAATCTAGATCAGCCCTGTGGTTCCACAGGAGATGCCATATATTACATTCATCTAGATCAGCCCTGTGGTTCCACAGGAGATGCCATATATTATATTAATCTAGATCAGCCCTGTGGTTCCACAGGAGATGCCATATATTATATTAATCTAGATCAGCCCTGTGGTTCCACAGGATATTCCATATATTATATACATCTAGATCAGCCCTGTGGTTCCACAGAAGATGCCATGAATTATATTCATCTAGATCAGCCCTGTGGTTCCACAGGAGATGCCATATATTATTTCATCTATATAAGCCCTGTGGTTCCAGAGGAGATGCCATATAGTATATTCATCTAGATCAGCCTTGTGGTTCCAGAGGAGATGCCATATATTATATTCATCTATATCAGCACTGTGGTTCCAGAGGAGATGCCATATATTATATTCATCTAGATCAGCCCTGTGGTTCCACAGGAGATGCCATATAGTATATTCAACTAGATCAGCCCTTTGGTTCCACAGGAGATGCCATATATTATATTCATCTAGATCAGCCCTGTGGTTCCAGAGGAGATGCCATATATTATATTCATCTAGATCAGCCCTGTGGTTCCACAGGAGATGCCATATATTATATTCATATATCCGTGTGGTTCCAGAGGAGATGCCATATATTATATTAATCTAGATCAGCCCTGTGGTCCCAGAGGATATGCCATACATTATATTCATCTAGATCAGCCCTGTGGTTTCAGAGGAGATGCCATATATTATATTAATCTAGATCAGCCCTGTGGTTCCAGAGGATATGCCATATATTATATTCATCTTGATCAGCCCTGTGGTTCCAGAGGAGATGCCATATATTATATTAATCTAGATCAGCCTTGTGGTTCCAGAGGATATGCCATATATTATATTCATCTAGATCAGCCCTGTGGTTCCAGAGGAGATGCCATATATTATATTCATCTAGATCAGCCCTGTGGTTCCAGAGGAGATGCCATATATTATATTAATCTTGCCCTGTGGTTCCACAGGAGATGCCATATATTATATTAATCTAGCCCTGTGGTTCCACAGGAGATGCCATATATTATATTCATCTAGATCAGCCCTGTGGTTCCAGAGGAGATGCCATATATTATATTTATCTAGATCAGCCCTGTGGTTCCAGAGGAGATGCCATATATTATATTCATCTAGATCAGCCCTGTGGTTCAACAGGAGATGCCATATATTACATTCATCTAGATCAGCCCTGTGGTTCCACAGGAGATGCCATATAGTATATTCAACTAGATCAGCCCTGTGGTTCCACAGGAGATGCCATATATTATATTCATCTAGCCCTGTGGTTCCACAGGAGATGCCATATATTATATACATCTAGATCAGCCCTTTGGTTCCACAGGAGATGCCATATGTTATATTAATCTAGATCAGCCCTGTGGTTCCACAGGAGATGCCATATATTATATTCATCTATATCAGCTCTGTGGTTCCACAGGAGATGCCATATATTATTTTCATCTATCCCTGTGGTTCCAGAGGAGATGCCATATATTATATATATCTAGATCAGCCCTGTGGTTCCACAGGAGATGCCATATATTATATGCATATATCCCTGTGGTTCCAGAGGAGATGCCATATATTACATTCATCTATATCAGCCCTGTGGTTCCAGAGGAGATGCCATATATTATATTCATCTAGATCAGCCCTGTGGTTCCAGAGGAGATGCCATATATTATTTTCATCTAGATCAGCCATGTGGTTCCAGAGGAGATGCCATATATTATATTCATCTAGCCCTGTATATTATATTAATCTAGCCCTGTGGTTCCAGAGGAGATGCCATATATTGTATTCATCTAGATCAGCCCTGTGGTTCCACAGGAGATGCCATATATTATATTCATCTTTATCAGCCCTGTGGTTCCAGAGGAGATGCCATATATTATATTAATCTAGCCCTTTGGTTCCAGAGGAGATGCCATATATTATATTGATCTAGATCAGCCCTGTGGTTCCACAGGAGATGCCATATGGTATATTCAACTAGATCAGCCCTGTGGTTCCAGAGGAGATGCCATATATTATTTTCATCTAGATCAGCCCTGTGGTTCCAGAGGAGATGCCATATATTATATTCATCTAGCCCTGTGGTTCCAGAGGAGATGCCATATATTATTTTCATCTAGATCAGCCCTGTGGTTCCAGAGGAGATGCCATATATTACATTCATCTAGATCAGCCCTGTGGTTCCACAGGAGATGCCATATAGTATATTCAACTAGATCAGCCCTGTGGTTCCACAGAAGATGCCATATATTATATTCATCTAGCCCTGTAGTTCCACAGGAGATGCCATATATTATATACATCTAGATCAGCCCTTTGGTTCCACAGGAGATGCCATATATCATATTAATCTAGATCAGCCCTGTGGTTCCACGGGAGTTGCCATATATTATTTTCATCTATCCCTGTGGTTCCAGAGGAGATGCCATATATTATATTAATCTAGATCAGCCCTGTGGTTCCACAGGAGATGCCATATATTATATTCATATATCCCTGTGTTTCCAGATGAGATGCCATATATTATATTCATCTAGATCAGCCCTTTGGTTCCACAGGAGATGCCATATATTATATTCATCTAGATCAGCCCTGTGGTTCCAGAGGAGATGCCATATATTATATTCATCTAGCCCTGTGGTTCCACCGGAGATGCCATATATTATATATATCTAGATCAGCCCTGTGGTTCCAGAAGAGATGCCATATATTATATTCATCTAGATCAGCCCTGTGGTTCCAGAGGAGATGCCATATATTATATTCATCTAGATCAGCCCTGTGGTTCCACAGGAGATGCCATATATTATATTCATCTAGATCAGCCCTTTGGTTCCACAGGAGATGCCATATATTATATTCATCTATATCAGCCCTTTGGTTCCACAGGAGATGCCATATATTATATTCATCTATATCAGCCCTGTGGTTCCAGAGGAGATGCCAATTTAAATGTATTCATTAGGTCCTATTCTATGGATTTCACATGACTGAGCAGGGGCGCGCCCACTGGGGAGCCGGGCCCAGCCAATCAGAATGAGTTTTTACCCAACAAAGGGCTTTATTACAGACAGAAACATCTATGTGCCAGACCACGCCCACATGACTGTTTATTGGTCAGTTGTTTGACATACTACTCTGGTAATTATTGCGTTGAAAGACCTTGGTCCAGAGAGGCCATATATTATATTCATCTAGATCAGCCCTGTGGTTCCAGAGGAGATAACATATATTATATTCATCTAGATCAGCCCTGTGGTTCCACAGGAGATGCCATATATTATATTCATCTAGATCAGCCCTGTGGTTCCACAGGAGAGCCATATATTATATTCATCTAGATCAGCCCTGTGGTTCCACAGGAGATGCCAGATATTACATTCATCTAGATCAGCCCTGTGGTTCCACAGGAGATGCCATATATTATATTCATCTAGATCAGCCCTGTGGTTCCACAGGAGATGCCATATATTATATTCATCTAGATCAGCCCTGTGGTTCCACAGGAGATGCCATATATTATATTCATCTATATCAGCCTTGTGGTTCCAGAGGAGATGCCATATATTATGTTAATCTAGCCCTGTGGTTCATGAGGAGATGCCATATATTATATTAATCTAGATCAGCCCTGTGGTTCCACAGGAGATGCCATATATTACATTCATCTAGATCAGCCCTGTGGTTCCACAGGAGATGCCATATATTATATTAATCTAGATCAGCCCTGTGGTTCCACAGGAGATGCCATATATTATATTAATCTAGATCAGCCCTGTGGTTCCACAGGATATTCCATATATTATATACATCTAGATCAGCCCTGTGGTTCCACAGAAGATGCCATTAATTATATTCATCTAGATCAGCCCTGTGGTTCCACAGGAGATGCCATATATTATTTCATCTATATAAGCCCTGTGGTTCCAGAGGAGATGCCATATAGTATATTCATCTAGATCAGCCTTGTGGTTCCAGAGGAGATGCCATATATTATATTCATCTATATCAGCACTGTGGTTCCAGAAGAGATGCCATATATTATATTCATCTAGATCAGCCCTGTGGTTCCACAGGAGATGCCATATAGTATATTCAACTAGATCAGCCCTTTGGTTCCACAGGAGATGCCATATATTATATTCATCTAGATCAGCCCTGTGGTTCCACAGGAGATGCCATATATTATATTAATCTATCCCTGTGGTTCCAGAGGAGATGCCATATATTATATTCATCTAGATCAGCCCTGTGGTTCCACAGGAGATGCCATATATTATATTCATATATCCGTGTGGTTCCAGAGGAGATGCCATATATTATATTAATCTAGATCAGCCCTGTGGTTCCAGAGGATATGCCATATATTATATTCATCTAGATCAGCCCTGTGGTTCCACAGGATATTCCATATATTATATACATCTAGATCAGCCCTGTGGTTCCACAGAAGATGCCATTAATTATATTCATCTAGATCAGCCCTGTGGTTCCACAGGAGATGCCATATATTATTTCATCTATATAAGCCCTGTGGTTCCAGAGGAGATGCCATATAGTATATTCATCTAGATCAGCCTTGTGGTTCCAGAGGAGATGCCATATATTATATTCATCTATATCAGCACTGTGGTTCCAGAAGAGATGCCATATATTATATTCATCTAGATCAGCCCTGTGGTTCCACAGGAGATGCCATATAGTATATTCAACTAGATCAGCCCTTTGGTTCCACAGGAGATGCCATATATTATATTCATCTAGATCAGCCCTGTGGTTCCACAGGAGATGCCATATATTATATATATCTAGATCAGCCCTGTGGTTCCAGAAGAGATGCCATATATTATATTCATCTAGATCAGCCCTGTGGTTCCAGAGGAGATGCCATATATTATATTCATCTAGATCAGCCCTGTGGTTCCAGAAGAGATGCCATATATTATATTCATCTAGATCAGCCCTGTGGTTCCAGAAGAGATGCCATATATTATATTCATCTAGATCAGCCCTGTGGTTCCAGAGGAGATGCCATATATTATATTCATCTAGCCCTGTGGTTCCACCGGAGATGCCATATATTATATATATCTAGATCAGCCCTGTGGTTCCAGAAGAGATGCCATATATTATATTCATCTAGATCAGCCCTGTGGTTCCAGAGGAGATGCCATATATTATATTCATCTAGATCAGCCCTGTGGTTCCACAGGAGATGCCATATATTATATTCATCTAGATCAGCCCTTTGGTTCCACAGGAGATGCCATATATTATATTCATCTATATCAGCCCTTTGGTTCCACAGGAGATGCCATATATTATATTCATCTATATCAGCCCTGTGGTTCCAGAGGAGATGCCAATTTAAATGTATTCATTAGGTCCTATTCTATGGATTTCACATGACTGAGCAGGGGCGCGCCCACTGGGGAGCCGGGCCCAGCCAATCAGAATGAGTTTTTACCCAACAAAGGGCTTTATTACAGACAGAAACATCTATGTGCCAGACCACGCCCACATGACTGTTTATTGGTCAGTTGTTTGACATACTACTCTGGTAATTATTGCGTTGAAAGACCTTGGTCCAGAGAGGCCATATATTATATTCATCTAGATCAGCCCTGTGGTTCCAGAGGAGATAACATATATTATATTCATCTAGATCAGCCCTGTGGTTCCACAGGAGATGCCATATATTATATTCATCTAGATCAGCCCTGTGGTTCCACAGGAGAGCCATATATTATATTCATCTAGATCAGCCCTGTGGTTCCACAGGAGATGCCAGATATTACATTCATCTAGATCAGCCCTGTGGTTCCACAGGAGATGCCATATATTATATTCATCTAGATCAGCCCTGTGGTTCCACAGGAGATGCCATATATTATATTCATCTAGATCAGCCCTGTGGTTCCACAGGAGATGCCATATATTATATTCATCTATATCAGCCTTGTGGTTCCAGAGGAGATGCCATATATTATGTTAATCTAGCCCTGTGGTTCATGAGGAGATGCCATATATTATATTAATCTAGATCAGCCCTGTGGTTCCACAGGAGATGCCATATATTACATTCATCTAGATCAGCCCTGTGGTTCCACAGGAGATGCCATATATTATATTAATCTAGATCAGCCCTGTGGTTCCACAGGAGATGCCATATATTATATTAATCTAGATCAGCCCTGTGGTTCCACAGGATATTCCATATATTATATACATCTAGATCAGCCCTGTGGTTCCACAGAAGATGCCATTAATTATATTCATCTAGATCAGCCCTGTGGTTCCACAGGAGATGCCATATATTATTTCATCTATATAAGCCCTGTGGTTCCAGAGGAGATGCCATATAGTATATTCATCTAGATCAGCCTTGTGGTTCCAGAGGAGATGCCATATATTATATTCATCTATATCAGCACTGTGGTTCCAGAAGAGATGCCATATATTATATTCATCTAGATCAGCCCTGTGGTTCCACAGGAGATGCCATATAGTATATTCAACTAGATCAGCCCTTTGGTTCCACAGGAGATGCCATATATTATATTCATCTAGATCAGCCCTGTGGTTCCACAGGAGATGCCATATATTATATTAATCTATCCCTGTGGTTCCAGAGGAGATGCCATATATTATATTCATCTAGATCAGCCCTGTGGTTCCACAGGAGATGCCATATATTATATTCATATATCCGTGTGGTTCCAGAGGAGATGCCATATATTATATTAATCTAGATCAGCCCTGTGGTTCCAGAGGATATGCCATATATTATATTCATCTAGATCAGCCCTGTGGTTCCACAGGATATTCCATATATTATATACATCTAGATCAGCCCTGTGGTTCCACAGAAGATGCCATTAATTATATTCATCTAGATCAGCCCTGTGGTTCCACAGGAGATGCCATATATTATTTCATCTATATAAGCCCTGTGGTTCCAGAGGAGATGCCATATAGTATATTCATCTAGATCAGCCTTGTGGTTCCAGAGGAGATGCCATATATTATATTCATCTATATCAGCACTGTGGTTCCAGAAGAGATGCCATATATTATATTCATCTAGATCAGCCCTGTGGTTCCACAGGAGATGCCATATAGTATATTCAACTAGATCAGCCCTTTGGTTCCACAGGAGATGCCATATATTATATTCATCTAGATCAGCCCTGTGGTTCCACAGGAGATGCCATATATTATATTAATCTATCCCTGTGGTTCCAGAGGAGATGCCATATATTATATTCATCTAGATCAGCCCTGTGGTTCCACAGGAGATGCCATATATTATATTCATATATCCGTGTGGTTCCAGAGGAGATGCCATATATTATATTAATCTAGATCAGCCGTGTGGTTCCAGAGGATATGCCATATATTATATTCATCTAGATCAGCCCTGTGGTTCCAGAGGAGATGCCATATATTATATTAATCTAGATCAGCCCTGTGGTTCCAGAGGAGATGCCATATATTATATTCATCTTGATCAGCCCTGTGGTTCCAGAGGAGATGCCATATATTATATTAATCTAGATCAGCCCTGTGGTTCCAGAGGATATGCCATATATTATATTCATCTAGATCAGCCCTGTGGTTCCAGAGGAGATGCCATATATTATATTCATCTAGATCAGCCCTGTGGTTCCAGAGGAGATGCCATATATTATATTAATCTTGCCCTGTGGTTCCACAGGAGATGCCATATATTATATTAATCTAGCCCTGTGGTTCCACAGGAGATGCCATATATTATATTCATCTAGATCAGCCCTGTGGTTCCAGAGGAGATGCCATATATTATATTTATCTAGATCAGCCCTGTGGTTCCAGAGGAGATGCCATATATTATATTCATCTAGATCAGCCCTGTGGTTCAACAGGAGATGCCATATATTACATTCATCTAGATCAGCCCTGTGGTTCCACAGGAGATGCCATATAGTATATTCAACTAGATCAGCCCTGTGGTTCCAGAGGAGATGCCATATATTATATTCATCTAGCCCTGTGGTTCCACAGGAGATGCCATATATTATATACATCTAGATCAGCCCTTTGGTTCCACAGGAGATGCCATATATTATATTAATCTAGATCAGCCCTGTGGTTCCACAGGAGATGCCATATATTATATTCATCTATATCAGCCCTGTGGTTCCACAGGAGATGCCATATATTATTTTCATCTATCCCTGTGGTTCCAGAGGAGATGCCATATATTATATATATCTAGATCAGCCCTGTGGTTCCACAGGAGATGCCATATATTATATGCATATATCCCTGTGGTTCCAGAGGAGATGCCATATATTACATTCATCTATATCAGCCCTGTGGTTCCAGAGGAGATGCCATATATTATATTCATCTAGATCAGCCCTGTGGTTCCAGAGGAGATGCCATATATTATTTTCATCTAGATCAGCCATGTGGTTCCAGAGGAGATGCCATATATTATATTCATCTAGCCCTGTATATTATATTAATCTAGCCCTGTGGTTCCAGAGGAGATGCCATATATTGTATTCATCTAGATCAGCCCTGTGGTTCCACAGGAGATGCCATATATTATATTCATCTTTATCAGCCCTGTGGTTCCAGAGGAGATGCCATATATTATATTAATCTAGCCCTTTGGTTCCAGAGGAGATGCCATATATTATATTGATCTAGATCAGCCCTTTGGTTCCAGAGGAGATGCCATATATTATATTGATCTAGATCAGCCCTGTGGTTCCACAGGAGATGCCATATGGTATATTCAACTAGATCAGCCCTTTGGTTCCAGAGGAGATGCCATATATTATTTTCATCTAGATCAGCCCTGTGGTTCCAGAGGAGATGCCATATATTACATTCATCTAGATCAGCCCTGTGGTTCCACAGGAGATGCCATATATTATATTCATCTTGATCAGCCCTGTGGTTCCAGAGGAGATGCCATATATTATATTAATCTAGATCAGCCCTGTGGTTCCAGAGGATATGCCATATATTATATTCATCTAGATCAGCCCTGTGGTTCCAGAGGAGATGCCATATATTATATTCATCTAGATCAGCCCTGTGGTTCCAGAGGAGATGCCATATATTATATTAATCTTGCCCTGTGGTTCCACAGGAGATGCCATATATTATATTAATCTAGCCCTGTGGTTCCACAGGAGATGCCATATATTATATTCATCTAGATCAGCCCTGTGGTTCCAGAGGAGATGCCATATATTATATTCATCTAGATCAGCCCTGTGGTTCAACAGGAGATGCCATATATTACATTCATCTAGATCAGCCCTGTGGTTCCACAGGAGATGCCATATAGTATATTCAACTAGATCAGCCCTGTGGTTCCAGAGGAGATGCCATATATTATATTCATCTAGCCCTGTGGTTCCACAGGAGATGCCATATATTATATACATCTAGATCAGCCCTTTGGTTCCACAGGAGATGCCATATATTATATTAATCTAGATCAGCCCTGTGGTTCCACAGGAGATGCCATATATTATATTCATCTATATCAGCCCTGTGGTTCCACAGGAGATGCCATATATTATTTTCATCTATCCCTGTGGTTCCAGAGGAGATGCCATATATTATATATATCTAGATCAGCCCTGTGGTTCCACAGGAGATGCCATATATTATATGCATATATCCCTGTGGTTCCAGAGGAGATGCCATATATTACATTCATCTATATCAGCCCTGTGGTTCCAGAGGAGATGCCATATATTATATTCATCTAGATCAGCCCTGTGGTTCCAGAGGAGATGCCATATATTATTTTCATCTAGATCAGCCATGTGGTTCCAGAGGAGATGCCATATATTATATTCATCTAGCCCTGTATATTATATTAATCTAGCCCTGTGGTTCCAGAGGAGATGCCATATATTGTATTCATCTAGATCAGCCCTGTGGTTCCACAGGAGATGCCATATATTATATTCATCTTTATCAGCCCTGTGGTTCCAGAGGAGATGCCATATATTATATTAATCTAGCCCTTTGGTTCCAGAGGAGATGCCATATATTATATTGATCTAGATCAGCCCTGTGGTTCCACAGGAGATGCCATATGGTATATTCAACTAGATCAGCCCTGTGGTTCCAGAGGAGATGCCATATATTACATTCATCTAGATCAGCCCTGTGGTTCCACAGGAGATGCCATATAGTATATTCAACTAGATCAGCCCTGTGGTTCCACAGGAGATGCCATATATTATATACATCTAGATCAGCCCTTTGGTTCCACAGGAGATGCCATATATCATATTAATCTAGATCAGCCCTGTGGTTCCACGGGAGTTGCCATATATTATTTTCATCTATCCCTGTGTTTCCAGAGGAGATGCCATATATTATATTCATCTAGATCAGCCCTGTGGTTCCACAGGAGATGCCATATATTATATTCATATATCCCTGTGTTTCCAGAGGAGATGCCATATATTATATTCATCTAGATCAGCCCTGTGGTTCCAGAGGAGATGCCATATATTATATTAATCTAGATCAGCCCCGTGGTTCCACAGGAGATGCCATATATTATATTAATCTAGATCAGCCCCGTGGTTCCACAGGAGATGCCATATATTATATTCATCTAGATCAGCCCTGTGGTTCCACAGGAGATGCCATATATTATATTCATCTAGATCAGCCCTGTGGTTCCACAGGAGATGCCATATATTATATTCCTCTAGATCAGCCCTGTGGTTCCAGAGGAGATGCCATATATTATGTTCATCTAGATCAGCCATGTGGTTCCACAGGAGATGCCATATATTACATTCATCTAGATCAGCCCTGTGGTTCCACAGGAGATGCCATATATTATATTCCTCTAGATCAGCCCTGTGGTTCCAGAGGAGATGCCATATATTATGTTCATCTAGATCAGCCATGTGGTTCCACAGGAGATGCCATATATTACATTCATCTGGATCAGCCCTGTGGTTCCAGAGGAGATGCCATATATTATATTCATCTAGCCCTGTGGTTCCACAGGAGATGCCATATATTATATTCATCTAGATCAGCCCTGTGGTTCCACAGGAGCTGCCATATATTATATTCATCTAGATCAGCCCTGTGGTTCCACAGGAGATACCAGATATTACATTCATCTGGATCAGCCCTGTGGTTCCAGAGGAGATGCCATATATTATATTCATCTCGATCAGCCCTGTGGTTCCACAGGAGATGCCATATATTATATTCATCTAGATCAGCCCTGTGGTTCCACAGGAGATGCCATATTTTACATTCATCTAGATCAGCTTTGTGGTTCCACAGGAGATGCCATATATTATATTAATCTAGATCAGCCCTGTGGTTCCAGAGGAGATGCCATATATTATATACATCTAGATCAGCCCTGTGGTTCAACAGAAGATTCCATATATTATATTCATCTAGATCAGCCCTGTGGTTCCACAGGAGATGCCATATATTATATTAATCTATCCCTGTGGTTCCAGAGGAGATGCCATATATTATATTCATCTAGATCAGCCCTGTGGTTCCACAGGAGATGCCATATATTATATTCATATATCCGTGTGGTTCCAGAGGAGATGCCATATATTATATTAATCTAGATCAGCCCTGTGGTTCCAGAGGATATGCCATATATTATATTCATCTAGATCAGCCCTGTGGTTCCAGAGGAGATGCCATATATTATATTAATCTAGATCAGCCCTGTGGTTCCAGAGGATATGCCATATATTATATTCATCTTGATCAGCCCTGTGGTTCCAGAGGAGATGCCATATATTATATTAATCTAGATCAGCCCTGTGGTTCCAGAGGATATGCCATATATTATATTCATCTAGATCAGCCCTGTGGTTCCAGAGGAGATGCCATATATTATATTCATCTAGATCAGCCCTGTGGTTCCAGAGGAGATGCCATATATTATATTAATCTTGCCCTGTGGTTCCACAGGAGATGCCATATATTATATTAATCTAGCCCTGTGGTTCCACAGGAGATGCCATATATTATATTCATCTAGATCAGCCCTGTGGTTCCAGAGGAGATGCCATATATTATATTTATCTAGATCAGCCCTGTGGTTCCACAGGAGATGCCATATATTATATTCATATATCCGTGTGGTTCCAGAGGAGATGCCATATATTATATTAATCTAGATCAGCCCTGTGGTTCCAGAGGATATGCCATATATTATATTCATCTAGATCAGCCCTGTGGTTCCAGAGGAGATGCCATATATTATATTAATCTAGATCAGCCCTGTGGTTCCAGAGGATATGCCATATATTATATTCATCTTGATCAGCCCTGTGGTTCCAGAGGAGATGCCATATATTATATTAATCTAGATCAGCCCTGTGGTTCCAGAGGATATGCCATATATTATATTCATCTAGATCAGCCCTGTGGTTCCAGAGGAGATGCCATATATTATATTCATCTAGATCAGCCCTGTGGTTCCAGAGGAGATGCCATATATTATATTAATCTTGCCCTGTGGTTCCACAGGAGATGCCATATATTATATTAATCTAGCCCTGTGGTTCCACAGGAGATGCCATATATTATATTCATCTAGATCAGCCCTGTGGTTCCAGAGGAGATGCCATATATTATATTTATCTAGATCAGCCCTGTGGTTCCAGAGGAGATGCCATATATTATATTCATCTAGATCAGCCCTGTGGTTCAACAGGAGATGCCATATATTACATTCATCTAGATCAGCCCTGTGGTTCCACAGGAGATGCCATATAGTATATTCAACTAGATCAGCCCTGTGGTTCCAGAGGAGATGCCATATATTATATTCATCTAGCCCTGTGGTTCCACAGGAGATGCCATATATTATATACATCTAGATCAGCCCTTTGGTTCCACAGGAGATGCCATATATTATATTAATCTAGATCAGCCCTGTGGTTCCACAGGAGATGCCATATATTATATTCATCTATATCAGCCCTGTGGTTCCACAGGAGATGCCATATATTATTTTCATCTATCCCTGTGGTTCCAGAGGAGATGCCATATATTATATATATCTAGATCAGCCCTGTGGTTCCACAGGAGATGCCATATATTATATGCATATATCCCTGTGGTTCCAGAGGAGATGCCATATATTACATTCATCTATATCAGCCCTGTGGTTCCAGAGGAGATGCCATATATTATATTCATCTAGATCAGCCCTGTGGTTCCAGAGGAGATGCCATATATTATTTTCATCTAGATCAGCCATGTGGTTCCAGAGGAGATGCCATATATTATATTCATCTAGCCCTGTATATTATATTAATCTAGCCCTGTGGTTCCAGAGGAGATGCCATATATTGTATTCATCTAGATCAGCCCTGTGGTTCCAGAGGAGATGCCATATATTGTATTCATCTAGATCAGCCCTGTGGTTCCAGAGGAGATGCCATATATTATATTCATCTTTATCAGCCCTGTGGTTCCAGAGGAGATGCCATATATTATATTAATCTAGCCCTTTGGTTCCAGAGGAGATGCCATATATTATATTGATCTAGATCAGCCCTGTGGTTCCACAGGAGATGCCATATGGTATATTCAACTAGATCAGCCCTTTGGTTCCAGAGGAGATGCCATATATTATTTTCATCTAGATCAGCCCTGTGGTTCCAGAGGAGATGCCATATATTACATTCATCTAGATCAGCCCTGTGGTTCCACAGGAGATGCCATATATTATATTCATCTTGATCAGCCCTGTGGTTCCAGAGGAGATGCCATATATTATATTAATCTAGATCAGCCCTGTGGTTCCAGAGGATATGCCATATATTATATTCATCTAGATCAGCCCTGTGGTTCCAGAGGAGATGCCATATATTATATTCATCTAGATCAGCCCTGTGGTTCCAGAGGAGATGCCATATATTATATTAATCTTGCCCTGTGGTTCCACAGGAGATGCCATATATTATATTAATCTAGCCCTGTGGTTCCACAGGAGATGCCATATATTATATTCATCTAGATCAGCCCTGTGGTTCCAGAGGAGATGCCATATATTATATTTATCTAGATCAGCCCTGTGGTTCCAGAGGAGATGCCATATATTATATTCATCTAGATCAGCCCTGTGGTTCAACAGGAGATGCCATATATTACATTCATCTAGATCAGCCCTGTGGTTCCACAGGAGATGCCATATAGTATATTCAACTAGATCAGCCCTGTGGTTCCAGAGGAGATGCCATATATTATATTCATCTAGCCCTGTGGTTCCACAGGAGATGCCATATATTATATACATCTAGATCAGCCCTTTGGTTCCACAGGAGATGCCATATATTATATTAATCTAGATCAGCCCTGTGGTTCCACAGGAGATGCCATATATTATATTCATCTATATCAGCCCTGTGGTTCCACAGGAGATGCCATATATTATTTTCATCTATCCCTGTGGTTCCAGAGGAGATGCCATATATTATATATATCTAGATCAGCCCTGTGGTTCCACAGGAGATGCCATATATTATATGCATATATCCCTGTGGTTCCAGAGGAGATGCCATATATTACATTCATCTATATCAGCCCTGTGGTTCCAGAGGAGATGCCATATATTATATTCATCTAGATCAGCCCTGTGGTTCCAGAGGAGATGCCATATATTATTTTCATCTAGATCAGCCATGTGGTTCCAGAGGAGATGCCATATATTATATTCATCTAGCCCTGTATATTATATTAATCTAGCCCTGTGGTTCCAGAGGAGATGCCATATATTGTATTCATCTAGATCAGCCCTGTGGTTCCACAGGAGATGCCATATATTATATTCATCTTTATCAGCCCTGTGGTTCCAGAGGAGATGCCATATATTATATTAATCTAGCCCTTTGGTTCCAGAGGAGATGCCATATATTATATTGATCTAGATCAGCCCTGTGGTTCCACAGGAGATGCCATATGGTATATTCAACTAGATCAGCCCTGTGGTTCCAGAGGAGATGCCATATATTACGTTCATCTAGATCAGCCCTGTGGTTCCACAGGAGATGCCATATAGTATATTCAACTAGATCAGCCCTGTGGTTCCACAGGAGATGCCATATATTATATACATCTAGATCAGCCCTTTGGTTCCACAGGAGATGCCATATATCATATTAATCTAGATCAGCCCTGTGGTTCCACGGGAGTTGCCATATATTATTTTCATCTATCCCTGTGTTTCCAGAGGAGATGCCATATATTATATTCATCTAGATCAGCCCTGTGGTTCCACAGGAGATGCCATATATTATATTCATATATCCCTGTGTTTCCAGAGGAGATGCCATATATTATATTCATCTAGATCAGCCCTGTGGTTCCAGAGGAGATGCCATATATTATATTAATCTAGATCAGCCCCGTGGTTCCACAGGAGATGCCATATATTATATTAATCTAGATCAGCCCCGTGGTTCCACAGGAGATGCCATATAGTATATTCATCTAGATCAGCCCTGTGGTTCCACAGGAGATGCCATATATTATATTCATCTAGATCAGCCCTGTGGTTCCAGAGGAGATGCCATATATTATATTCCTCTAGATCAGCCCTGTGGTTCCAGAGGAGATGCCATATATTATGTTCATCTAGATCAGCCATGTGGTTCCACAGGAGATGCCATATATTACATTCATCTAGATCAGCCCTGTGGTTCCACAGGAGATGCCATATATTATATTCCTCTAGATCAGCCCTGTGGTTCCAGAGGAGATGCCATATATTATGTTCATATAGATCAGCCATGTGGTTCCACAGGAGATGCCATATATTACATTCATCTGGATCAGCCCTGTGGTTCCAGAGGAGATGCCATATATTATATTCATCTAGCCCTGTGGTTCCACAGGAGATGCCATATATTATATTCATCTAGATCAGCCCTGTGGTTCCACAGGAGCTGCAATATTATATATTCATCTAGATCAGCCCTGTGGTTCCACAGGAGATACCAGATATTACATTCATCTGGATCAGCCCTGTGGTTCCAGAGGAGATGCCATATATTATATTCATCTCGATCAGCCCTGTGGTTCCACAGGAGATGCCATATATTATATTCATCTAGATCAGCCCTGTGGTTCCACAGGAGATGCCATATATTATATTCATCTATATCAGCCTTGTGGTTCCAGAGGAGATGCCATATATTATGTTAATCTAGCCCTGTGGTTCATGAGGAGATGCCATATATTATATTAATCTAGATCGGCCCTGTGGTTCCACAGGAGATGCCATATTTTACATTCATCTAGATCAGCTTTGTGGTTCCACAGGAGATGCCATATATTATATTAATCTAGATCAGCCCTGTGGTTCCAGAGGAGATGCCATATATTATATACATCTAGATCAGCCCTGTGGTTCAACAGAAGATTCCATATATTATATTCATCTAGATCAGCCCTGTGGTTCCACGGGAGATGCCATATATTATATTCATCTAGATCAGCCCTGTGGTTCAACAGGAGATGCCATATATTATATTCATATATCCCTGTGGTTCCAGAGGAGATGCCATATATTATATTCATCTAGATCAGCCCTGTGGTTCCAGAGGAGATGCCATATATTACATTCATCTATATCAGCCCTGTGGTTCCAGAGGAGATGCCATATATTATATTCATCTAGATCAGACCAGTGGTTCCAGAGGAGATGCCATATATTATTTTCATCTAGATCAGCCCTGTGTTTCCAGAGGAGATGCTTTATATTAAATTCATCTAGATCAGCCCTGTGGTTCCACAGGAGATGCCATATATTATATTCATCTAGATCAGCCCTGTGGTTCCAGAGGACATGCCATATATTATATTAATCTAGCCCTGTGGTTCCAGAGGAGATGCCATATATTATATTCATCTAGCCCTGTGGTTCCACAGGATATGCCATATATTATATACATCTCGATCAGCCTTTTGGTTCCACAGGAGATGCCATATATTATATTGATCTAGATCAGCCCTGTGGTTCCACAGGAGATGCCATATAGTATATTCATCTAGCCCTGTGGTTCCACAGGAGATGCCATATATTATATTCATCTATATCAGCCTTGTGGTTCCAGAGGAGATGCCATATATTATGTTAATCTAGCCCTGTGGTTCATGAGGAGATGCCATATATTATATTAATCTAGATCGGCCCTGTGGTTCCACAGGAGATGCCATATTTTACATTCATCTAGATCAGCTTTGTGGTTCCACAGGAGATGCCATATATTATATTAATCTAGATCAGCCCTGTGGTTCCAGAGGAGATGCCATATATTATATACATCTAGATCAGCCCTGTGGTTCAACAGAAGATTCCATATATTATATTCATCTAGATCAGCCCTGTGGTTCCACGGGAGATGCCATATATTATATTCATCTAGATCAGCCCTGTGGTTCAACAGGAGATGCCATATATTATATTCATATATCCCTGTGGTTCCAGAGGAGATGCCATATATTATATTCATCTAGATCAGCCCTGTGGTTCCAGAGGAGATGCCATATATTACATTCATCTATATCAGCCCTGTGGTTCCAGAGGAGATGCCATATATTATATTCATCTAGATCAGACCAGTGGTTCCAGAGGAGATGCCATATATTATTTTCATCTAGATCAGCCCTGTGTTTCCAGAGGAGATGCTTTATATTAAATTCATCTAGATCAGCCCTGTGGTTCAACAGAAGATTCCATATATTATATTCATCTAGATCAGCCCTGTGGTTCCACGGGAGATGCCATATATTATATTCATCTAGATCAGCCCTGTGGTTCAACAGGAGATGCCATATATTATATTCATATATCCCTGTGGTTCCAGAGGAGATGCCATATATTATATTCATCTAGATCAGCCCTGTGGTTCCAGAGGAGATGCCATATATTACATTCATCTATATCAGCCCTGTGGTTCCAGAGGAGATGCCATATATTATATTCATCTAGATCAGACCAGTGGTTCCACAGGAGATGCCATATATTATATTCATCTAGCCCTGTGGTTCCACAGGAGATGCCAGATATTATATTCATCTAGATCAGCCCTGTGGTTCCAGAGGACATGCCATATATTATATTAATCTAGCCCTGTGGTTCCAGAGGAGATGCCATATATTATATTCATCTAGCCCTGTGGTTCCACAGGATATGCCATATATTATATACATCTCGATCAGCCTTTTGGTTCCACAGGAGATGCCATATATTATATTGATCTAGATCAGCCCTGTGGTTCCACAGGAGATGCCATATAGTATATTCATCTAGCCCTGTGGTTCCACAGGAGATGCCATATATTATATTCATCTATATCAGCCTTGTGGTTCCAGAGGAGATGCCATATATTATGTTAATCTAGCCCTGTGGTTCATGAGGAGATGCCATATATTATATTAATCTAGATCGGCCCTGTGGTTCCACAGGAGATGCCATATTTTACATTCATCTAGATCAGCTTTGTGGTTCCACAGGAGATGCCATATATTATATTAATCTAGATCAGCCCTGTGGTTCCAGAGGAGATGCCATATATTATATACATCTAGATCAGCCCTGTGGTTCAACAGAAGATTCCATATATTATATTCATCTAGATCAGCCCTGTGGTTCCACGGGAGATGCCATATATTATATTCATCTAGATCAGCCCTGTGGTTCAACAGGAGATGCCATATATTATATTCATATATCCCTGTGGTTCCAGAGGAGATGCCATATATTATATTCATCTAGATCAGCCCTGTGGTTCCAGAGGAGATGCCATATATTACATTCATCTATATCAGCCCTGTGGTTCCAGAGGAGATGCCATATATTATATTCATCTAGATCAGACCAGTGGTTCCAGAGGAGATGCCATATATTATTTTCATCTAGATCAGCCCTGTGTTTCCAGAGGAGATGCTTTATATTAAATTCATCTAGATCAGCCCTGTCGTTCCACAGGAGATGCCATATATTATATTCATCTAGCCCTGTGGTTCCACAGGAGATGCCAGATATTATATTCATCTAGATCAGCCCTGTGGTTCCAGAGGACATGCCATATATTATATTAATCTAGCCCTGTGGTTCCAGAGGAGATGCCATATATTATATTCATCTAGCCCTGTGGTTCCACAGGATATGCCATATATTATATACATCTCGATCAGCCTTTTGGTTCCACAGGAGATGCCATATATTATATTGATCTAGATCAGCCCTGTGGTTCCACAGGAGATGCCATATAGTATATTCATCTAGCCCTGTGGTTCCACAGGAGATGCCATATATTATATACATCTCGATCAGCCCTTTGGTTCCACAGGAGATGCCATATATTATAGTAATCTAGATCAGCCCTCTGGTTCCACAGGAGATGCCATATATTATATTCATCTAGATCAGCCCTTTGGTTCCAGAGGAGATGCCATATATTATATTCATCTAGATCAGCCCTTTGGTTCCATAGGAGATGCCATATAGTATATTCATCTAGATCAGCCCTGTGGTTCATGAGGAGATGCCATATATTATATTAATCTAGATCGGCCCTGTGGTTCCACAGGAGATGCCATATATTATATTAATCTAGCCCTGTGGTTCCAGAGGAGATGCCATATATTATATTCATCTAGCCCTGTGGTTCCACAGGATATGCCATATATTATATACATCTCGATCAGCCTTTTGGTTCCACAGGAGATGCCATATATTATATTCATCTAGATCAGCCCTGTGGTTCATGAGGAGATGCCATATATTATATTAATCTAGATCGGCCCTGTGGTTCCACAGGAGATGCCATATTTTACATTCATCTAGATCAGCCCTGTGGTTCCACAGGAGATGCCATATATTATATTCATCTAGATTAGCCCTGTGGTTCCAGAGGAGATGCCATATATTATTTTCATCTAGATCAGCCCTGTGGTTCCAGAGGAGGTGCCATATATTATATTAATCTAGCCCTGTGGTTCCAAAGGAGATGCCATATATTATATTCATCTAGATCAGCCCTGTGGTTCCAGAGGAGATGCCATATATTATATTCATCTTGATCAGCCTTGTGGTTCCAGAGGAGATGCCATATATTATATTCATCTAGATCAGCCCTGTGGTTCCAGAGGAGATGCCATATATTATATTCATCTAGATCTGCCCTGTGGTTCCAGAGGAGATGCCATATATTATATTCATCTAGCCCTTTGGTTCCAGAGGAGATGCCATATATTATATACATCTAGATCAGCCCTGTGGTTCCACAGGAGATGCCATATATTATATTCATCTAGATTAGCCCTGTGGTTCCAGAGGAGATGCCATATATTATTTTCATCTAGATCAGCCCTGTGGTTCCAGAGGAGGTGCCATATATTATATTAATCTAGCCCTGTGGTTCCAAAGGAGATGCCATATATTATATTCATCTAGATCAGCCCTGTGGTTCCAGAGGAGATGCCATATATTATATTCATCTAGATCAGCCCTGTGGTTCCACAGGAGATGCCATATATTACATTCATCTAGATCAGCCCTGTGGTTCCACAGGAGATGCCATATATTATATTCACCTAGATCAGCCCTTTGGTTCCACAGGAGATGCCATATATTATATACATCTAGATCAGCCCTTTGGTTCCACAGGAGATGCCATATATTATATTGATCTAGATCAGCCCTGTGGTTCCACAGGAGATGCCATATATTACATTCATCTAGATCAGCCCTGTGGTTCCACAGGAGATGCCATATATTATATTCATCTAGCCCTGTGGTTCCAGAGGAGATGCCATATATTATATTCATCTAGATCAGCCCTGTGGTTCCAGAGGAGATGCCATATATTATATTCATCTAGATCAGCCCTGTGGTTCCACAGGAGATGCCATATATTATATTCATCTAGCCCTGTGGTTCCACAGGAGATGCCATATATTATATACATCGAGATCAGCCCTGTGGTTCAAGAGGAGATGCCATATATTATGTTAATCTAACCATGTGGTTCCAGAGGAGATGCCAGATATTATATTCATCTAGATCAGCCCTGTGGTTCCAGAGGACATGCCATATATTATATTAATCTAGCCCTGTGGTTCCAGAGGAGATGCCATATATTATATTCATCTAGCCCTGTGGTTCCACAGGATATTCCATATATTATATACATCTAGATCAGCCCTTTGGTTCCACAGGAGATGCCATATATTATATTGATCTAGATCAGCCCTGTGGTTCCACAGGAGATGCCATATATTACATTCATCTAGATCAGCCCTGTGGTTCCAGAGGAGATGCCATATATTATATTCATCTAGATTAGCCCTTTGGTTACACAGGAGATGCCATATAATATATTCATCTAGATCAGCCCGTTGGTTCCACAGGATATGCCATATATTATATTAATCTAGATCAGCCCTGTGGTTCCACAGGAGATGCCATATATTATTTTCATCTATCCCTGTGGTTCCAGAGGAGATGCCATATATTATATTAATCTCGATCAGCCCTGTGGTTCCAGAGGAGATGCCATATATTATATTCATCTATATCAGCCCTGTGGTTTCAGAGGAGATGCCATATATTATATTCATCTAGATCAGCCCTGTGGTTCCACAATAGATGCCATATAGTATGTTCATCTAGATCAGCCCTGTGGTTCCAGAGGAGATGCCATATATTATTTTCATCTAGATCAGCCTGTGGTTCCACAAGAGATGCCATATATTATATTAATCTAGATCATTCCTGTGGTTCCACAGGAGATGCCATATATTATATTCATCTAGATCAGCCCTGTGGTTCCAGAGGAGATGCTTTATATTATATTCATCTAGATCAGCCCTGTGGTTCCACAGGAGATGCCATATATTATATTAATCTAGCCCTGTGGTTCCACAGGAGATGCCATATATAATATTCATCTAGATCAGCCCTGTGGTTCCAGAAGAGATGCCATATATTATGTTAATCTAACCATGTGGTTCCAGAGGAGATGCCAGATATTATATTAATCTAGCCCTGTGGTTCCACAGGAGATGCCATACATTACATTAATCTAGATCAGCCCTGTGGTTCCAGAGGAGATGCCATATATTATATTAATCTAGCCCTGTGGTTCCACAGGATATGCCATATATTATATTCATCTAGATCAGCCCTGTGGTCCCACAGGAGATGCCATATATTATATTCATCTAGATCAGCCCTGTGGTTCCAGAGAAGATGCCATATATTATATTCATCTAGATCAGCCATGTGGTTCCACAGGAGATGCCATATATTATATTGATCTAGATCAGCCCTGTGTTTCCACAGGAGATGCCATATATTATATTCATCTAGATCAGCCCTGTGGTTCCACAGGAGATGCCATATATTATGTTAATCTAACCATGTGGTTCCAGAGGAGATGCCATATATTATATTAATCTAGATCAGCCCTGTGGTTCCAGAGAATATGCCATATATTATATTCATCTCGATAAGCCCTGTGGTTCCACAGGAGATGCCATATATTACATTCATCTAGATCAGCCCTGTGGTTCCACAGGAGATGCCATATATTACATTCATCTAGATCAGCCCTGTGGTTCCACAGGAGATGCCATATATTATATTCATCTAGCCCTGTGGGTCCAGAGGAGATGCCATATATTATATTCATCTAGATCAGCCCTGTGGTTCCAGAGGAGATGCCATATATTATATTCATCTAGCCCTATGGTTCCAGAGGAGATGCCATATATTATATTTATCTAGATCAGCCCTATGGTTCCACAGGTGATTCCATATATTATATTAATCTAGACCAGCCCTGTGGTTTCAGAGGAGATGCCATATATTATATTCATCTAGATCAGCCCTGTGGTTCCACAATAGATGCCATATAGTATGTTCATCTAGATCAGCCCTGTGGTTCCAGAGGAGATGCCATATATTATTTTAATCTAGATCACCCCTGTGGTTCCACAGGAGATGCCATATATTATATTCATCTAGCCCTGTGGTTCCACAGGAGATGCCATATATTATATTCATCTAGCCCTGTGGTTCCACAGGAGATGCCATATATTATATTGATCTAGATCAGCCCTGTGGTTCCACAGGAGATGCCATATATTATATTCATCTAGATCAGCCCTGTGGTTCCACAGGAGATGCCATATATTATATTCATCTAGATCAGACCTGTGGTTCCACAGGGGATGCCATATATTATATTCATCTAGATCAGCCCTGTGGTTCCACAGGAGATGCCATATATTATATTCATCTACCCCTGTGGTTCCACAGGAGATGCCATATATTATATTAATCTAGATCAGCCCTGTGGTTCCAGAGGAGATGCCATATCATATTTTCATCTTGCCCTGTGGTTCCAGAGGAGATGCCATATATTATATTCATCTAGATCAGCCCTTTGGTTCCACAGGAGATGCCATGTATTATATTCATCTAGATCAGCCCTGTGGTTCCAGAGGAGATGCCATATATTATATTCATCTAGATCAGACCTGTGGTTCCACAGGGGATGCCATATATTATATTCATCTAGATCAGCCCTGTGGTTCCACAGGAGATGCCATATATTATATTCATCTACCCCTGTGGTTCCACAGGAGATGCCATATATTATATTCATCTAGATCAGCCCTGTGGTTCCAGAGGAGATGCCATATAATATTTTCATCTAACCCTGTGGTTCCAGAGGAGATGCCATATATTATATTCATCTAGATCAGCCCTTTGGTTCCACAGGAGATGCCATATATTATATTCATCTAGATCAGCCCTGTGGTTCCAGAGTCGAAGCCATATATTATATTAATCTAGAACAGCCCTGTGGTTCCACAGGAGATGCCATATATTATATTCATCTAGATCAGCCCTGTGGTTCCAGAGAATATGCCATATATTATATTCATCTATCCCTATGGTTCCAGAGAGATGCAATATATTATATACATCTAGATCAGCCCTTTGGTTCCACAGGAGATGCCATTATATTATATTCATCTAGATCAGCCCTGTGGTTCCACAGGAGATGCCATATAATATATTAATCTATCCCTGTGGTTCCAGAGGAGATGCCATATGTTATATTCATCTAGATCAGCCCTGTGGTTCCACGGGAGATGCCATATATTATATTAATCTAGATCAGCCCTGTGGTTCCACAGGAGATGCCATATAATATGTTAATCTAACCATGTGGTTCCAGAGGAGATGCCAGATATTATATTCATCTAGATCAGCCCTGTGGTTCCAGAGGAGATGCCATATATTATATTAATCTAGCCCTGTGGTTCCACAGGTGATGCCATATATTATATTCATCTAGATCAGCCCTGTGGTTCCACAGGAGATGCCATATATTATATACATCTAGATAAGCCCTGTGGTTCCACAGGAGATGCCATATATTACATTCATCTAGATCAGCCCTGTGGTTCCAGAGGAGATGCCATATATTATATTCATCTAGATCAGCCCTTTGGTTACACAGGAGATGCCATATATTATATTCATCTAGATCAGCCCTGCGGTTCCAGAGGAGATGCCATATATTATATTCATCAAGATCAGCCATGTGGTTCCACAGGAGATGCCATATATTATATTCATCTAGATCAGTCCGTTGGTTCCACAGGATATGCCATATATTATATTAATCTAGATCAGCCCTGTGGTTCCACAGGAGATGCCATATATTATTTTCATCTAACCCTGTGGTTCCAGAGGAGATGCCATATATTATATTAATCTCGATCAGCCCTGTGGTTCCAGAGGAGATGCCATATATTATATTAATCTGGATCAGCCCTGTGGTTCCACAGGAGATGCCATATATTATATTCACCTAGATCAGCCCTGTGGTTCCAGAGGAGATGCCATATATTATATTCATCTAGCCCTGTGGTTCCAGAGGAGATGCCATATATTATATTCATCTAGCCCTGTGGTTCCACAGGAGATGCCATATATTATATTCATCTTGATCAGCCCTGTGGTTCCAGAGGAGATGCCATATATTATATTCATCTAGATCAGCCATGTGGTTCCACAGGAGATGCCATATATTATATTGATCTAGATCAGCCCTGTGGTTCCACAGGAGATGCCATATATTATATTCATCTAGATCAGCCCTGTGGTTCCAGAGGAGATGCCATATATTATATTCATCTAGGCCCTGTGGTTCCAGAGGAGATGCCATATATTATATTTATCTAGATCAGCCCTGTGGTTCCAGAGGAGATGCCATATATTATATTCATCTAGATCAGCCCTGTGGTTCCACAGGAGATGCCATATATTATATTCATCTAGATCAGCCCTTTGGTTCCACAGGAGATGCCATATATTATATTCATCTAGATCAGCCCTGTGGTTCCACAGGAGATGCCATATATTATATTCATCTAGCCCTGTGGTTCCAGAGGAGATGCCATATATTATATTCATCTAGCCCTGTGGTTCCACAGGAGATGCCATATATTATATTCATCTAGATCAGCCCTGTGGTTCCACAGGAGATGCCATATATTATATTCATCTACCCCTGTGGTTCCACAGGAGATGCCATATATTATATCCATCTAGATCAGCCCTGTGGTTCCAGAGGAGATGCCATATCATATTTTCATCTTGCCCTGTGGTTCCAGAGGAGATGCCATATATTATATTCATCTAGATCAGCCCTTTGGTTCCACAGGAGATGCCATGTATTATATTCATCTAGATCAGCCCTGTGGTTCCAGAGGAGATGCCATATATTATATTCATCTAGATCAGACCTGTGGTTCCACAGGGGATGCCATATATTATATTCATCTAGATCAGCCCTGTGGTTCCACAGGAGATGCCATATATTATATTCATCTACCCCTGTGGTTCCACAGGAGATGCCATATATTATATTCATCTAGATCAGCCCTGTCTTTCCAGAGGAGATGCCATATAATATTATCATCTAACCCTGTGGTTCCACAGGAGATGCCATATATTATATTCATCTAGATCAGCCCTTTGGTTCCAGAGGAGATGCCATATATTATATTCATCTAGATCAGCCCTTTGGTTCCACAGGAGATGCCATATATTATATTCATCTAGATCAGCCCTGTGGTTCCAG
The DNA here is from genome assembly GCF_045679555.1 of Salvelinus alpinus. Lineage (NCBI taxonomy): Eukaryota > Metazoa > Chordata > Actinopteri > Salmoniformes > Salmonidae > Salvelinus > Salvelinus alpinus. The sequence goes on along the minus strand of NC_092116.1, from coordinate 39,985,580 downwards.
AGGAGATGCCATATATTATATTCATCTAGATCAGCCCTGTGGTTCCAGAGGAGATGCCATATATTATATTCATCTAGATCAGCCCTTTGGTTCCACAGGAGATGCCATGTATTATATTCATCTAGATCAGCCCTGTGGTTCCAGAGGAGATGCCATATGTTATATTCATCTAGATCAGACCTGTGGTTCCACAGGGGATGCCATATATTATATTAATCTAGATCAGCCCTGTGGTTCCACAGGAGATTGCATATATTATATTCATCTACCCCTGTGGTTCCACAGGAGATGCCATATATTATATTCATCTAGATCAGCCCTGTGGTTCCAGAGGAGATGCCATATAATATTTTCATCTAACCCTGTGGTTCCAGAGGAGATGCCATATATTATATTCATCTAGATCAGCCCTTTGGTTCCACAGGAGATGCCATATATTATATTCATCTAGATCAGCCCTGTGGTTCCAGAGGAGATGCCATATATTATATTCATCTAGATCAGCCCTGTGGTTCCACAGGAGATGCCATATATTACATTCATCTAGATCAGCCCTGTGGTTCCAGAGGAGATGCCATATATTATATTCATCTAGCCCTGTGGTTCCAGAGTCGAAGCCATATATTATATTAATCTAGAACAGCCCTGTGGTTCCACAGGAGATGCCATATATTATATTCATCTAGATCAGCGCTGTGGTTCCAGAGAATATGCCATATATTATATTCATCTATCCCTATGGTTCCAGAGAGATGCAATATATTATATACATCTAGATCAGCCCTTTGGTTCCACAGGAGATGCCATTATATTATATTCATCTAGATCAGCCCTGTGGTTCCACAGGAGATGCCATATAATATATTAATCTATCCCTGTGGTTCCAGAGGAGATGCCATATGTTATATTCATCTAGATCAGCCCTGTGGTTCCACGGGAGATGCCATATATTATATTAATCTAGATCAGCCCTGTGGTTCCACAGGAGATGCCATGTATTATATTCATCTAGATCAGCCCTGTGGTTCCAGAGGAGATGCCATATATTATATTCATCTAGATCAGACCTGTGGTTCCACAGGGGATGCCATATATTATATTCATCTAGATCAGCCCTGTGGTTCCACAGGAGATGCCATATATTATATTCATCTACCCCTGTGGTTCCACAGGAGATGCCATATATTATATTCATCTAGATCAGCCCTGTGGTTCCAGAGGAGATGCCATATAATATTTTCATCTAACCCTGTGGTTCCAGAGGAGATGCCATATATTATATTCATCTAGATCAGCCCTTTGGTTCCACAGGAGATGCCATATATTATATTCATCTAGATCAGCCCTGTGGTTCCAGAGGAGATGCCATATATTATATTCATCTAGATCAGCCCTGTGGTTCCACAGGAGATGCCATATATTATATTCATCTAGATCAGCGCTGTGGTTCCAGAGAATATGCCATATATTATATTCATCTATCCCTTTGGTTCCACAGGAGATGCCATATATTATATTCATCTAGCCCTGTGGTTCCAGAGTCGAAGCCATATATTATATTAATCTAGAACAGCCCTGTGGTTCCACAGGAGATGCCATATATTATATTCATCTAGATCAGCGCTGTGGTTCCAGAGAATATGCCATATATTATATTCATCTATCCCTATGGTTCCAGAGAGATGCAATATATTATATACATCTAGATCAGCCCTTTGGTTCCACAGGAGATGCCATTATATTATATTCATCTAGATCAGCCCTGTGGTTCCACAGGAGATGCCATATAATATGTTAATCTAACCATGTGGTTCCAGAGGAGATGCCAGATATTATATTCATCTAGATCAGCCCTGTGGTTCCAGAGGAGATGCCATATATTATATTAATCTAGCCCTGTGGTTCCACAGGTGATGCCATATATTATATTCATCTAGATCAGCCCTGTGGTTCCACAGGAGATGCCATATATTATATACGTCTAGATAAGCCCTGTGGTTCCACAGGAGATGCCATATATTACATTCATCTAGATCAGCCCTGTGGTTCCAGAGGAGATGCCATATATTATATTAATCTAGATCAGCCCTTTGGTTACACAGGATATGCCATATATTATATTCATCTAGATCAGCCCTGCGGTTCCAGAGGAGATGCCATATATTATATTCATCAAGATCAGCCATGTGGTTCCACAGGAGATGCCATATATTATATTCATCTAGATCAGTCCGTTGGTTCCACAGGATATGCCATATATTATATTAATCTAGATCAGCCCTGTGGTTCCACAGGAGATGCCATATATTATTTTCATCTATCCCTGTGGTTCCAGAGGAGATGCCATATATTATATTAATCTCGATCAGCCCTGTGGTTCCAGAGGAGATGCCATATATTATATTAATCTGGATCAGCCCTGTGCTTCCACAGGAGATGGCATATATTATATTCATCTAGCCCTGTGGTTCCAGAGGAGATGCCATATATTATATTCATCTAGCCCTGTGGTTCCACAGGAGATGCCATATATTATATTCATCTTGATCAGCCCTGTGGTTCCAGAGGAGATGCCATATATTATATTCATCTAGATCAGCCATGTGGTTCCACAGGAGATGCCATATATTATATTGATCTAGATCAGCCCTGTGGTTCCACAGGAGATGCCATATATTATATTCATCTAGATCAGCCCTGTGGTTCCAGAGGAGATGCCATATATTATATTCATCTAGCCCTGTGGTTCCAGAGGAGATGCCATATATTATATTCATCTAGCCCTGTGGTTCCACAGGAGATGCCATATATTATATTCATCTTGATCAGCCCTGTGGTTCCAGAGGAGATGCCATATATTATATTCATCTAGATCAGCCATGTGGTTCCACAGGAGATGCCATATATTATATTGATCTAGATCAGCCCTGTGGTTCCACAGGAGATGCCATATATTATATTCATCTAGATCAGCCCTGTGGTTCCAGAGGAGATGCCATATATTATATTCATCTAGGCCCTGTGGTTCCAGAGGAGATGCCATATATTATATTTATCTAGATCAGCCCTGTGGTTCCACAGGAGATGCCATATATTATATTCATCTAGATCAGCCCTGTGGTTCCACAGGAGATGCCATATATTATATTCATCTAGATCAGCCCTTTGGTTCCACAGGAGATGCCATATATTATATTCATCTAGATCAGCCCTGTGGTTCCACAGGAGATGCCATATATTACATTCATCTAGATCAGCCCTGTGGTTCCACAGGAGATGCCATATATTATATTCATCTAGCCCTGTGGGTCCAGAGGAGATGCCATATATTATATTCATCTAGATCAGCCCTGTGGTTCCAGAGGAGATGCCATATATTATATTCATCTAGCCCTGTGGTTCCAGAGGAGATGCCATATATTATATTTATCTAGATCAGCCCTATGGTTCCACAGGTGATTCCATATATTATATTAATCTAGATCAGCCCTGTGGTTTCAGAGGAGATGCCATATATTATATTCATCTAGATCAGCCCTGTGGTTCCACAGGAGATGCCATATATTATATTCATCTAGCCCTGTGGTTCCACAGGATATGCCATATATTATATTCATCTAGCCCTGTGGTTCCACAGGAGATGCCATATATTATATTCATCTAGCCCTGTGGTTCCACAGGATATGCCATATATTATATTCATCTAGCCCTGTGGTTCCACAGGAGATGCCATATATTATATTGATCTAGATCAGCCCTGTGGTTCCACAGGAGATGCCATATATTATATTCATCTAGATCAGCCCTGTGGTTCCACAGGAGATGCCATATATTATATTCATCTAGATCAGACCTGTGGTTCCACAGGGGATGCCATATATTATATTCATCTAGATCAGCCCTGTGGTTCCACAGGAGATGCCATATATTATATTAATCTACCCCTGTGGTTCCACAGGAGATGCCATATATTATATTCATCTAGATCAGCCCTGTGGTTCCAGAGGGGATGCCATATATTATTTTCATCTTGCCCTGTGGTTCCAGAGGAGATGCCATATATTATATTCATCTAGATCAGCCCTTTGGTTCCACAGGAGATGCCATATATTATATTCATCTAGATCAGCCCTGTGGTTCCAGAGGAGATGCCATATATTATTTTCATCTAACCCTGTGGTTCCAGAGGAGATGCCATATATTATATTAATCTAGATCAGCCCTTTGGTTCCACAGGAGATGCCATATATTATATTCATCTAGATCAGCCCTGTGGTTCCAGAGGAGATGCCATATATTATATTCATCTAGATCAGCCCTGTGGTTCCACAGGAGATGCCTTATATTACATTCATCTAGATCAGCCCTGTGGTTCCAGAGGAGATGCCATATATTATATTCATCTAGCCCTGTGGTTCCAGAGTCGAAGCCATATATTATATTAATCTAGAACATCCCTGTGGTTCCACAGGAGATGCCATATATTATATTCATCTAGATCAGCCCTGTGGTTCCAGAGAATATGCCATATATTATATTCATCTATCCCTATGGTCCCAGAGAGATGCAATATATTATATACATCTAGATCAGCCCTTTGGTTCCACAGGAGATGCCATTATATTATATTCATCTAGATCAGCCCTGTGGTTCCACAGGAGATGCCATATAATATATTAATCTATCCCTGTGGTTCCAGAGGAGATGCCATATGTTATATTCATCTAGATCAGCCCTGTGGTTCCACGGGAGATGCCATATATTATATTAATCTAGATCAGCCCTGTGGTTCCACAGGAGATGCCATATAATATGTTAATCTAACCATGTGGTTCCAGAGGAGATGCCAGATATTATATTCATCTAGATCAGCCCTGTGGTTCCAGAGGAGATGCCATATATAATATTAATCTAGCCCTGTGGTTCCACAGGTGATGCCATATATTATATTCATCTAGATCAGCCCTGTGGTTCCACAGGAGATGCCATATATTATATACATCTAGATAAGCCCTGTGGTTCCACAGGAGATGCCATATATTACATTCATCTAGATCAGCCCTGTGGTTCCAGAGGAGATGCCATATATTATATTCATCTAGATCAGCCCTTTGGTTACACAGGAGATGCCATATATTATATTCATCTAGATCAGCCCTGTGGTTCCAGAGGAGATGCCATATATTATATTCATCAAGATTAGCCATGTGGTTCCACAGGAGATGCCATATATTATATTCATCTAGATCAGTCCGTTGGTTCCACAGGATATGCCATATATTATATTAATCTAGATCAGCCCTGTGGTTCCACAGGAGATGCCATATATTATTTTCATCTATCCCTGTGGTTCCAGAGGAGATGCCATATATTATATTAATCTCGATCAGCCCTGTGGTTCCAGAGGAGATGCCATATATTATATTAATCTGGATCAGCCCTGTGGTTCCACAGGAGATGCCATATATTATATTCACCTAGATCAGCCCTGTGGTTCCAGAGGAGATGCCATATATTATATTCATCTAGCCCTGTGGTTCCAGAGGAGATGCCATATATTATATTCATCTAGCCCTGTGGATCCACAGGAGATGCCATATATTATATTCATCTTGATCAGCCCTGTCGTTCCAGAGGAGATGCCATATATTATATTCATCTAGATCAGCCATGTGGTTCCACAGGAGATGCCATATATTATATTGATCTAGATCAGCCCTGTGGTTCCACAGGAGATGCCATATATTATATTCATCTAGATCAGCCCTGTGGTTCCAGAGGAGATGCCATATATTATATTCATCTAGGCCCTGTGGATCCAGAGGAGATGCCATATATTATATTCATCTAGATCAGCCCTGTGGTTCCAGAGGAGATGCCATATATTATATTCATCTAGCCCTGTGGTTCCAGAGGAGATGCCATATATTATATTCATCTAGCCCTGTGGTTCCAGAGGAGATGCCATATATTATATTCATCTAGATCAGCCCTGTGGTTCCACAGGAGATGCCATATATTATATTCATCTAGATCAGCCCTGTGGTTCCACAGGAGATGCCATATATTATATTCATCTAGATCATCCCTTTGGTTCCACAGGAGATGCCATATATTATATTCATCTAGATCAGCCCTGTGGTTCCACAGGAGATGCCATATATTACATTCATCTAGATCAGCCCTGTGGTTCCACAGGAGAAGCCATATATTATATTAATCTAGATCAGCCCTGTGGTTCCACAGGAGATGCCATATATTATATTCATCTAAATCAGCCCTGTGGTTACACAGGAGATGCCATATAGTATATTCATCTAGATCAGCCCTGTGGTTCCACAGGAGATGCCATATATTATATTCATCTAGATCAGCCCTTTGGTTCCACAGGAGATGCCATATATTATATTCATCTAGATCAGCCCTGTGGTTCCACAGGAGATGCCATATATTACATTCATCTAGATCAGCCCTGTGGTTCCATAGGAGATGCCATATATTATATTCATCTAGATCAGCCCTGTGGTTCCAGAGGAGATGCCATATATTATATTCATCTAGCCCTGTGGTTCCACAGGAGATGCCATATATTATATTCATCTAGATCAGCCCTGTGGTTCCAGAGGAGATGCCATATTTACATTCATCTAGATCAGCCCTGTGGTTCCAGAGGAGATGCCATATATTATATTCATCTAGATCAGCCCTGTGGTTCCAGAGGATATGCCATATATTATATTCATCTAGATCAGCCCTATGGTTCCACAGGAGATGCCATATATTATATTCATCTAGATCAGCCCTGTGGTTCCAGAGGAGATGCCATATATTATATTCATCTAGATCAGCCCTGTGGTTCCAGAGGAGATGCCATATATTATATTCATCTAGATCAGCCCTTTGGTTCCACAGGAGATGCCATATATTATATTCATCTAGATCAGCCCTGTGGTTCCAGAGGAGATGCCATATATTATATTCATCTAGATCAGCCCTGTGGTTCCACAGGAGATGCCTTATATTACATTCATCTAGATCAGCCCTGTGGTTCCAGAGGAGATGCCATATATTATATTCATCTAGCCCTGTGGTTCCAGAGTCGAAGCCATATATTATATTAATCTAGAACAGCCCTGTGGTTCCACAGGAGATGCCATATATTATATTCATCTAGATCAGCCCTGTGGTTCCAGAGAATATGCCATATATTATATTCATCTATCCCTATGGTCCCAGAGAGATGCAATATATTATATACATCTAGATCAGCCCTTTGGTTCCACAGGAGATGCCATTATATTATATTCATCTAGATCAGCCCTGTGGTTCCACAGGAGATGCCATATAATATATTAATCTATCCCTGTGGTTCCAGAGGAGATGCCATATGTTATATTCATCTAGATCAGCCCTGTGGTTCCACGGGAGATGCCATATATTATATTAATCTAGATCAGCCCTGTGGTTCCACAGGAGATGCCATATAATATGTTAATCTAACCATGTGGTTCCAGAGGAGATGCCAGATATTATATTCATCTAGATCAGCCCTGTGGTTCCAGAGGAGATGCCATATATAATATTCATCTAGCCCTGTGGTTCCACAGGTGATGCCATATATTATATTCATCTAGATCAGCCCTGTGGTTCCACAGGAGATGCCATATATTATATACATCTAGATAAGCCCTGTGGTTCCACAGGAGATGCCATATATTACATTCATCTAGATCAGCCCTGTGGTTCCAGAGGAGATGCCATATATTATATTCATCTAGATCAGCCCTTTGGTTACACAGGAGATGCCATATATTATATTCATCTAGATCAGCCCTGTGGTTCCAGAGGAGATGCCATATATTATATTCATCAAGATCAGCCATGTGGTTCCACAGGAGATGCCATATATTATATTCATCTAGATCAGTCCGTTGGTTCCACAGGATATGCCATATATTATATTAATCTAGATCAGCCCTGTGGTTCCACAGGAGATGCCATATATTATTTTCATCTATCCCTGTGGTTCCAGAGGAGATGCCATATATTATATTAATCTCGATCAGCCCTGTGGTTCCAGAGGAGATGCCATATATTATATTAATCTGGATCAGCCCTGTGGTTCCACAGGAGATGCCATATATTATATTCACCTAGATCAGCCCTGTGGTTCCAGAGGAGATGCCATATATTATATTCATCTAGCCCTGTGGTTCCAGAGGAGATGCCATATATTATATTCATCTAGCCATGTGGTTCCACAGGAGATGCCATATATTATATTGATCTAGATCAGCCCTGTGGTTCCACAGGAGATGCCATATATTATATTCATCTAGATCAGCCCTGTGGTTCCAGAGGAGATGCCATATATTATATTCATCTAGGCCCTGTGGTTCCAGAGGAGATGCCATATATTATATTTATCTAGATCAGCCCTGTGGTTCCACAGGAGATGCCATATATTATATTCATCTAGATCAGCCCTGTGGTTCCACAGGAGATGCCATATATTATATTCATCTAGATCAGCCCTTTGGTTCCACAGGAGATGCCATATATTATATTCATCTAGATCATCCCTGTGGTTCCAGAGGAGATGCCATATATTATATTCATCTAGATCAGCCCTGTGGTTCCACAGGAGATGCCTTATATTACATTCATCTAGATCAGCCCTGTGGTTCCAGAGGAGATGCCATATATTATATTCATCTAGCCCTGTGGTTCCAGAGTCGAAGCCATATATTATATTAATCTAGAACAGCCCTGTGGTTCCACAGGAGATGCCATATATTATATTCATCTAGATCAGCCCTGTGGTTCCAGAGAATATGCCATATATTATATTCATCTATCCCTATGGTCCCAGAGAGATGCAATATATTATATACATCTAGATCAGCCCTTTGGTTCCACAGGAGATGCCATTATATTATATTCATCTAGATCAGCCCTGTGGTTCCACAGGAGATGCCATATAATATATTAATCTATCCCTGTGGTTCCAGAGGAGATGCCATATGTTATATTCATCTAGATCAGCCCTGTGGTTCCACGGGAGATGCCATATATTATATTAATCTAGATCAGCCCTGTGGTTCCACAGGAGATTCCATATAATATGTTAATCTAACCATGTGGTTCCAGAGGAGATGCCAGATATTATATTCATCTAGATCAGCCCTGTGGTTCCAGAGGAGATGCCATATATAATATTCATCTAGCCCTGTGGTTCCACAGGTGATGCCATATATTATATTCATCTAGATCAGCCCTGTGGTTCCACAGGAGATGCCATATATTATATACATCTAGATAAGCCCTGTGGTTCCACAGGAGATGCCATATATTACATTCATCTAGATCAGCCCTGTGGTTCCAGAGGAGATGCCATATATTATATTCATCTAGATCAGCCCTTTGGTTACACAGGAGATGCCATATATTATATTCATCTAGATCAGCCCTGTGGTTCCAGAGGAGATGCCATATATTATATTCATCAAGATCAGCCATGTGGTTCCACAGGAGATGCCATATATTATATTCATCTAGATCAGTCCGTTGGTTCCACAGGATATGCCATATATTATATTAATCTAGATCAGCCCTGTGGTTCCACAGGAGATGCCATATATTATTTTCATCTATCCCTGTGGTTCCAGAGGAGATGCCATATATTATATTAATCTCGATCAGCCCTGTGGTTCCAGAGGAGATGCCATATATTATATTAATCTGGATCAGCCCTGTGGTTCCACAGGAGATGCCATATATTATATTCACCTAGATCAGCCCTGTGGTTCCAGAGGAGATGCCATATATTATATTCATCTAGCCCTGTGGTTCCAGAGGAGATGCCATATATTATATTCATCTAGCCATGTGGTTCCACAGGAGATGCCATATATTATATTGATCTAGATCAGCCCTGTGGTTCCACAGGAGATGCCATATATTATATTCATCTAGATCAGCCCTGTGGTTCCAGAGGAGATGCCATATATTATATTCATCTAGGCCCTGTGGTTCCAGAGGAGATGCCATATATTATATTTATCTAGATCAGCCCTGTGGTTCCACAGGAGATGCCATATATTATATTCATCTAGATCAGCCCTGTGGTTCCACAGGAGATGCCATATATTATATTCATCGATATCAGCCCTGTGGTTCCACAGGAGATGCCATATATTACATTCATCTAGATCAGCCCTGTGGTTCCACAGGAGAAGCCATATATTATATTAATCTATATCAGCCCTGTGGTTCCACAGGAGATGCCATATATTATATACATCTAGATAAGCCCTGTGGTTCCACAGGAGATGCCATATATTACATTCATCTAGATCAGCCCTGTGGTTCCACAGGAGATGCCATATATTATATTCATTTAGCCCTGTGGTTCCAGAGGAGATGCCATATATTATATTCATCTAGATCAGCCCTTTGGTTACACAGGAGATGCCATATATTATATTCATCTAGATCAGCCCTGTGGTTCCAGAGGAGATGCCATATATTATATTCATCAAGATCAGCCATGTGGTTCCACAGGAGATGCCATATATTATATTAATCTAGATCAGCCCGTTGGTTCCACAGGATATGCCATATATTATATTAATCTAGATCAGCCCTGTGGTTCCACAGGAGATGCCATATATTATTTTCATCTATCCCTGTGGTTCCAGAGGAGATGCCATATATTATATTAATCTCGATCAGCCCTGTGGTTCCAGAGGAGATGCCATATATTATATTAATCTGGATCAGCCCTGTGGTTCCACAGGAGATGCCATATATTATATTCACCTAGATCAGCCCTGTGGTTCCAGAGGAGATGCCATATATTATATTCATCTAGCCCTGTGGTTCCAGAGGAGATGCCATATATTATATTCATCTAGCCCTGTGGTTCCAGAGGAGATGCCATATATTATATTCATCTAGATCAGCCATGTGGTTCCACAGGAGATGCCATATATTATATTGATCTAGATCAGCCCTGTGGTTCCACAGGAGATGCCATATATTATATTCATCTAGATCAGCCCTGTGGTTCCACAGGAGATGCCATATATTATATTCATCTAGATCATCCCTTTGGTTCCACAGGAGATGCCATATATTATATTCATCTAGATCAGCCCTGTGGTTCCACAGGAGATGCCATATATTACATTCATCTAGATCAGCCCTGTGGTTCCACAGGAGAAGCCATATATTATATTAATCTAGATCAGCCCTGTGGTTCCACAGGAGATGCCATATATTATATTCATCTAAATCAGCCCTGTGGTTACACAGGAGATGCCATATAGTATATTCATCTAGATCAGCCCTGTGGTTCCACAGGAGATGCCATATATTATATTCATCTAGATCAGCCCTTTGGTTCCACAGGAGATGCCATATATTATATTCATCTAGATCAGCCCTGTGGTTCCACAGGAGATGCCATATATTACATTCATCTAGATCAGCCCTGTGGTTCCATAGGAGATGCCATATATTATATTCATCTAGATCAGCCCTGTGGTTCCAGAGGAGATGCCATATATTATATTCATCTAGCCCTGTGGTTCCACAGGAGATGCCATATATTATATTCATCTAGATCAGCCCTGTGGTTCCAGAGGAGATGCCATATTTACATTCATCTAGATCAGCCCTGTGGTTCCAGAGGAGATGCCATATATTATATTCATCTAGATCAGCCCTGTGGTTCCAGAGGATATGCCATATATTATATTCATCTATATCAGCCTTGTGGTTCCACAGGAGATGCCATATATTATATTAATCTAGATCAGCCCTATGGTTCCGCAGGTGATGCCATATATTATATTCATCTAGATCAGCCCTGTGGTTCCACAGGAGATGCCATATATTATATTCATCTCGATCAGCCCTGTGGTTCCACAGGTGATGCCATATATTAAATTCATCTAGATCAGCCCTGTGGTTCCACAGGAGATGCCATATATTATATTAATCTATCCCTGTGGTTCCAGAGGAGATGCCATATATTATATGCATCTAGATCAGCCATGTGGTTCCACAGGAGATGCCATATATTATATTAATCTAGATCAGCCCTATGGTTCCACAGGTGATGCCATATATTATATTCATCTAGATCAGCCTCGGTCTGGGACGAGGGGGGGGGGGGGGGGGGGGTTTGGGGTGGGGGGGGGGGGAGGAAGGTGGGTCTGGGACGAGGGGGGGGTGTGGGTGAGTCTGGGACATGGGGGGGGGTGTGGGTGGGTCTGGGACATGGGGATGAGGGGGGTGCGGGTGCTTCTGGGACGACGGGGGTGTGGGTGGTGCTGTTTGATGTGCAGTGCTGTGAATTATAGTGCAGCACGTTGTGGACTGTATGGAAGCGGGACAAAATGAATTGACAACCCAAATAATTTCTATGTGTATACAAGTGACATCAATAAGGGATCATAGCTTTCACCTGGATTCACCTGGTCAGTCTGTCATGGAAAGAGCAGGTGTTCATAATGTTTTGTAAACTCAGTGTATACTTGCTAATGGAAGCCTGCTGTTCCCCGGTTGGCCTTCAACTTGAGTTACTTAATGAGAGGGGGCAGCACTGAGCTAGCCTGCATGTTATGTCTAATGGCAGCCTGCAGTACCCCGGTTGGCCTTCAACTTGAGTTACTAAATTAGAGGGGGCAGCACTGAGCTAGCCTGCATGTTATGTCTAATGGCAGCCTGCAGTACCCCGGTTGGCCTTCAACTTGAGTTACTTAATGAGAGGGGGCAGCACTGAGCTAGCCTGCATGTTATGTCTAATGGCAGCCTGCAGTACCCCGGTTGGCCTTCAACTTGAGTTACTTAATGAGAGGGGGCAGCACTGAGCTAGCCTGCATGTTATGTCTAATGGCAGCCTGCAGTACTCCTGTTGGCCTTCAACTTGAGTTACTTAATGAGAGGGGGCAGCACTGAGCTAGCCTGCATGTTATGTCTAATGGCAGCCTGCAGTACCCCAGTTGGCCTTCAACTTGAGTTACTTAATGAGAGGGGGCAGCACTGAGCTAGCCTGCATGTTATGTCTAATGGCAGCCTGCAGTACCCCGGTTGGCCTTCAACTTGAGTTACTTAATGAGAGGGGGCAGCACTGAGCTAGCCTGTAACGTCACTTCCTGGAGTAGCTCAAACTGTCTACATAAATCTCCCACATGAGACGCCATCTTAACCTCCTTCATTTGGCTTCAATTCACATAGGAATTAATGTCATGTGATTGATGTCTTTGTCCATTCATATGGGCCAGAATCCATGGAAGAACAGGAAGTTACCAGGTATCTTTAACTATGTGTCATTTGTTTTTATCCAGGGTCGTCTGAGGTTCAGGTTGTTGGACCGGCTGACCGAGTCGTTGCCTTAGCTGGTGATGACATCATTCTACCATGTTCCCTGAAACCCAGTGTCAATGCTGAGGACATGGTAGTGCAGTGGACAAGATTGAACCTGAAAACATGGAACGTCCATTTGTACCGTCAAGGTCGAGACTCCAATGAGGATCAGTTTCCATCCTACAAGGGAAGGACATCAATGTTTCATGAAGAACTGAAGAACGGCAACGTCTCCTTAAAGCTGACCAGAGTTACTCTCTCTGATGCTGGAAGATACAGGTGCTTCATTCCAACACTGACCAGCCAGGTGAAGGAAACCACCGTTCAACTCTTTGTTGGTGAGTCATGAATACTGGAGATGTGATCAGAGGTTGTATTGGTAAATCTGGCTACATGATTGGCTGCTATCAACATGTCTTCCTCCCTCATCATTCCTTCCTCTGTTAGAGATCATGTATTCAGCTGGTCTTCCTCCCTCATCATTCCTTCCTCTGTTATAGATCATGTATTCAGCTGGTCTTCCTCCCTCATCATTCCTTCCTCTGTTATAGATCATGTATTCAGCTGGTCTTCCTCCCTCATCATTCCTTCCTCTGTTAGAGATCATGTATTCAGCTGGTCTTCCTCCCTCATCATTCCTTCCTCTGTTAGAGATCATGTATTCAGCTGCTCAGCACACAGCCTTTACAACACACTCCTCACACATCAAAACCTCCCACACTGTCACACTGTCTGTGTCCTAATATTCCTACTACCTGCTGTTGACTCACCGCTGTGTCCTAATATTCCTACTACCTACTGTTGACTCACTGCTGTGTCCCAATTTTCCTACTACCTACTGTTGACTCACTTCTGTGTCCCAATATTCCTACTACCTACTGTTGACTCACAGTAGTTACTATGTACTAATAGTGATACATACTATAGAGAAGGTATTGTCTAGTCAACAGCATTGTGCTGCTTTGTTAATTGATTTGTCCAAGGCTTTTGACACAGTGAATTATTGATGTCTTTCAAGTAAAGCTGTTGCTGGTTTAATGATTATCTCATTGTTACATCACAATGTATTCAGGTTGATGACATGTTAATACTGGAGTGCTGCAGGGTTCTGTTAATACTGGAGTGCTGCAGGGTTCTGTTAATACTGGAGTGCTGCAGGGTTCTGTTAATACTGGAGTGCTGCAGGGTTCTGTTAATACTGGAGTGCTGCAGGGTTCTGTTAATACTGGAGTGCTGCAGGGTTCTGTTAATACTGGAGTGCTGCAGGGTTCTGTTAATACTGGAGTGCTGCAGGGTTCTGTTAATACTGGGGTGCTGCAGGGTTCTGTTCATGACTTCTGACCATCTTTCTGTTAATACTGGAGTGCTGCAGGGTTCTGTTCTTGGGCTGTTATTGTTCACTATCTATGTAAATAACTTGTGTGAAAACATTGCAGATGAAAGGTCCCTCTATATGCAGACGAGACACCACCTATAGCGCTGATCCCACACTAGATCAGGAAGTGTTTAATGTTGTTGATGAGGTATTTCTCAAATAGCAGGAAGTGTTTAATGTTGTTGATTATGTATTTCTCAAATAGCAGGAAGTGTTTAATGTTGTTGATGAGGTATTTCTCAAATAGTAGGAAGTGTTTAATGTTGTTGATTATGTATTTCTCAAATAGCAGGAAGTGTTTAATGTTGATTGGGTATTTCTCAAATAGCAGGAAGTGTTTAATGTTGTTGATGAGGTATTTCTCAAATAGCAGTAAGTGTTTAATGTTGTTGATTATGTATTTCTCAAATAGCAGGAAGTGTTTAATGTTGTTGATTATGTATTTCTCAAATAGCAGGAAGTGTTTAATGTTGTTGATTATGTATTTCTCAAATAGCAGGAAGTGTTTAATGTTGTTGATGAGGTATTTCTCAAATAGCAGGAAGTGTTTAATGTTGTTGATTATGTATTTCTCAAATAGCAGGAAGTGTTTAATGTTGTTGATGAGGTATTTCTCAAATAGTAGGAAGTGTTTAATGTTGTTGATTATGTATTTCTCAAATAGCAGGAAGTGTTTAATGTTGATTGGGTATTTCTCAAATAGCAGGAAGTGTTTAATGTTGTTGATGAGGTATTTCTCAAATAGCAGTAAGTGTTTAATGTTGTTGATTATGTATTTCTCAAATAGCAGGAAGTGTTTAATGTTGTTGATTATGTATTTCTCAAATAGCAGGAAGTGTTTAATGTTGTTGATTATGTATTTCTCAAATAGCAGGAAGTGTTTAATGTTGTTGATGAGGTATTTCTCAAATAGCAGGAAGTGTTTAATGTTGTTGATTATGTATTTCTCAAATAGCAGGAAGTGTTTAATGTTGTTGATTATGTATTTCTCAAATAGCAGGAAGTGTTTAATGTTGTTGATTATGTATTTCTCAAATAGCAGGAAGTGTTTAATGTTGTTGATTATGTATTTCTCAAATAGCAGGAAGTGTTTAATGTTGTTGATGAGGTATTTCTCAAATAGCAGGAAGTGTTTAATGTTGTTGATTAGGTATTTCTCAAATAGCAGGAAGTGTTTAATGTTGTTGATTATGTATTTCTCAAATAGCAGGAAGTGTTTAATGTTGTTGATGAGGTATTTCTCAAATAGCAGGAAGTGTTTAATGTTGTTGATTAGGTATTTCTCAAATAGCAGGAAGTGTTTAATGTTGTTGATGAGGTATTTCTCAAACAGCAGGAAGTGTTTAATGTTGTTGATTAGGTATTTCTCAAATAGCAGGAAGTGTTTAATGTTGTTGATTATGTATTTCTCAAATAGCAGGAAGTGTTTAATGTTGTTGATGAGGTATTTCTCAAATAGCAGGAAGTGTTTAATGTTGTTGATTATGTATTTCTCAAATAGCAGGAAGTGTTTAATGTTGTTGATGAGGTATTTCTCAAACAGCAGGAAGTGTTTAATGTTGTTGATTATGTATTTATCAAATAGCAGGAAGTGTTTAATGTTGTTGATGAGGTATTTCTCAAATAGCAGGAAGTGTTTAATGTTGTTGATTATGTACTTCTCAAATAGCAGGAAGTGTTTAATGTTGTTGATGAGGTATTTCTCAAATAGCAGGAAGTGTTTAATGTTGTTGATTATGTATTTCTCAAATAGCAGGAAGTGTTTAATGTTGTTGATGAGGTATTTCTCAAACAGCAGGAAGTGTTTCAGATAATCACTTATCAACAAGCATCACCACTACCTGCTCATCAACCCTGTCTCAGATAATCACTTATCAACAAGCATCATCACTACCTGCTCATCAACCCTGTCTCAGATAATCACTTATCAACAAGCATCACCACTACCTGCTCATCAACCCTGTCTCAGATAATCACTTATCAACAAGCATCACCACTACCTGCTCATCAACCCTGTCTCAGATAATCACTTATCAACAAGCATCACCACTACCTGCCCATCAACCCTGTCTCAGATAATCACTTATCAACAAGCATCACCACTACCTGCTCATCAACCCTGTCTCAGATAATCACTTATCAACAAGCATCACCACTACCTGCCCATCAACCCTGTCTCAGATAATCACTTATCAACAAGCCACTAGAGTGTCATCAAGTAGGGATGTCTTTTAATCATTATAATACACGGAAATACATGACCAAAGGTATGTGGACACCTGCTCGTCTACCTGTCTCAGATAATCACTTATCAGATAGTCATATATCAAAAGATCTAACCAACACATCACCGTATATCAACACTAGACACTCTACCATGCTGCTGTTAGATTGGTAACCAACACTAGACACTCTACCATACTGCTGTTAGATTGGTAACCAACACTAGACACTCTACCATGCTGCTGTTAGATTGGTAACCAACACTAGACACTCTACCATACTGCTGTTAGATTGGTAACCAACACTAGACACTCTACCATGCTGCTGTTAGATTGGTAACCAACACTAGACACTCTACCATGCTGCTGTTAGATTGGTAACCAACACTAGACACTCTACCATGCTGCTGTTAGATTGGTAACCAACACTAGACACTCTACCATGCTGCTGTTAGATTGGTAACCAACACTAGACACTCTACCATGCTGCTGTTAGATTGGTAACCAACACTAGACACTCTACCATGCTGCTGTTAGATTGGTAACCAACACTAGACACTCTACCATACTGCTGTTAGATTGGTAACCAACACTAGACACTCTACCATGCTGCTGTTAGATTGGTAACCAACACTAGACACTCTACCATGCTGCTGTTAGATTGGTAACCAACACTAGACACTCTACCATGCTGCTGTTAGATTGGTAACCAACACTAGACACTCTACCATGCTGCTGTTAGATTGGTAACCAACACTAGACACTCTACCATGCTGTTGTTAGATTGGTAACCAACACTAGACACTCTACCATGCTGCTGTTAGATTGGTAACCAACACTAGACACTCTACCATGCTGTTGTTAGATTGGTAACCAACACTAGACACTCTACCATGCTGCTGTTAGACTGGTAACCAACACTAGACACTCTACCATACTGCTGTTAGATTGGTAACCAACACTAGACACTCTACCATGCTGCTGTTAGATTGGTAACCAACACTAGACACTCTACCATGCTGCTGTTAGATTGGTAACCAACACTAGACACTCTACCATGCTGCTGTTAGATTGGTAACCAACACTAGATACTCTACCATGCTGCTGTTAGATTGGTAACCAACACTAGACACTCTACCATGCTGCTGTTAGATTGGTAACCAACACTAGACACTCTACCATGCTGCTGTTAGATTGGTAACCAACACATCACTGTATATCATCCTTACCTGGAAGGTGACAGACTCAGACTAATGTGGTGTTTGTTTTTCGCCTAATGCAACATGGGTAGCATGTTGTCCAAAACTTTTGACTCGTCTGTCCACAACAAGAAAACGTATTTTTTGGCTTTATCATAATAATGCCAAGAGTGTGCAAAGCTGTCATCGAGGTTATTTGAAGAATATCAAATATATTTAGATTTTTTAACACTTTTTTGGTTACTACCTGATTCCATATGTGTTATTTCATAGTTGTGATGTCCACTATTATTCTACGATGTAGAAAATAGTCAAAATAAAGAAAATCCCTTGAATGAGGTTTTGTTCTAATCCCGGTGGTGTATATTCATTCTTTGGAAATATCGATTATATCGAAGGTTTTGGTTGAAGAAGTGTAGGTGCATCTTCATATCTCAGTCAATAGAAAAATCATCAGAAAAAATCTTATCTTATCTTGTATCTGACTGGAACAATAACTGAGACCTAACAAAGCTGAGTTTCTGAGTATATAACTGAGTGATATGAATCTTGGTAAGACAAAGTCATCTGGTAAACGTGTTAGTCATTACTCTATAATCCACTTTCAGTAGTTAGTTCTTTACTTATTGAAGTTTTACTAACCATGTTTGTATTATGGGTTTACATCCATTTCCTGGTTATTCTATACAGTATTTACAATGACATCATCCACAGACTTCTGGAGCTGGAGGTTAAAATCCCTTAAAAGGCAAAGAGCCTCAAAGAACAAAGAAGGACTTTAATTATGTTGGTGTTTTTTGTTAAATGTCTGTTCTGCCCCCAGGCTCTCATTATATATACTGTATCTAATGTATACAATAACTATGTATTGAATGTGTAATGTATACATTAACTATGTATTGAATGTCTGTTCTGCCCCCAGGCTCTCACTCTATATACTGTATCTAATGTATACACTAACTATGTATGTAATGTGTAATGTATACAATAACTGTGTATTGAATGTGTAATGTATACAAGAACTATGTATTGAATGTGTCATGTATACAATAACTATGTATTTAATGTCTGTTCTGCCCACATGCTCAATCACTCTATATAATGTATACACTAACTATGTATTGAATGTGTAATGTATACAATAACTATGTATTTAATTTGTAATGTATACTATTTATTTTCACCTTTATTTAACCAGGTAGGCTAGTTGAGAACAAGTTCTCATTTACAACTGCGACCTGGCCAAGATAAAGCAAAGCAGTGCGACACAAACAACAACACAGAGTTTGTTGGAGATTTCCCAGTCATCTGATGGTTCTCAGTACCTATACTGTTCTCTCTTGAAGTAGAAAGAATAATGGATATCAGTTTAAATATTAGACATGTGTCAGCAGAATGAAGGCTAAACCCATGTGAGTGTACAAAGCTGGATCAACATCAAATTGACCATTGGACATGTAAAGAACAGAACGTAAGCAGAATATGTGTGGATTAAGCAAGGTAAACCAACAAGACTTGTCTGGTCTGGGCCATGGTCTGGGCCATGTCTGATCTTGTGAAGGCTACTGGACACACATGGGTTAATCACACATAGAAAACATCAGTCTGATCTTGTGAAGAACTTTGGACAGGAATATTAGCTAATCAGTGATAGGCACCAGTAGGGGTTTGCATGTCATGCCACTCTCTTGTCTTTGGCATCAGCATCTCAGCCAGTGATCTCTGTTTTATCTTGTATCTGTGTAGGTGCTGTATCTCAGCCAGTAATCTCTGTTTTATCTTGTATCTGTAGGTGCTGTATCTCAGCCAGTGATCTCTGTTTTATCTTGTATCTGTAGGTGCTGTATCTCAGCCAGTGATCTCTGTTTTATCTTGTATCTGTAGGTGCTGTATCTCAGCCAGTGATCTCTGTTTTATCATGTATCTGTAGGTGCTGTATCTCAGCCAGTGATCTGTTTTATCTTGTATCTGTGTAGGTGCTGTATCTCAGCCAGTGATCTCTGTATTATCTTGTATCTGTGTAGGTGCTGTATCCCAACCAGTGATCTCTGTTTTATCTTGTATCTGTGTAGGTGCTGTATCTCAGCCAGTGATCTCTGTTTTATCTTGTATCTGTGTAGGTGCTGTATCTCAGCCAGTGATCTCTGTTTTATCTTGTTTCTGTGGAGGTGATGTATCTCAGCCAGTGATCTCTGTTTTATCTTGTATCTGTGTAGGTGCTGTATCTCAGCCAGTGATCTCTGTTTTATCTTGTATCTGTGTAGGTGCTGTATCTCAGCCAGTGATCTCTGTTTTATCTTGCATCTGTGTAGGTGCTGTGTCTCAGCCAGTGATCTCTGTTTTATCTTGTATCTGTGTAGGTGCTGTATCTCAGCCAGTGATCTCTGTTTTATCTTGTATCTGTGTAGGTGCTGTATCTCAGCCAGTGATCTCTGATTTATCTTGTATCTCAGCCAGTGATCTCTGTTTTATCTTGTATCTGTGTAGGTGCTGTATCTCAGCCAGTGATCTCTGTTTTATCTTGTATCTGTGTAGGTTCTGTGTCTCAGCCAGTGATCTCTGTTTTATCTTGTATCTGTGTAGGTGCTGTATCTCAGCCAGTGATCTCTGTTTTATCTTGTATCTGTGTAGGTGCTGTATCTCAGCCAGTGATCTCTGATTTATCTTGTATCTCAGCCAGTGATCTCTGTTTTATCTTGTATCTGTGTAGGTGCTGTATCTCAGCTAGTGATATCTGTTTTATCTTGTATCTGTGTAGGTGCTGTACCTCAGCCAGTGATCTCTGTTTTATCTTGTATCTTATTAGGTGCTGTATCTCAGCTAGTGATATCTGTTTTATCTTGTATCTGTGTAGGTGCTGTATCTCAGCCAGTGATCTCTGTTTTATCTTGTATCTGTTTAGGTGCTGTATCTCAGCCAGTGATCTCTGTTTTATCTTGTATCTGTGTAGGTGCTGTATCTCAGCCAGTGATCTCTGTTTTATCTTGTATCTGTAGGTGCTGTATCTCAGCCAGTGATCTCTGTTTTATCTTGTATCTGTGTAGGTGCTGTATCTCAGCCAGTGATCTCTGTTTTATCTTGTATCTGTGTAGGTGCTGTATCTCAGCCAGTGATCTCTGTTTTATCTTGTATCTGTGTAGGTGCTGTATCTCAGCCAGTGATCTCTGATTTATCTTGTATCTCAGCCAGTGATCTCTGTTTTATCTTGTATCTGTGTAGGTGCTGTATCTCAGCCAGTGATCTCTGTTTTATCTTGTATCTGTGTAGGTTCTGTGTCTCAGCCAGTGATCTCTGTTTTATCTTGTATCTGTGTAGGTGCTGTATCTCAGCCAGTGATCTCTGTTTTATCTTGTATCTGTGTAGGTGCTGTATCTCAGCCAGTGATCTCTGATTTATCTTGTATCTCAGCCAGTGATCTCTGTTTTATCTTGTATCTGTGTAGGTGCTGTATCTCAGCTAGTGATATCTGTTTTATCTTGTATCTGTGTAGGTGCTGTATCTCAGCCAGTGATCTCTGTTTTATCTTGTATCTGTTTAGGTGCTGTATCTCAGCTAGTGATCTCTGTTTTATCTTGTATCTGTGTAGGTGCTGTATCTCAGCCAGTGATCTCTGTTTTATCTTGTATCTGTGTAGGTGCTGTATCTCAGCCAGTGATCTCTGTTTTATCTTGTATCTGTGTAGGTGCTGTATCTCAGCCAGTGATCTCTGTTTTATCTTGTATCTGTGTAGGTGCTGTATCTCAGCCAGTGATCTCTGATTTATCTTGTATCTCAGCCAGTGATCTCTGTTTTATCTTGTATCTGTGTAGGTGCTGTATCTCAGCTAGTGATATCTGTTTTATCTTGTATCTGTGTAGGTGCTGTACCTCAGCCAGTGATCTCTGTTTTATCTTGTATCTTATTAGGTGCTGTATCTCAGCTAGTGATATCTGTTTTATCTTGTATCTGTGTAGGTGCTGTATCTCAGCCAGTGATCTCTGTTTTATCTTGTATCTGTTTAGGTGCTGTATCTCAGCCAGTGATCTCTGTTTTATCTTGTATCTGTGTAGGTGCTGTATCTCAGCCAGTGATCTCTGTTTTATCTTGTATCTGTAGGTGCTGTATCTCAGCCAGTGATCTCTGTTTTATCTTGTATCTGTGTAGGTGCTGTATCTCAGCCAGTGATCTCTGTTTTATCTTGTATCTGTGTAGGTGCTGTATCTCAGCCAGTGATCTCTGTTTTATCTTGTATCTGTGTAGGTGCTGTATCTCAGCCAGTGATCTCTGATTTATCTTGTATCTCAGCCAGTGATCTCTGTTTTATCTTGTATCTGTGTAGGTGCTGTATCTCAGCCAGTGATCTCTGTTTTATCTTGTATCTGTGTAGGTTCTGTGTCTCAGCCAGTGATCTCTGTTTTATCTTGTATCTGTGTAGGTGCTGTATCTCAGCCAGTGATCTCTGTTTTATCTTGTATCTGTGTAGGTGCTGTATCTCAGCCAGTGATCTCTGATTTATCTTGTATCTCAGCCAGTGATCTCTGTTTTATCTTGTATCTGTGTAGGTGCTGTATCTCAGCTAGTGATATCTGTTTTATCTTGTATCTGTGTAGGTGCTGTATCTCAGCCAGTGATCTCTGTTTTATCTTGTATCTGTTTAGGTGCTGTATCTCAGCTAGTGATCTCTGTTTTATCTTGTATCTGTGTAGGTGCTGTATCTCAGCCAGTGATCTCTGTTTTATCTTGTATCTGTTTAGGTGCTGTATCTCAGCCAGTGATCTCTGTTTTATCTTGTATCTGTGTAGGTGCTGTATCTCAGCCAGTGATCTCTGTTTTATCTTGTATCTGTGTAGGTGCTGTATCTCAGCCAGTGATCTCTGTTTTATCTTGTATCTGTTTAGGTGCTGTATCTCAGCCAGTGATCTCTGTTTTATCTTGTATCTGTGTAGGTGCTGTATCTCAGCCAGTGATCTCTGTTTTATCTTGTATCTGTAGGTGCTGTATCTCAGCCAGTGATCTCTGTTTTATCTTGTATCTGTGTAGGTGCTGTATCTCAGCCAGTGATCTCTGTTTTATCTTGTATCTGTGTAGGTGCTGTATCTCAGCCAGTGATCTCTGTTTTATCTTGTATCTGTGTAGGTGCTGTATCTCAGCCAGTGATCTCTATTGTTGGAACCAAAGGCTGGGGGTTCGTCCTGAAGTGTGAGTCTGGAGGCTGGTTTCCTGAACCTGAGATGGAGTGGCTGGACAGTTCTGGAACCATCCTCCCTGCTGATGGACCTCCAGAGAGACACAGGGACTCAGAGGGCCTCTACGCTGTGAGACAACATGTCACCGTGGACCAGACTGACACCAACAGGTTCACCTGTAGAGTTAATCAGCAGGAGATCAACCACCTGAAGGAGACAGAGATTCATGTCCCAGGTGAGGTCTTAATTGTTTAACCCAAATACCTGAGACCCCTAGTTAGTTAGACTAGTTAGTGGAGGACGGTTTCCTAAGGGATGACCTTATTGGTCTGTGTTCAGTAGTATTTATAAATGATGCTTTACTTCCTGTACAGTATATATGTAGTGTTGTAATGGTTTGACATGACTTCTCTGTTTCAGATGAGGTGTTTCCTATATTAACCTACGGGTGGAAGGTTGGTCTGTCAATAGCAGCAGCAGCTGTTGTAGTTCTTGCAGCTTCAGCTGGTGTCTACAAGTGGAGAAAACATACTGGTGAGTTTAACCTTGATCTCTGACTGGTCCTTGATGTCTAATCATTAAGAGCACTTGGAATGACCCATATACTGTCCATTAGACTCTATTCATTTATACCAGGTTACCTTCAGACCAGTCCTGTATTAGATCAGGATATTACTAGGAATGACCCATATACTGTCCATTAGACTCTATTAATTTATACCAGGTTACCTGCAGACCAGTCCTGTATTAGATCAGGATATAACTAGGAATGACCCATATGCTGACCATTAGACTCTATTCATTTATACCAGGTTACCTTCAGACCAGTCCTTTATTAGATCAGGATATAACTAGGAATGACCCATATACTGTCCATTAGACTCTATTCATTTATACCAGGTTACCTTCAGACCAGTCCTGTATTAGATCAGGATATAACTAGAAATGACCCATATACTGTCCATTAGACTCTATTCATTTATACCAGGTTACCTTCAGACCAGTCCTGTATTAGATCAGGATATAACTAGGAATGACCCATATACTGTCCATTAGACTCTATTCATTTATACCAGGTTACCTTCAGACCAGTGCTGTATTAGATCAGGATATAACTAGGAATGACCCATATACTGTCCATTAGACTCTATTCATTTATACCA
This sequence comes from Salvelinus alpinus, assembly GCF_045679555.1. Classification (NCBI taxonomy): domain Eukaryota; kingdom Metazoa; phylum Chordata; class Actinopteri; order Salmoniformes; family Salmonidae; genus Salvelinus; species Salvelinus alpinus. The sequence continues at coordinate 39,961,082 of NC_092116.1, read as the reverse complement.
GGTTACCTTCAGACCAGTCCTGTATTAGATCAGGATATAACTAGGAATGACCCATATACTGTCCATTAGACTCTATTCATTTATACCAGGTTACCTTCAGACCAGTCCTGTATTATATCAGGATATAACTAGGAATGACCCATATACTGTCCATTAGACTCTATTCATTTATACCAGGTTACCTTCAGACCAGTCCTGTATTAGATCAGGATATAACTAGGAATGACCCATATACTGTCCATTAGACTCTATTCATTTATACCAGGTTACCTTCAGACCAGTCCTGTATTAGATCAGGATATAACTAGGAATGACCCATATACTGTCCATTAGACTCTATTCATTTATACCAGGTTACCTTCAGACCAGTCCTGTATTAGATCAGGATATAACTAGGAATGACCCATATACTGTCCATTAGACTCTATTCATTTATACCAGGTTACCTTCAGACCAGTCCTGTATTAGAAAGATCAGGATATAACTAGGAATGACCCATATACTGTCCATTGGACTCTATTCATTTATACCAGGTTACCTTCAGACCAGACCTGTATTAGATCAGGATATAACTAGGAATGACCCATATACTGTCCATTAGACTCTATTAATTTATACCAGGTTACCTTCAGACCAGTCCTGTATTAGATCAGGATATAACTAGGAATGACCCATATACTGTCCATTAGACTCTATTCATTTATACCAGGTTACCTTCAGACCAGTCCTGTATTAGATCAGGATATAACTAGGAATGACCCATATACTGTCCATTAGACTCTATTCATTTATACCAGGTTACCTTCAGACCAGTCCTGTATTAGATCAGGATATAACTAGGAATGACTCATATACTGTCCATTAGACTCTATTCATTTATACCAGGTTACCTTCAGACCAGTCCTGTATTAGATCAGGATATAACTAGGAATGACCCATATACTGTCCATTAGACTCTATTCATTTATACCAGGTTACCTTCAGACCAGTCCTGTATTAGATCAGGATATAACTAGGAATGACTCATATACTGTCCATTAGACTCTATTCATTTATACCAGGTTACCTTCAGACCAGACCTGTATTAGATCAGGATATAACTAGGAATGACCCATATACTGTCCATTAGACTCTATTCATTTATACCAGGTTACCTTCAGACCAGTCCTGTATTAGATCAGGATATAACTAGGAATGACCCATATACTGTCCATTAGACTCTATTCATTTATACCAGGTTACCTTCAGACCAGTCCTGTATTAGATCAGGATATAACTAGGAATGACCCATATACTGTCCATTAGACTCTATTCATTTATACCAGGTTACCTTCAGACCAGTCCTGTATTAGATCAATATATAACTAGTAATGACCCATATACTGTCTATTAGACTCTATTCATTTATACCAGGTTACCTTCAGACCAGTCCTGTATTAGATTAGGATATAACTAGGAATGGCCGATATACTGTCCATTAGACTCTATTTATACCAGGTTACCTTCAGACCAGTCCTGTATTAGATTAGGATATAACTAGGAATGACCCATATACTGTCCATTAGACTCTATTCATTTATACCAGGTTACCTTCAGACCAGTCCTGTATTAGATCAGGATTTAACTAGGAATGACCCATATACTGTCCATTAGACTCTATTCATTTCTATTCAGATTTTAGAATAGAGAGGGAGTAGTCTGTCTTCATGTTCTAGTACCCATAATAGAACTTAGGAAGAAACCTAGAGAGGAAACAGGCTCTGAGGGGTGACCACTCCTCTACTGGCTGTACTGGGTAGACCAGAGGAACCAGGCTCTGAGGGGTGTCAGTCCTCTACTGGCTGTACTGGGTAGACCAGAGGAACCAGGCTCTGAGGGGTGACCAGTCCTCTACTGGCTGTACTGGGTAGAGAGGAACCCGGCTCTGAGGGGTGACCAGTCCTCTACTGACTGTACTGGGTAGACCAGAGGAACCAGGCTTTGAGGGGTGACCAGACCTCTACTGGCTGTACTGGGTAGACCAGAGGACCCAGGGTCTGAGGGGTGACCAGTCCTCTACTGGCTGTACTGGGTAGAGAGGAACCAGGCTCTGTGGGGTGACCAGTCCTCTACTGGCTGTACTGGGTAGAGAGGAACCAGGCTCTGAGGGGTGACCAGTCCTCTACTGGCTGTACTGGGTAGACAAGAGGAACCAGGCTCTGAGGGGTGACCAGTCCTCTACTGGCTATACTGGGTAGACCAGAGGACCCAGGCTCTGAGGGGTGACCAGTCCACTACTGGCTGTACTGGGTAGAGACGAACCAGGCTCTGAGGGGTGACCAGTCCTCTACTGACTGTACTGGGTAGACCAGAGGAACCAGGCTCTGAGGGGTGACCAGCCCTCTACTGGCTGTACTGGGTAGACCAGAGGATCCAGGCTCTGAGGGGTGACCAGTACTCTACTGGCTGTACTGGGTAGACCAGAGGAACCAGGCTCTGAGGGGTGACCAGTCCTCTACTGGCTGTACTGGGTAGAGAGGAACCAGGCTCTGCGGGGTGACCAGTCCTCTACTAGCTGTACTGGGTAGAGAGGATCCAGGCTCTGAGGGGTGACCAGTCCTCTACTGACTGTACTGGGTAGAGAGGAACCAGGCTCTGAGGGGTGACCAGTCCTCTACTGGCTGTACAGGGTAGACCAGAGGAACCAGGCTCTGAGGGGTGACCAGTCCTCTACTGGCTGTACTGGGTAGAGAGGAACCAGGCTCTGAGGGGTGACCAGTCCTCTACTGGCTGTACTAGGTAGAGAGGAACTTGACTGGCTTGCACAGAGCCCTGACCTCAACCTCATCGAACACCTTTGGGATGAATTGGAACGCCGATTGCGAGCCAGGCCTAATCGCCAGCATCAATCGATCAATCAAATGTATTTTTGAATCCCTTTTTACATCAGCCGATGTCACAAAGTGCTGTACAGAAACCCAGCCTAAAACCCAAACAGCAAGCAATGCAGATGTAGAAGCACAGTGGCTAGGAAAAACTCCCTTGAAAGGCAGGAACCTAGGAAGATGCCTAGAGAGGAACCAGGCTCTGAGGGGTGACCAGTCCTCTACTGGCTGTACTGGGTAGACCAGCAGATCCAGGCTCTGATGGGTGACCAGACCTCTACTGGCTGTACTGGGTAGAGAGGACCCAGGCTCTGAGGGGTGACCAGTCCTCACTGGCTGTGCTGGGTAGAGAGGAACCAGGCTCTTCACGTACTGTCTATGTTCCTGTCTGTCTGTCTATGTCCCTGTCTGTCTGTCTGTCTGTCTGTCTGTCTGTCAGTCTCTCTCTGTCTGTCTATGTACCTGTCTGTCTGTCCATGTTCCTGTCTGTCTGTCTATGTACCTGTCTGTCTGTCTATGTTCCGGTCTGTCTATGTTCCTATCTGTCTGTCTATCTATGTTCCTGTCTGTCTGTCTATGTTCCTGTCTGTCTGTCTATGTTCCTGTCTGTCTGTCTTTGTTCCTGTCTGTCTGTCTATGTAGCTGTCTCTCTGTCTCTCTGTCTATGTACCTTTCTGTCTGTCTATCTATGTTCCTGTCTGTCTATCTATGTTCCTGTCTGTCTGTCTATGTTCCTGTCTGTCTATCTATGTTCCTGTCTGTCTGTCTATGTCCCTGTCTGTCTGTCTATGTTCCTGTCTGTCTGTCTATATTTATTTTTGACAAGTTGAGTGAATATATTTTCCCCGCCCTAGATGAACTCAATAAAAACCTGACTGGACAGCTGGGTAAGTGTTGTCTCTGTGTTTACTATATTCATGTCATTTTCAACATTACCAACATTATCAAAGGAAATAGAGGAAATTACCCATAATACATCATGTTTTTTCTACTGTCTATAGAGAATAGAGAGGATGTAGTCCGTCTTCATGTTCTAGTACCCATAATACATCATGTTTTATCTACTGTCTACAGAGGAGGTCAGAATAGAGAGGATGTAGTCTGTCTTCATGTTCTGGTACCCATAATACATCATGTTTTATCTACTGTCTACAGAGGAGGTCAGAATAGAGAGGATGTAGTCTGTCTTCATGTTCTATTTCCCATAATACATCATGTTTTATCTTCTGTCTACAGACAAGGTCACAAGAGAGAAGGGTGAGTTGCACAACTGCATGTATTTCATTGATTTAGGTGATATCACTTTCCTTAAAAAATATATACGAAAATATATATGACTCAATGATTATTTAAGTGAAAACACTTTCCTTTAAAGATATATACACTATATATTACACAGATTAACTACACTATATATTACACTGATTAACTACACGATATATTACACTGATTAACTACACTATATTTTACACTGATTAACTACACTATATATTACAGTGGTTAACTACACTATATATTATACTGATTAACTACACTATATATTACACTGATTAACTACACTATATATTACACTGATTAACTACACTATATATTACACTGCTTAACTACACTTTATATTACACTGATTAACTACACCATATATTATACTGATTAACTACACTATATATTACACTGATTAACTACACTATATATTACACAGGCTAACTACACTATATATTACACTGATTAACTACACGATATATTACACTGATTAACTACACTATATATTACACTGATTAACTACACTATATATTACACTGATTAACTACACTATATATTACACTGATTAACTATACTATATATTACACTGATTAACTACGCTATATATACAAAAGTATGTGGACAACTCTTTAAATTAGTAGATTCTATTTCAGCCACACCCGTTGCTGACAGGTGTATAAAATCAAGCACACAGCCATGCAATCTCCATAGACAAACAGTGTCAGTAGAATGGCCTTACTGAAGAGCTCAGTGACTTTCAACGTGGCACTGTCTTAGGATGCCACCTTTCTATAAGTCAGTTCGTCAAGTTTCTGCCCTGCTAGAGCTGCCCCGGTCAAGTGTAAGTGCTGTTATTGTGGAGTGGAAACATCTAGGAGCAAAAATGTCTCAGCCGTTTAGTGGTAGGCCACAGAATCTCACAGAATGGGACCGCCAAGTGTTGAAGGCCGTAAAAATCGTCTGTCCTCGGTTGCAACACTCACTACAGAGTTCCAAACTGCCTTTGGATGCAACGTCAACACAATAACTGTTTGTCTGGAGCTTCATGAAATGGGTTTCCGTGGCCGAGCAGCTGCATACAAGCCTAAGATCACCATGCTCAATGCCAAACGTAGGGTGGAGTGGTGTAAAGCTCGCCGCCATTGGACTTTGGACTAGTGGAAATACGTTCTCAGAAGTGATGAATCACGCTTCACCATCTGGCAGTCTGACAGATGAATCTGGGTTTGGCGGATGCCAGGAGAACACCACCTTCCCCAATGCATAGTGCCAACTGTAAAGTTTGGTGGAGGAGGAATAATGGTCTGGGGCTGTTTTTCATGGTTCGGGCTAGGCCCCTTAGTTCCAGTGAAGGGAAATCTAAACCTTACAGGATACAATGACATTCTAGACGATTCTGTGCTTCCAACTTTGTGGCAACAGTTTGGGGAAGGTCCTTTCCTGTTTCAGTATGACAATGTCCCTGTGCACAAAGCGAGGTCCATACAAAAATGGTTTGTTGAGATCAGTGTGGAACAACTTGACTGGCCTGCACAGAGCCCTGACCTCAACCTCATCGAACACCTTTGGGATGAATTGGAACGCCGACTGCGAGCCAGGCCTAATCGCCCAGCATCAATCGATCAATCAAATGTATTTATGAAGCCCTTTTTACATCAGCTGATGTGACAAAGTGCTCTACAGAAACCCAGCCTAAAACCCCAAACAGCAAGCAATGCAGATGTAGAAGCACAGTGGCTAGGAAAAACTCCCTTGAAAGGCAGGAACCTAGGAAGATGCCTAGAGAGGAACCAGGCTCTGAGGGGTGACCAGTCCTCTACTGGCTGTACTGGGTAGACCAGCAGATCCAGGCTCTGATGGGTGACCAGACCTCTACTGGCTGTACTGGGTAGAGAGGAACCAGGTTCTGAGGGGTGACCAGTCCTCACTGGCTGTACTGGGTAGAGAGGACCCAGGCTCTGAGGGGTGACCAGTCCTCACTGGCTGTACTGGGTAGAGAGGACCCAGGCTCTGAGGGGTGACCAGTCCTCACTGGCTGTACTGGGTAGAGAGGAACCAGGCTCTGAGGGGTGACCAGTCCTCACTGGCTGTGCTGGGTAGAGAGGAACCAGGCTCTTCACGTACTGTCTATGTTCCTGTCTGTCTGTCTATGTCCCTGTCTGTCTGTCTCTCTCTGTCTGTCTATGTACCTGTCTGTCTGTCCATGTTCCTGTCTGTCTCTGTCTGTCTATGTACCTGTCTGTCTATGTACCTGTCTGTCTGTGTATGTTCCTGTCTGTCTATGTACCTGTCTGTCTGTCTGTCTGTATGTCTATGTACCTGTCTGTCTCTCTCTGTCTGTCTATGTACCTGTCTGTCTGTCCATGTTCCTGTCTGTCTATGTCCCTGTCTGTCTGTCTGTCTATGTTCCTGTCTGTCTATGTTCCTGTCTGTCTGTCTGTCTATCTATGTCCCTGTCTGTCTGTCTATGTTCCTGTCTCACTGTCTATGTACCTGTCTGTCTGTCTCTCTGTCTATGTACCTTTCTGTCTGTCTATCTATGTTCCTGTCTGTCTGTCTATGTTCCTGTCTGTCTGTCTATGTTACTGTCTGTCCGTCTATGTCCCTGTCTGTCCGTCTATGTCCCTGTCTGTCTGTCTATATTTATTTTTGACAAGTTGAGTGAATATATTTTCCCCGCCCTAGATGAACTCAATAAAAACCTGACTGGACAGCTGGGTAAGTGTTGTCTCTGTGTTTACTATATTCATGTCATTTTCAACATGACAACATTATCAAAGGAAATAGAGGAAATTACCCATAATACATCATGTTTTTTCTACTGTCTACAGAGGAGGTCAGAATAGAGAGGATGTAGTCTGTCTTCATGTTCTAGTACCCATAATACATCATGTTTTATCTACTGTCTACAGAGGAGGTCAGAATAGAGAGGATGTAGTCTGTCTTCATGTTCTAGTACCCATAATACATCATGTTTTATCTACTGTCTACAGAGGAGGTCAGAATAGAGAGGATGTAGTCTGTCTTCATGTTCTAGTACCCATAATACATCATGTTTTATCTACTGTCTACAGAGGAGGTCAGAATAGAGAGGATGTAGTCTGTCTTCATGTTCTATTTCCCATAATGCATCATGTTTTATCTTCTGTCTACAGAGGAGGTCAGAATAGAGAGGATGTAGTCTGTCTTCATGTTCTAGTACCCATAATACATCATGTTTTATCTACTGTCTACAGAGGAGGTCAGAATAGAGAGGATGTAGTCTGTCTTCATGTTCTAGTACCCATAATACATCATGTTTTATCTACTGTCTACAGAGGAGGTCAGAATAGAGAGGATGTAGTCTGTCTTCATGTTCTAGTACCCATAATACATCATGTTTTATCTACTGTCTACAGAGGAGGTCAGAATAGAGAGGATGTAGTCTGTCTTCATGTTCTGGTACCCATAATGCATCATGTTTTATCTTCTGTCTACAGAGAAGGTCACAAGAGAGAAGGGTGAGTTGGACAACTGCATGTATTTCATTGATTTAAGTGAAAACACTTTCCTTAAAAATATATACTGTATGAATCTCATGATTCAATGATTATTTAAGTGAAAACACTTTCCTTAAAAAATATATACACTATATATTACATAGATTAACTACACTATATATTACACTGATTAACTACACTATATATTACACTGATTAACTACACAATATATTACACTGATTACCTACACGATATATTACACTGATTAACTACACTATATATTACACTGATTAACTACACCATATATTACAGTGGTTAACTACACCATATATTACAATGATTAACTACACTATATATTACACTGATTAACTACACTATATATTACACTGATTAACTACACTATATTTATACTGATTAACTACACTATATATTACACTGATTAACTACACTATATATTACACTGATTAACTACACTATATATTAAACTGCTTAACTACACTATATATTACACAGATTAACTACACTTTATATTACACTGATTAACTACACCATATATTACACTGGTTAACTACACTATATATTACACTGATTAACTACACTATATTTTACAGAGATTAACTACACTTTATATTACACTGATTAACTACACCATATATTACACTGGTTAACTACACTATATATTACACTGATTAACTACACTATATTTTACACTGATTAACTACACTATATATTACACTGATTAACCACACTATATATTATACTGATTAACTACACTATATATTACACTGATTAACTACACTATATATTACACTGATTAACTACACTATATATTACACAGGCTAACTACACTATATTTTACACTGATTAACTACACGATATATTACACTGATTAACTACACTATATATTACACTATATATTACACTGATTAACTACACTATATATTACACTGATTAACTACACTATATATTACACTGATTTACTACACTATATATTACACTGCTTAACTACACTATATATTACACTGATTAACTACACTATATATTACACTGATTAACTACACTATATATTACACTGACTAACTACACTATATATTACACTATATATTTAACTGATTAACTACACTATATATTACCCTGATTAACTACACTATATATTACACTGATTAACTACACTATATATTACACTGATTAACTACACTATATATTACACTGATTAACTACACTATATATTACACTGATTAACTATACTATATATTACACTGATTAACTACACTATATATTACACTGATTAACTACGCTATATATACAAAAGTATGTGGACAACTCTTTAAATTAGTAGATTCTATTTCAGCCACACCCGTTGCTGACAGGTGTATAAAATCAAGCACACAGCCATGCAATCTCCATAGACAAACAGTGTCAGTAGAATGGCCTTACTGAAGAGCTCAGTGACTTTCAACGTGGCACTGTCTTAGGATGCCACCTTTCCTACAAGTCAGTTCTTCAAGTTGCTGCCCTGCTAGAGCTGCCCCGGTCAAGTGTAAGTGCTGTTATTGTGGAGTGGAAACATCTAGGAGCAAAAATGTCTCAGCCGTTTAGTGGTAGGCCACAGAATCTCACAGAATGGGACCGCCAAGTGTTGAAGGCCGTAAAAACCGTCTCTCCTCGGTTGCAACACTCACTACTGAGTTCCAAACTGCCTTTGGATGCAACGTCAACACAATAACTGTTTGTCTGGAGCTTCATGAAATGGGTTTCCGTGGCCGAGCAGCCGCACACAAGCCTAAGATCACCATGCTCAATGCCAAGCATCGGGTGGAGTGATGTAAAGCTCGCCGCCATTGGACTTTGGACTAGTGGAAATACGTTCTCAGGAGTGATGAATCACGCTTCACCATCTGGCAGTCTGACAGATGAATCTGGGTTTGGCGGATGCCAGGAGAACACTACCTTCCCCAATGCATAGTGCCAACTGTAAAGTTTGGTGGAGGAGGAATAATGGTCTGGGGCTGTTTTTCATGGTTCGGGTTAGGCCCCTTAGTTCCAGTGAAGGGAAATCTAAACCTTACATGATACAATGACATTCTAGACGATTCTGTGCTTCCAACTTTGTGGCAACAGTTTGGGGAAGGTCCTTTCCTGTTTCAGTATGACAATGTCCCTGTGCACAAAGCGAGGTCCATACAAAAATGTTTTGTTGAGATCGGTGTGGAACAACTTGACTGGCCTGCACAGAGCCCTGACCTCAACCTCATCGAACACCTTTGGGATGAATTGGAACGCCGACTGCGAGCCAGGCCTAATCGCCCAGCATCAATCGATCAATCAAATGTATTTATGAAGCCCTTTTTACATCAGCTGATGTGACAAAGTGCTGTACAGAAACCCAGCCTAAAACCCCAAACAGCAAGCAATGCAGATGTAGAAGCACGGTGGCTAGGAAAAACTCCCTTGAAAGGCAGGAACCTAGGAAGATGCCTAGAGAGGAACCAGGCTCTGAGGGGTGACCAGTCCTCTACTGGCTGTACTAGGTAGACCAGCAGATCCAGGCTCTGATGGGTGACCAGACCTCTACTGGCTGTACTGGGTAGAGAGGAACCAGGTTCTGAGGGGTGACCAGTCCTCACTGGCTGTACTGGGTAGAGAGGACCCAGGCTCTGAGGGGTGACCAGTCCTCACTGGCTGTGCTGGGTAGAGAGGAACCAGGCTCTTCACGTACTGTCTATGTTCCTGTCTGTCTGTCTATGTCCCTGTCTGTCTGTCTCTCTCTGTCTGTCTATGTACCTGTCTGTCTGTCCATGTTCCTGTCTGCCTCTGTCTGTCTATGTACCTGTCTGTCTATGTTCCTGTCTGTCTATGTACCTGTCTGTCTGTCTGTCTGTATGTCTATGTACCTGTCTGTCTCTCTCTGTCTGTCTATGTACCTGTCTGTCTGTCCATGTTCCTGTCTGTCTCTGTCCCTGTCTGTCTGTCTGTCTATGTTCCTGTCTGTCTATGTTCCTGTCTGTCTGTCTGTCTATCTATGTCCCTGTCTGTCTGTCTATGTTCCTGTCTCACTGTCTATGTACCTGTCTGTCTGTCTCTCTGTCTATGTACCTTTCTGTCTGTCTGTCTGTGTTCCTGTCTGTCTGTCTATCTATGTTCCTGTCTGTCTGTCTATGTTCCTGTCTGTCTGTCTATGTTACTGTCTGTCCGTCTATGTCCCTGTCTGTCCGTCTATGTCCCTGTCTGTCTGTCTATATTTATTTTTGACAAGTTGAGTGAATATATTTTCCCCGCCCTAGATGAACTCAATAAAAACCTGACTGGACAGCTGGGTAAGTGTTGTCTCTGTGTTTACTATATTCATGTCATTTTCAACATTACCAACATTATCAAAGGAAATAGAGGAAATTACCCATAATACATCATGTTTTTTCTACTGTCTATAGAGAATAGAGAGGATGTAGTCCGTCTTCATGTTCTAGTACCCATAATACATCATGTTTTATCTACTGTCTACAGAGGAGGTCAGAATAGAGAGGATGTAGTCTGTCTTCATGTTCTAGTACCCATAATACATCATGTTTTATCTACTGTCTACAGAGGAGGTCAGAATAGAGAGGATGTAGTCTGTCTTCATGTTCTAGTACCCATAATACATCATGTTTTATCTACTGTCTACAGAGGAGGTCAGAATAGAGAGGATGTAGTCTGTCTTCGTGTTCTGGTACCCATAATGCATCATGTTTTATCTTCTGTCTACAGAGAAGGTCACAAGAGAGAAGGGTGAGTTGGACAACCTCATGTATTTCATTGATTTAAGTGAAAACACTTTCCTTAAAAATATATACTGTATGAATCTCATGATTCAATGATTATTTAAGTGAAAACACTTTCCTTAAAAAATATATACACTATATATTACATAGATTAACTACACTATATATTACACTGATTAACTACACTATATATTACACTGATTAACTACACAATATATTACACTGATTACCTACACGATATATTACACTGATTAACTACACTATATATTACACTGATTAACTACACCATATATTACAGTGGTTAACTACACCATATATTACAATGATTAACTACACTATATATTACACTGATTAACTACACTATATATTACACTGATTAACTACACTATATTTTATACTGATTAACTACACTATATATTACACTGATTAACTACACTATATATTACACTGATTAACTACACTATATATTAAACTGCTTAACTACACTATATATTACACAGATTAACTACACTTTATATTACACTGATTAACTACACCATATATTACACTGGTTAACTACACTATATATTACACTGATTAACTACACTATATTTTACAGAGATTAACTACACTTTATATTACACTGATTAACTACACCATATATTACACTGGTTAACTACACTATATATTACACTGATTAACTACACTATATTTTACACTGATTAACTACACTATATATTACACTGATTAACCACACTATATATTATACTGATTAACTACACTATATATTACACTGATTAACTACACTATATATTACACTGATTAACTACACTATATATTACACAGGCTAACTACACTATATTTTACACTGATTAACTACACGATATATTACACTGATTAACTACACTATATATTACACTATATATTACACTGATTAACTACACTATATATTACACTGATTAACTACACTATATATTACACTGATTTACTACACTATATATTACACTGCTTAACTACACTATATATTACACTGATTAACTACACTATATATTACACTGATTAACTACACTATATATTACACTGACTAACTACACTATATATTACACTATATATTTAACTGATTAACTACACTATATATTACCCTGATTAACTACACTATATATTACACTGATTAACTACACTATATATTACACTGATTAACTACACTATATATTACACTGATTAACTACACTATATATTACACTGATTAACTATACTATATATTACACTGATTAACTACACTATATATTACACTGATTAACTACGCTATATATACAAAAGTATGTGGACAACTCTTTAAATTAGTAAATTCTATTTCAGCCACACCCGTTGCTGACAGGTGTATAAAATCAAGCACACAGCCATGCAATCTCCATAGACAAACAGTGTCAGTAGAATGGCCTTACTGAAGAGCTCAGTGACTTTCAACGTGGCACTGTCTTAGGATGCCACCTTTCCTACAAGTCAGTTCTTCAAGTTGCTGCCCTGCTAGAGCTGCCCCGGTCAAGTGTAAGTGCTGTTATTGTGGAGTGGAAACATCTAGGAGCAAAAATGTCTCAGCCGTTTAGTGGTAGGCCACAGAATCTCACAGAATGGGACCGCCAAGTGTTGAAGGCCGTAAAAACCGTCTCTCCTCGGTTGCAACACTCACTACTGAGTTCCAAACTGCCTTTGGATGCAACGTCAACACAATAACTGTTTGTCTGGAGCTTCATGAAATGGGTTTCCGTGGCCGAGCAGCCGCACACAAGCCTAAGATCACCATGCTCAATGCCAAGCATCGGGTGGAGTGATGTAAATCTCGCCGCCATTGGACTTTGGACTAGTGGAAATACGTTCTCAGGAGTGATGAATCACGCTTCACCATCTGGCAGTCTGACAGATGAATCTGGGTTTGGCGGATGCCAGGAGAACACTACCTTCCCCAATGCATAGTGCCAACTGTAAAGTTTGGTGGAGGAGGAATAATGGTCTGGGGCTGTTTTTCATGGTTCGGGTTAGGCCCCTTAGTTCCAGTGAAGGGAAATCTAAACCTTACAGGATACAATGACATTCTAGACGATTCTGTGCTTCCAACTTTGTGGCAACAGTTTGGGGAAGGTCCTTTCCTGTTTCAGTATGACAATGTCCCTGTGCACAAAGCGAGGTCCATACAAAAATGTTTTGTTGAGATCGGTGTAGGGTAAGACAGAGGAACCAGGCTCTGAGGGTGACCAGTCCTCTACTGGCTGTATTGGGTAGACCAGAGGAACCAGGCTCTGAGGGGTGACCAGTCCTCTACTGGCTGTACTGGGTTGACCAGAGGAACCAGGCTCTGAGGAGTGACCAGTCCTCTACTGGCTGTACTGGGTAGACCAGAGGAACCAGGCTCTGAGGGGTGGCCAGTCCTCTACTGGCTGTACTGGGTAGAGAGGAACCAGGCTCTGAGGGGTGGCCAGTCCTCTACTGACTGTACTGGGTAGACCAGAGGAACCAGGCTCTGAGGGGTGACCAGTCCTCTATTGGCTGTACTGGGTAGAGAGGAACCAGGCTCTGAGGGGTGACCAGTCCTCTACTGGCTGTACTGGGTAGACCAGCAGATCCAGGCTCTGATGGGTGACCAGTCCTCTACTGGCTGTACTGGGTAGAGAGGAACCAGGTTCTGAGGGGTGACCAGTCCTCACTGGCTGTACTGGGTAGAGAGGACCCAGGCTCTGAGGGGTGACCAGTCCTCACTGGCTGTACTGGGTAGAGAGGAACCAGGCTCTTCACGTACTGTCTATGTTCCTGTCTGTCTGTCTATGTCCCTGTCTGTCTGTCTCTCTCTGTCTGTCTATGTACCTGTCTGTCTGTCCATGTTCCTGTCTGTCTCTGTCTGTCTATGTACCTGTCTGTCTATGTACCTGTCTGTCTGTGTATGTTCCTGTCTGTCTATGTACCTGTCTGTCTGTCTGTCTGTATGTCTATGTACCTGTCTGTCTCTCTCTGTCTGTCTATGTACCTGTCTGTCTGTCCATGTCCCTGTCTGTCTATGTACCTGTCTGTCTGTCTGTCTATGTTCCTGTCTGTCTATGTTCCTGTCTGTCTGTCTGTCTGTCTATCTATGTCCCTGTCTGTCTGTCTATGTTCCTGTCTCACTGTCTATGTACCTGTCTGTCTGTCTCTCTGTCTATGTACCTTTCTGTCTGTCTGTCTGTGTTCCTGTCTGTCTGTCTATCTATGTTCCTGTCTGTCTGTCTATGTTCCTGTCTGTCTGTCTATGTTACTGTCTGTCCGTCTATGTCCCTGTCTGTCCGTCTATGTCCCTGTCTGTCTGTCTATATTTATTTTTGACAAGTTGAGTGAATATATTTTCCCCGCCCTAGATGAACTCAATAAAAACCTGACTGGACAGCTGGGTAAGTGTTGTCTCTGTGTTTACTATATTCATGTCATTTTCAACATTACCAACATTATCAAAGGAAATAGAGGAAATTACCCATAATACATCATGTTTTTTCTACTGTCTATAGAGAATAGAGAGGATGTAGTCCGTCTTCATGTTCTAGTACCCATAATACATCATGTTTTATCTACTGTCTACAGAGGAGGTCAGAATAGAGAGGATGTAGTCTGTCTTCATGTTCTAGTACCCATAATACATCATGTTTTATCTACTGTCTACAGAGGAGGTCAGAATAGAGAGGATGTAGTCTGTCTTCATGTTCTAGTACCCATAATACATCATGTTTTATCTACTGTCTACAGAGGAGGTCAGAATAGAGAGGATGTAGTCTGTCTTCGTGTTCTGGTACCCATAATGCATCATGTTTTATCTTCTGTCTACAGAGAAGGTCACAAGAGAGAAGGGTGAGTTGGACAACTGCATGTATTTCATTGATTTAAGTGAAAACACTTTCCTTAAAAATATATACTGTATGAATCTCATGATTCAATGATTATTTAAGTGAAAACACTTTCCTTAAAAAATATATACACTATATATTACATAGATTAACTACACTATATATTACACTGATTAACTACACTATATATTACACTGATTAACTACACAATATATTACACTGATTACCTACACGATATATTACACTGATTAACTACACTATATATTACACTGATTAACTACACCATATATTACAGTGGTTAACTACACCATATATTACAATGATTAACTACACTATATATTACACTGATTAACTACACTATATATTACACTGATTAACTACACTATATTTTATACTGATTAACTACACTATATATTACACTGATTAACTACACTATATATTACACTGATTAACTACACTATATATTAAACTGCTTAACTACACTATATATTACACAGATTAACTACACTTTATATTACACTGATTAACTACACCATATATTACACTGGTTAACTACACTATATATTACACTGATTAACTACACTATATTTTACAGAGATTAACTACACTTTATATTACACTGATTAACTACACCATATATTACACTGGTTAACTACACTATATATTACACTGATTAACTACACTATATTTTACACTGATTAACTACACTATATATTACACTGATTAACCACACTATATATTATACTGATTAACTACACTATATATTACACTGATTAACTACACTATATATTACACTGATTAACTACACTATATATTACACAGGCTAACTACACTATATTTTACACTGATTAACTACACGATATATTACACTGATTAACTACACTATATATTACACTATATATTACACTGATTAACTACACTATATATTACACTGATTAACTACACTATATATTACACTGATTTACTACACTATATATTACACTGCTTAACTACACTATATATTACACTGATTAACTACACTATATATTACACTGATTAACTACACTATATATTACACTGACTAACTACACTATATATTACACTATATATTTAACTGATTAACTACACTATATATTACCCTGATTAACTACACTATATATTACACTGATTAACTACACTATATATTACACTGATTAACTACACTATATATTACACTGATTAACTACACTATATATTACACTGATTAACTATACTATATATTACACTGATTAACTACACTATATATTACACTGATTAACTACGCTATATATACAAAAGTATGTGGACAACTCTTTAAATTAGTAAATTCTATTTCAGCCACACCCGTTGCTGACAGGTGTATAAAATCAAGCACACAGCCATGCAATCTCCATAGACAAACAGTGTCAGTAGAATGGCCTTACTGAAGAGCTCAGTGACTTTCAACGTGGCACTGTCTTAGGATGCCACCTTTCCTACAAGTCAGTTCTTCAAGTTGCTGCCCTGCTAGAGCTGCCCCGGTCAAGTGTAAGTGCTGTTATTGTGGAGTGGAAACATCTAGGAGCAAAAATGTCTCAGCCGTTTAGTGGTAGGCCACAGAATCTCACAGAATGGGACCGCCAAGTGTTGAAGGCCGTAAAAACCGTCTCTCCTCGGTTGCAACACTCACTACTGAGTTCCAAACTGCCTTTGGATGCAACGTCAACACAATAACTGTTTGTCTGGAGCTTCATGAAATGGGTTTCCGTGGCCGAGCAGCCGCACACAAGCCTAAGATCACCATGCTCAATGCCAAGCATCGGGTGGAGTGATGTAAAGCTCGCCGCCATTGGACTTTGGACTAGTGGAAATACGTTCTCAGGAGTGATGAATCACGCTTCACCATCTGGCAGTCTGACAGATGAATCTGGGTTTGGCGGATGCCAGGAGAACACTACCTTCCCCAATGCATAGTGCCAACTGTAAAGTTTGGTGGAGGAGGAATAATGGTCTGGGGCTGTTTTTCATGGTTCGGGTTAGGCCCCTTAGTTCCAGTGAAGGGAAATCTAAACCTTACAGGATACAATGACATTCTAGACGATTCTGTGCTTCCAACTTTGTGGCAACAGTTTGGGGAAGGTCCTTTCCTGTTTCAGTATGACAATGTCCCTGTGCACAAAGCGAGGTCCATACAAAAATGTTTTGTTGAGATCGGTGTAGGGTAAGACAGAGGAACCAGGCTCTGAGGGTGACCAGTCCTCTACTGGCTGTATTGGGTAGACCAGAGGAACCAGGCTCTGAGGGGTGACCAGTCCTCTACTGGCTGTACTGGGTTGACCAGAGGAACCAGGCTCTGAGGAGTGACCAGTCCTCTACTGGCTGTACTGGGTAGACCAGAGGAACCAGGCTCTGAGGGGTGGCCAGTCCTCTACTGGCTGTACTGGGTAGAGAGGAACCAGGCTCTGAGGGGTGGCCAGTCCTCTACTGACTGTACTGGGTAGACCAGAGGAACCAGGCTCTGAGGGGTGACCAGTCCTCTATTGGCTGTACTGGGTAGAGAGGAACCAGGCTCTGAGGGGTGACCAGTCCTCTACTGGCTGTACTGGGTAGACCAGCAGATCCAGGCTCTGATGGGTGACCAGTCCTCTACTGGCTGTACTGGGTAGAGAGGAACCAGGTTCTGAGGGGTGACCAGTCCTCACTGGCTGTACTGGGTAGAGAGGACCCAGGCTCTGAGGGGTGACCAGTCCTCACTGGCTGTACTGGGTAGAGAGGAACCAGGCTCTTCACGTACTGTCTATGTTCCTGTCTGTCTGTCTATGTCCCTGTCTGTCTGTCTCTCTCTGTCTGTCTATGTACCTGTCTGTCTGTCCATGTTCCTGTCTGTCTCTGTCTGTCTATGTACCTGTCTGTCTATGTACCTGTCTGTCTGTGTATGTTCCTGTCTGTCTATGTACCTGTCTGTCTGTCTGTCTGTATGTCTATGTACCTGTCTGTCTCTCTCTGTCTGTCTATGTACCTGTCTGTCTGTCCATGTCCCTGTCTGTCTATGTACCTGTCTGTCTGTCTATGTTCCTGTCTGTCTATGTTCCTGTCTGTCTGTCTGTCTGTCTATCTATGTCCCTGTCTGTCTGTCTATGTTCCTGTCTCACTGTCTATGTACCTGTCTGTCTGTCTCTCTGTCTATGTACCTTTCTGTCTGTCTGTCTGTGTTCCTGTCTGTCTGTCTATCTATGTTCCTGTCTGTCTGTCTATGTTCCTGTCTGTCTGTCTATGTTACTGTCTGTCCGTCTATGTCCCTGTCTGTCCGTCTATGTCCCTGTCTGTCTGTCTATATTTATTTTTGACAAGTTGAGTGAATATATTTTCCCCGCCCTAGATGAACTCAATAAAACCCTGACTGGACAGCTGGGTAAGTGTTGTCTCTGTGTTTACTATATTCATGTCAATTTCAACATGACCAACATTATCAAAGGAAATAGAGGAAATTACCCATAATACATCATGTTTTTTCTACTGTCTATAGAGAATAGAGAGGATGTAGTCCGTCTTCATGTTCTAGTACCCATAATACATCATGTTTTATCTACTGTCTACAGAGGAGGTCAGAATAGAGAGGATGTAGTCTGTCTTCATGTTCTAGTACCCATAATACATCATGTTTTATCTACTGTCTACAGAGGAGGTCAGAATAGAGAGGATGTAGTCTGTCTTCATGTTCTAGTACCCATAATACATCATGTTTTATTTTCTGTCTACAGAGAAGGTCAGAATAGAGAGGATGTAGTCTGTCTTCATGTTCTATTTCCCATAATACATCATGTTTTATCTTCTGTCTACAGAGGAGGTCAGAATAGAGAGGATGTAGTCTGTCTTCATGTTCTGGTACCCATAATGCATCATGTTTTATCTTCTATCTACAGAGAAGGTCACAAGAGAGAAGGGTGAGTTGGACAACTGCATGTATTTCATTGATTTAAGTGAAAACACTTTCCTTAAAAATATATACTGTATGAATCTCATGATTCAATGATTATTTAAGTGAAAACACTTTCCTTAAAAATATATACTGTATGAATCTCATGATTCAATGATTATTTGAGTGAAAACACTTTCCTTAAAAAATATATACACTATATATTACATAGATTAACTACACTATATATTACACTGATTAACTACATATATATTACACTGCTTAACTACACCATATATTAAACTGCTTAACTACACTAAATCTGACAGATGAATCTGGGTTTGGCGGATGCCAGGAGAACACTACCTTCCCCAATGCATAGTGCCAACTGTAAAGTTTGGTGGAGGAGGAATAATGGTCTGGGGCTGTTTTTCATGGTTCGGGTTAGGCCCCTTAGTTCAAGTGAAGGGAAATCTAAACCTTACAGGATACAATGACATTCTAGACGATTCTGTGCTTCCAACTTTGTGGCAACAGTTTGGGGAAGGTCCTTTCCTGTTTCAGTATGACAATGTCCCTGTGCACAAAGCGAGGTCCATACAAAAATGGTTTGTTGAGATCGGTGTGGAACAACTTGACTGGCCTGCACAGAGCCCTGACCTCAACCTCATCGAACACCTTTGGGATGAATTGGAACGCCGACTGCGAGCCAGGCCTAATCGCCCAGCATCACTCGATCAATCAAATGTATTTATGAAGCCCTTTTTACATCAGCCGATGTAACAAAGTGCTGTACAGAAACCCAGCCTAAAACCCAAAACAGCAAGCAATGCAGATTTAGAAGCACGGTGGCTAGGAAAAACTCCCTAGAAAGGCCAGAACCTAGGACGATGCCTAGAGAGGAACCAGGCTCTGAGGGGTGACCAGTCCTCTACTGGCTGTACTGGGTAGACCAGAGGACCCAGGGTCTGAGGGGTGACCAGTCCTCTACTGGCTGTACTGGGTAGACCAGAGGACCCAGGGTCTGAGGTGTGACCAGTCCTCTACTGGCTGTACTTGGTAGACCAGAGGAACCAGGCTCTGAGGGGTGACCAGTCCTCTACTGGCTGTACTGGGTAGAGAGGAACCAGGCTCTGAGGGGTGACCAGTCCTCTACTGGCTGTACTGGGTAGGACAGAGGAACCAGGCTCTGAGGGGTGACCAGTCCTCTACTGACTGTACTGGGTATACCAGAGGATCCAGTTTCTGAGGGGTGACCAGTCCTCTACTGGCTGTACTGGGTAGAGAGGAACCAGGCTCTGAGGGGTGACCAGTCCTCTACTGGCTGTACTGGGTAGACCAGAGGAACCAGGCACTGATGGGTGACCTGTCCTCTACTGGCTGTACTGGGTAGAGAGGAACCAGGCTCTGAGGGGTGACCAGTCCTCTACTGGCTGTACTGGGTAGACCAGAGGAACCAGGCTCTGAGGGGTGACCAGTCCTCTACTGTCTGTACTGGGTAGAGAGGAACCAGGCTCTGAGGGGTGACCAGTCCTCTACTGGCTGTACTGGGTAGACCAGAGGAACCAGGCACTGATGGGTGACCTGTCCTCTACTGGCTGTACTGGGTAGAGAGGAACCAGGCTCTGAGGGGTGACCAGTCCTCTACTGGCTGTACTGGGTAGACCAGAGGAACCAGGCACTGATGGGTGACCTGTCCTCTACTGGCTGTACTGGGTAGACCAGAGGAACCAGGCTCTGAGGGGTGACCAGTCCTCTACTGGCTGTACTGGGTAGACCAGAGGAACCAGGTTCTGAGGGGTGACCAGTCCTCTTCTGGCTGTACTGGGTAGACCAGAGGATCCAGGGTCTGAGGGGTGACCAGTCCTCTACTGGCTGTACTGGGTAGAGAGGAACCAGGCTC